>NC_141002.1:109740840-110117579 GCF_052327205.1 Somniosus microcephalus | reverse complement strand
GGTGTAGGGCTGGAGGAGTTTACAGAGATAGGGAGGGGTGTAGGGGCTGGAGGAGGTTACAGAGATAGGGAGGGATGTAGGGCTGGAGGAGGTTACAGACATAGGGAGTGGTGTAGGGGGCTGGAGGAGGTTACAGAGATAGGGAGGGATGTAGGGCTGGACGTGGTTACAGAGATAGGGAGGGTGTAGGGGGCTGGAGGAGGTTACAGTGATAGGGAGGAATGTAGGGCTGGAGGAGGTTACAGAGATAAAGAGGTGTGTAGGGCTGGAGGAGGTTACAGAGATAGGGAGGGGTGTAGGGCTGGAGGAGGTTACAGAAATAGGGAGGGTAGTATGGCTGGAGGGGGTTACAGAGATAGGGAGGGTTGTAGGGCTGGAGGAGGTTACAGAGATAGGGAGGGTTGTAGGGCTGTAGGGGTAGGGGGTTACAGAGATAGGGAGGGTTGTAGGGCTGGAGGAGGGTACAGAGATAGGGAGGGTTGTAGGGCTGGAGGAGGTGACAGAGATAGGGAGGGTTGTAGGGCTGGAGGAGGTTAAAGAGATAGGGAGGGTTGTAGGGCTGGAGGAGGTTACAGAAATAGGGAGGGTTGTAGGGCTGGAGGGGGTTACAGAGATAGGGAGGGTTGTAGGGCTGGAGGGGGTTACAGAGATAGGGAGGGGTGTAGGGCTGGAGGTGGTTACAGAGATAGGGAGGGGTGTAGGGCTGGAGGGGGTTTCAGAGATAGGGAGGGGTGTAGGGCTGGAGGGGGTTTCAGAGATAGGGAGGGGTGTAGGGCTGGAGGGGGTTTCAGAGATAGGGAGGGGTGTAGTGCTGGAGGGGGTTTCAGAGATAGGGAGGGGTGTAGGGCTGGAGGGGGTTTCAGAGATAGGGAGGGGTGTAGGGCTGGAGGGGGTTACTGAGATAGGGAGTGGTGTAGGGCTGGAGGGGGTTACAGAGATAAGGAGGGGTGTAGGGCTGGAGGAGGTTACAGAGATAGGGAGGGGTGTAGGGCTGGAGGGGGTTACAGAGATAGGGAGGGTTGCAGGGCTGGGGGTGGTTACAGAGATAGGGAGGGTTGTAGGGCTGGAGGGGGTGACAGAGATAGGGAGGGTTGCAGGGCTGGAGGGGGTTACAGAGATAGGGAGGGTTGTAGGGCTGGAGGGGGTTACAGAGATAGGGAGGGTTGTAGGGCTGGAGGGGGTTACAGAGATAGGGAGGGTTGTAGGGCTGGAGGGGGTTACAGAGATAGGGAGGGTTGTAGGGCTGGAGGGGGTTACAGAGATAGGGAGGAGTGTAGGGCTGGAGGGGGTTACAGAGATAGGGAGGGGTGTAGGGCTGGAGGAGGTTACAGAAATAGGGAGGGCTGTAGGGCTGGAGGTGGTTTCAGAAATAGGGAGGGTTGTAGGGCTGGAGGGGGTTACAGAGATAGGGAGGGGTGTAGGGCTGGAGGGGGTTACAGAGATAGGGAGGGGTGTAGGCTGGAGGGGGTTACACAGATAGGGAGGTGTGTAGGGCTGGAGGGGGTTACAGAGATAGGGAGGGGTGTAGGGCTGGAGGGGGTTACAGAGATAGGGAGGGTTGTAGGGGCTGGAGGAGGTTACAGAGATAGGGAGGGTTGTAGGGCTGGAGGAGGTTACAGAGATAGGGAGGGTTGTAGGGGCTGGGGGAGGTTACAGAGATAGGGAGGGTTGTAGGGCTGGAGGAGGTTACAGAGATAGGGAGGGTTGTAGGGCTGGAGGAGGTTACAGAAATAGGGAGGGTTGTAGGGCTGGAGAGGGTTACAAAGATAGGGAGGGTTGTAGGGCTGGAGGAGGTTACAGAGATAGGGAGGGTTGTAGGGCTGGGCGAGGTTACAGAGATAGGGAGGGTTGTAGGGCAGGGGCGGTTACAGAGATAGGGAGGGGTGTAGTGCTGGAGGCGGTTACAGAGATAGGGAGGGGTGTAGGGGCTGGAGGAGGTTACAGAGATAGCGAGGGATGTAGGGCTGGAGGAGGTTACAGAGATAGGGAGGGGTGTAGGGGCTGGAGGAGGTTACAGAGATAGGGAGGGGTGTAGGGGGCTGGAGGAGGTTACAGAGATAGGGAGGGGTGCAGGGGCTGGAGGATGTTACAGAGATAGGGAGGGGTGTAGGGGCTGGAGGAGGTTACAGAGATAGGGAGGGATGTAGGGCTGGAGGTGGTTACAGAGATAGGGAGGGTGTAGGGGGCTGGAGGAGGTTACAGAGATAGGGAGGAATGTAGGGCTGGAGGAGGTTACAGAGATAAAGAGGTGTGTAGGGCTGGAGGAGGTTACAGGGATAGGGAGGGGTATCGGGCTGGAGGAGGTTACAGAAATAGGGAGGGGAGTATGGCTGGAGGGGGTTACAGAGATAGGGAGGGTTGTAGGGCTGGAGGAGGTTACAGAGATAGGGAGGGTTGTAAGGCTGGAGGGGGTTACAGAGATAGGGAGGGTTGTAGGGCTGGAGGAGGTTACAGAGATAGGGAGGGTTGTAGGGCTGGAGGAGGTTACAGAGATAGGGAGGGTTGTAGGGCTGGAGGAGGTTAAAGAGATAGGGAGGGTTGTAGGGCTGGAGGAGGTTACAGAAATAGGGAGGGTTGTAGGGCTGGAGGGGGTTGCAGAGATAGGGAGGGTTGTAGGGCTGGAGGAGGTTACAGAGATAGGGAGGGGTGTAGGGCTGGGGGAGGTTAGAGAGATAGGGAGGGTTGTAGGGCTGGAGGAGGTTACAGAGACAGGGAGGGGTGTAGGGCTGGAGGGGGTTACAGAGATAGGGAGGGGTGTAGGGCTGGAGGAGGTTACAGAGATAGGGAGGGGTGTAGGGCTGGAGGAGGTTACAGAGATAGGGAGGGGTGTAGGGCTGGAGGAGGTTAGAGAGATAGGGAGGGTTGTGGGCTGGAGGAGGTTACAGAGATAGGGAGGGGTGCAGGGCTGGAGGAGGTTAGAGAGATAGGGAGGGTTGTAGGGCTGGAGGAGGTTACAGAGATAGGGAGGGGTGTAGGGCTGGAGGAGGTTACAGAGATAGGGAGGGGTGTAGGGCTGGAGGAGGTTACAGAGATAGGGAGGGTTGTAGGGCTGGAGGAGGTAACAGAGATAGGGAGGGGTGTAGGGCTGGAGGAGGTTACAGAGATAGGGAGGGGTGTAGGGCTGGAGGAGGTTACAGAGATAGGGAGGGTTGTAGGGCTGGAGGAGGTTACAGAGATAGGGAGGGTCGTAGGGCTGGAGGAGGTTACAGAGATAGGGAGGGTTGTAGGGCTGGAGGAGGTTACAGTGATAGGGAGGGGTGTAGGGTTGGAGGAGGTTACAGAGATAGGGAGGGGTGTAGGGCTGGAGGAGGTTACAGAGATAGGGAGGGGTGTAGGGCTGGAGGAGGTTACAGAGATAGGGAGGGGTGTAGGGCTGGAGGGGGTTAGAGAGATAGGGAGGGTTGTAGGGCTGGAGGGGGTTACAGAGATAGGGAGGGGTGTAGGGCTGGAGGGGGTTAGAGATAGGGAGGGGTGTAGGGGCTGGAGGAGGTTACAGAGATAGGGAGGGGTGTAGGGCTGGAGGGGTTTCAGAGATAGGGAGGGGTGTAGGGCTGGAGGGGGTTTCAGAGATAGGGAGGGGTGTAGGGCTGGAGGGGGTTTCAGAGATAGGGAGGGGTGTAGGGCTGGAGGGGGTTTCAGAGATAGGGAGGGGTGTAGGGCTGGAGGGGGTTTCAGAGATAGTGAGGGGTGTAGGGCTGGAGGGGGGTTTCAGAGATAGGGAGGGGTGTAGGGCTGGAGGGGGTTACAGAGATAGGGAGGGGTGTAGGGCTGGAGGGGGTTACAGAGATAGGGAGGGGTGTAGGGCTGGAGGAGGTTACAGAGATAGGGAGGGGTGTAGGGCTGGAGGGGGTTACAGAGATAGGGAGGGTTGTAGGGCTGGAGGGGGTTATAGAGATGGGGGGGTTGTAGGGCTGGAGGGGGTGACAGAGATAGGGAGGGTTGTAGGGCTGGAGGGGGTTACAGAGATAGGGAGGGTTGTAGGGCTGGAGGGGGTTACAGAGATAGGGAGGGTTGTAGGGCTGGAGGGGGTTACAGAGATAGGGAGGGTTGTAGGGCTGGAGGGGGTTACAGAGATAGGGAGGAGTGTAGGGCTGGAGGAGGTTACAGAGATAGGGAGGGGTGTAGGGGCTGGAGGAGGTTACAGAGATAGGGAGGGTTGTAGGGCTGGAGGAGGTTACAGAAATAGGGAGGGCTGTAGGGCTGGAGGTGGTTACAGAGATAGGGAGGGTTGTAGGGCTGGAGGGGGTGACAGAGATAGGGTGGGGTGTAGGGCTGGAGGGGGTTACAGAGATAGGGAGGGGTGTAGGGCTGGAGGGGGTTACAGAGATAGGGAGGGGTGTAGGGCTGGAGGGGGATACAGAGATAGGGAGGGTTGTAGGGGCTGGAGGAGGTTACAGAGATAGGGAGGGTTGTAGGGCTGGAGGAGGTTACAGAGATAGGGAGGGTTGTAGGGGCTGGGGGAGGTTACAGAGATAGGGAGGGTTGTAGGGCTGGAGGAGGTTACAGAGATAGGGAGGGTTGTAGGGCTGGAGGAGGTTACAGAAATAGGGAGGGTTGTAGGGCTGGAGAGGGTTACAGAGATAGGGAGGGTTGTAGGGCTGGAGGAGGTTACAGAGATAGGGAGGGTTGTAGGGCTGGACGAGTTTACAGAGATAGGGAGGGTTGTAGGGCAGGGGCGGTTACAGAGATAGGGAGGGGTGTAGTGCTGGAGGCGGTTACAGAGATAGGGAGGGGTGTAGGGGCTGGAGGAGGTTACAGAGATAGCGAGGGATGAAGGGCTGGAGGGGGTAACGGAGATAGGGAGGGGTGTAGGGGCTGGCGGGGGTTACAGAGATAGGGAGGGGTGTAGGGGGCTGGAGGAGGTTACAGAGATAGGGAGGGGTGTAGGGGCTGGAGGAGGTTACAGAGATAGGGAGGGGTGTAGGGGCTGCAGGAGGTTACAGAGATAGGGAGGGGTGTAGGGCTGGAGGAGGTTACAGAGATAGGGAGGGGTGTAGGGGCTGGAGGAGGTTACAGAGATAGGGAGGGATGTAGGGCTGGAGGAGGTTACAGACATAGGGAGTGGTGTAGGGGGCTGGAGGAGGTTACAGAGATAGGGAGGGATGTAGGGCTGGACGTGGTTACAGAGATAGGGAGGGTGTAGGGGGCTGGAGGAGGTTACAGTGATAGGGAGGAATGTAGGGCTGGAGGAGGTTACAGAGATAAAGAGGTGTGTAGGGCTGGAGGAGGTTACAGAGATAGGGAGGGGTGTAGGGCTGGAGGAGGTTACAGAAATAGGGAGGGTAGTATGGCTGGAGGGGGTTACAGAGATAGGGAGGGTTGTAGGGCTGGAGGAGGTTACAGAGATAGGGAGGGTTGTAGGGCTGTAGGGGTAGGGGGTTACAGAGATAGGGAGGGTTGTAGGGCTGGAGGAGGGTACAGAGATAGGGAGGGTTGTAGGGCTGGAGGAGGTGACAGAGATAGGGAGGGTTGTAGGGCTGGAGGAGGTTAAAGAGATAGGGAGGGTTGTAGGGCTGGAGGAGGTTACAGAGATAGGGAGGGTTGTAGGGCTGGAGGGGGTTACAGAGATAGGGAGGGGTGTAGGGCTGGAGGTGGTTACAGAGATAGGGAGGGGTGTAGGGCTGGAGGGGGTTTCAGAGATAGGGAGGGGTGTAGGGCTGGAGGGGGTTTCAGAGATAGGGGTGTAGGGCTGGAGGGGGTTTCAGAGATAGGGAGGGGTGTAGTGCTGGAGGGGGTTTCAGAGATAGGGAGGGGTGTAGGGCTGGAGGGGGTTTCAGAGATAGGGAGGGGTGTAGGGCTGGAGGGGGTTACTGAGATAGGGAGTGGTGTAGGGCTGGAGGGGGTTACAGAGATAAGGAGGGGTGTAGGGCTGGAGGAGGTTACAGAGATAGGGAGGGGTGTAGGGCTGGAGGGGGTTACAGAGATAGGGAGGGTTGCAGGGCTGGGGGGGGTTACAGAGATAGGGAGGGTTGTAGGGCTGGAGGGGGTGACAGAGATAGGGAGGGTTGCAGGGCTGGAGGGGGTTACAGAGATAGGGAGGGTTGTAGGGCTGGAGGGGGTTACAGAGATAGGGAGGGTTGTAGGGCTGGAGGGGGTTACAGAGATAGGGAGGGTTGTAGGGCTGGAGGGGGTTACAGAGATAGGGAGGGTTGTAGGGCTGGAGGGGGTTACAGAGATAGGGAGGAGTGTAGGGCTGGAGGGGGTTACAGAGATAGGGAGGGGTGTAGGGCTGGAGGAGGTTACAGAAATAGGGAGGGCTGTAGGGCTGGAGGTGGTTTCAGAAATAGGGAGGGTTGTAGGGCTGGAGGGGGTTACAGAGATAGGGAGGGGTGTAGGGCTGGAGGGGGTTACAGAGATAGGGAGGGGTGTAGGCTGGAGGGGGTTACACAGATAGGGAGGTGTGTAGGGCTGGAGGGGGTTACAGAGATAGGGAGGGGTGTAGGGCTGGAGGGGGTTACAGAGATAGGGAGGGTTGTAGGGGCTGGAGGAGGTTACAGAGATAGGGAGGGTTGTAGGGCTGGAGGAGGTAACAGAGATAGGGAGGGTTGTAGGGGCTGGGGGAGGTTACAGAGATAGGGAGGGTTGTAGGGCTGGAGGAGGTTACAGAGATAGGGAGGGTTGTAGGGCTGGAGGAGGTTACAGAAATAGGGAGGGTTGTAGGGCTGGAGAGGGTTACAAAGATAGGGAGGGTTGTAGGGCTGGAGGAGGTTACAGAGATAGGGAGGGTTGTAGGGCTGGGCGAGGTTTCAGAGATAGGGAGGGTTGTAGGGCAGGGGCGGTTACAGAGATAGGGAGGGGTGTAGTGCTGGAGGCGGTTACAGAGATAGGGAGGGGTGTAGGGGCTGGAGGAGGTTACAGAGATAGCGAGGGATGTAGGGCTGGAGGAGGTTACAGAGATAGGGAGGGGTGTAGGGGCTGGAGGAGGTTACAGAGATAGGGAGGGGTGTAGGGGGCTGGAGGAGGTTACAGAGATAGGGAGGGGTGCAGGGGCTGGAGGATGTTACAGAGATAGGGAGGGGTGTAGGGGCTGGAGGAGGTTACAGAGATAGGGAGGGATGTAGGGCTGGAGGTGGTTACAGAGATAGGGAGGGTGTAGGGGGCTGGAGGAGGTTACAGAGATAGGGAGGAATGTAGGGCTGGAGGAGGTTACAGAGATAAAGAGGTGTGTAGGGCTGGAGGAGGTTACAGGGATAGGGAGGGGTATCGGGCTGGAGGAGGTTACAGAAATAGGGAGGGAACTATGGCTGGAGGGGGTTACAGAGATAGGGAGGGTTGTAGGGCTGGAGGAGGTTACAGAGATAGGGAGGGTTGTAAGGCTGGAGGGGGTTACAGAGATAGGGAGGGTTGTAGGGCTGGAGGAGGTTACAGAGATAGGGAGGGTTGTAGGGCTGGAGGAGGTTACAGAGATAGGGAGGGTTGTAGGGCTGGAGGAGGTTAAAGAGATAGGGAGGGTTGTAGGGCTGGAGGAGGTTACAGAAATAGGGAGGGTTGTAGGGCTGGAGGGGGTTACAGAGATAGGGAGGGTTGTAGGGCTGGAGGAGGTTACAGAGATAGGGAGGGTTGTAGGGCTGGAGGGGGTTACAGAGATAGGGATGGGTGTAGGGCTGGAGGGGCTTAGAGATAGGGAGGGGTGTAGGGGCTGGAGGAAGTTACAGAGATAGGGAGGGGTGTAGGGCTGGAGGAGGTTAGAGAGATAGGGAGGGTTGTCGGGCTGGAGGAGGTTACAGAGATAGGGAGGGGTGTAGGGCTGGAGGAGGCTAGAGAGATAGGGAGGGTTGTAGGGCTGGAGGAGGTTACAGAGATAGGGAGGGGTGTAGGGCTGGAGGAGGTTACAGAGATAGGGAGGGGTGTAGGGCTGGAGGAGGTTACAGAGATAGGGAGGGTTGCAGGGCTGGAGGAGGTTACAGAGATAGGGAGGGGTGTTGGGCTGGAGGAGGTTACAGAGATAGGGAGGGGTGTAGGGCTGGAGGAGGTTACAGAGATAGGGAGGGTTGTAGGGCTGGAGGATGTTACAGAGATAGGGAGGGTTGTAGGGCTGGAGGAGGTTACAGAGATAGGGAGGGTTGTAGGGCTGGAGGAGGTTACAGAGATAGGGACGGGTGTAGGGCTGGAGGAGGTTACAGAGATAGGGAGGGGCGTAGGGCTGGAGGGGGTTACAGAGATAGGGAGGGTTTTAGGGCTGGAGGAGGTTACAGAGATAGGGAGGGGTGTAGGGCTGGAGGAGGTTACAGAGATAGGGAGGGGTGTAGGGCTGGAGGAGGTTACAGAGATAGGGAGGGGTGTAGGGCTGGAGGAGGTTACAGAGATAGGGAGGGGTGTAGGGCTGTAGGAGGTTACAGCGATAGGGAGGGTTGTAGGGCTGGAGGGGGTTACAGAGATAGGGAGGGGTGTAGGGCTGGAGGGGGTTAGAGATAGGGAGGGGTGTAGGGGCTGGAGGAGGTTACAGAGATAGGGAGGGGTGTAGGGCTGGAGGGGGTTAGAGATAGGGAGGGGTGTAGGGCTGGAGGGGGTTTCAGAGATAGGGAGGGGTGTAGGGCTGGAGGGAGTTTCAGAGATGGGGAGGGGTGTAGGGCTGGAGGGGGTTTCAGAGATAGGGAGGGGTGTAGGGCTGGAGGGGGTTTCAGAGAAAGGGAGGGGTGTAGGGCTGGAGGGGGTTTCAGAGATAGGGAGGGGTGTAGGGCTGGAGGGGGTTTCAGAGATAGGGAGGGGTGTCGGGCTGGAGGGGGTACAGAGATAGGGAGGGGTGTAGGGCTGGAGGGGTTTACAGAGATAGGGAGGGGTGTAGGGTTGGAGGAGGTTACAGAGATAAAGAGGTGTGTAGGGCTGGAGGAGGTTACAGAGATAGGGAGGGGTGTAGGGCTGGAGGAGTTTACAGAAACAGGGAGGGGAGTATGGCTGGAGGGGGTTCCAAAGATAGGGAGGGTTGTAGGGCTGGAGGAGGTTACAGAGATAGGGAGGGTTGTAGGGCTGGAGGGGGTTACAGAGATAGGGAGGGTTGTAGGGCTGGAGGAGGTTACAGAGATAGGGAGGGTTGTAGGGCTGGAGGAGGTTACAGAGATAGGGAGGGTTGTAGGGCTGGTGGAGGTTAAACATATAGGGAGGGTTGTAGGGCTGGAGGAGGTTACAGAAATAGGGAGGGTTGTAGGGCTGGAGTGGGTTACAGAGATAGGGAGGGTTGTAGGGCTGGAGGAGGTTACAGAGATAGGGAGGGTTGTAGGGCTGGAGGGGGTTACAGAGATAGGGAGGGGTGTAGGGCTGGAGGGGGTTAGAGATAGGGAGGGTTGTAGGGGCTGGAGGAGGTTACAGAGATAGGAAGGGGTGTAGGGGCTGCAGGAGGTTACAGAGATAGGGAGGGGTGTAGGGCTGGAGGAGTTTACAGAGATAGGGAGGGGTGTAGGGGCTGGAGGAGGTTACAGAGATAGGGAGGGATGTAGGGCTGGAGGAGGTTACAGACATAGGGAGTGGTGTAGGGGGCTGGAGGAGGTTACAGAGATAGGGAGGGATGTAGGGCTGGACGTGGTTACAGAGATAGGGAGGGTGTAGGGGGCTGGAGGAGGTTACAGTGATAGGGAGGAATGTAGGGCTGGAGGAGGTTACAGAGATAAAGAGGTGTGTAGGGCTGGAGGAGGTTACAGAGATAGGGAGGGGTGTAGGGCTGGAGGAGGTTACAGAAATAGGGAGGGTAGTATGGCTGGAGGGGGTTACAGAGATAGGGAGGGTTGTAGGGCTGGAGGAGGTTACAGAGATAGGGAGGGTTGTAGGGCTGTAGGGGTAGGGGGTTACAGAGATAGGGAGGGTTGTAGGGCTGGAGGAGGGTACAGAGATAGGGAGGGTTGTAGGGCTGGAGGAGGTGACAGAGATAGGGAGGGTTGTAGGGCTGGAGGAGGTTAAAGAGATAGGGAGGGTTGTAGGGCTGGAGGAGGTTACAGAAATAGGGAGGGTTGTAGGGCTGGAGGGGGTTACAGAGATAGGGAGGGTTGTAGGGCTGGAGGGGGTTACAGAGATAGGGAGGGGTGTAGGGCTGGAGGTGGTTACAGAGATAGGGAGGGGTGTAGGGCTGGAGGGGGTTTCAGAGATAGGGAGGGGTGTAGGGCTGGAGGGGGTTTCAGAGATAGGGAGGGGTGTAGGGCTGGAGGGGGTTTCAGAGATAGGGAGGGGTGTAGTGCTGGAGGGGGTTTCAGAGATAGGGAGGGGTGTAGGGCTGGAGGGGGTTTCAGAGATAGGGAGGGGTGTAGGGCTGGAGGGGGTTACTGAGATAGGGAGTGGTGTAGGGCTGGAGGGGGTTACAGAGATAAGGAGGGGTGTAGGGCTGGAGGAGGTTACAGAGATAGGGAGGGGTGTAGGGCTGGAGGGGGTTACAGAGATAGGGAGGGTTGCAGGGCTGGGGGTGGTTACAGAGATAGGGAGGGTTGTAGGGCTGGAGGGGGTGACAGAGATAGGGAGGGTTGCAGGGCTGGAGGGGGTTACAGAGATAGGGAGGGTTGTAGGGCTGGAGGGGGTTACAGAGATAGGGAGGGTTGTAGGGCTGGAGGGGGTTACAGAGATAGGGAGGGTTGTAGGGCTGGAGGGGGTTACAGAGATAGGGAGGGTTGTAGGGCTGGAGGGGGTTACAGAGATAGGGAGGAGTGTAGGGCTGGAGGGGGTTACAGAGATAGGGAGGGGTGTAGGGCTGGAGGAGGTTACAGAAATAGGGAGGGCTGTAGGGCTGGAGGTGGTTTCAGAAATAGGGAGGGTTGTAGGGCTGGAGGGGGTTACAGAGATAGGGAGGGGTGTAGGGCTGGAGGGGGTTACAGAGATAGGGAGGGGTGTAGGCTGGAGGGGGTTACACAGATAGGGAGGTGTGTAGGGCTGGAGGGGGTTACAGAGATAGGGAGGGGTGTAGGGCTGGAGGGGGTTACAGAGATAGGGAGGGTTGTAGGGGCTGGAGGAGGTTACAGAGATAGGGAGGGTTGTAGGGCTGGAGGAGGTTACAGAGATAGGGAGGGTTGTAGGGGCTGGGGGAGGTTACAGAGATAGGGAGGGTTGTAGGGCTGGAGGAGGTTACAGAGATAGGGAGGGTTGTAGGGCTGGAGGAGGTTACAGAAATAGGGAGGGTTGTAGGGCTGGAGAGGGTTACAAAGATAGGGAGGGTTGTAGGGCTGGAGGAGGTTACAGAGATAGGGAGGGTTGTAGGGCTGGGCGAGGTTACAGAGATAGGGAGGGTTGTAGGGCAGGGGCGGTTACAGAGATAGGGAGGGGTGTAGTGCTGGAGGCGGTTACAGAGATAGGGAGGGGTGTAGGGGCTGGAGGAGGTTACAGAGATAGCGAGGGATGTAGGGCTGGAGGAGGTTACAGAGATAGGGAGGGGTGTAGGGGCTGGAGGAGGCTACAGAGATAGGGAGGGGTGTAGGGGGCTGGAGGAGGTTACTGAGATAGGGAGGGGTGCAGGGGCTGGAGGATGTTACAGAGATAGGGAGGGGTGTAGGGGCTGGAGGAGGTTACAGAGATAGGGAGGGATGTAGGGCTGGAGGTGGTTACAGAGATAGGGAGGGTGTAGGGGGCTGGAGGAGGTTACAGAGATAGGGAGGAATGTAGGGCTGGAGGAGGTTACACAGATAAAGAGGTGTGTAGGGCTGGAGGAGGTTACAGGGATAGGGAGGGGTATCGGGCTGGAGGAGGTTACAGAAATAGGGAGGGGAGTATGGCTGGAGGGGGTTACAGAGATAGGGAGGGTTGTAGGGCTGGAGGAGGTTACAGAGATAGGGAGGGTTGTAAGGCTGGAGGGGGTTACAGAGATAGGGAGGGTTGTAGGGCTGGAGGAGGTTACAGAGATAGGGAGGGTTGTAGGGCTGGAGGAGGTTACAGAGATAGGGAGGGTTGTAGGGCTGGAGGAGGTTAAAGAGATAGGGAGGGTTGTAGGGCTGGAGGAGGTTACAGAAATAGGGAGGGTTGTAGGGCTGGAGGGGGTTACAGAGATAGGGAGGGTTGTAGGGCTGGAGGAGGTTACAGAGATAGGGAGGGTTGTAGGGCTGGAGGGGGTTACAGAGATAGGGAGGGGTGTAGGGCTGGAGGGGCTTAGAGATAGGGAGGGGTGTAGGGGCTGGAGGAAGTTACAGAGATAGGGAGGGGTGTAGGGCTGGAGGAGGTTAGAGAGATAGGGAGGGTTGTCGGGCTGGAGGAGGTTACAGAGATAGGGAGGGGTGTAGGGCTGGAGGAGGCTAGAGAGATAGGGAGGGTTGTAGGGCTGGAGGAGGTTACAGAGATAGGGAGGGGTGTAGGGCTGGAGGAGGTTACAGAGATAGGGAGGGGTGTAGGGCTGGAGGAGGTTACAGAGATAGGGAGGGTTGCAGGGCTGGAGGAGGTTACAGAGATAGGGAGGGGTGTTGGGCTGGAGGAGGTTACAGAGATAGGGAGGGGTGTAGGGCTGGAGGAGGTTACAGAGATAGGGAGGGTTGTAGGGCTGGAGGAGGTTACAGAGATAGGGAGGGTTGTAGGGCTGGAGGAGGTTACAGAGATAGGGAGGGTTGTAGGGCTGGAGGAGGTTACAGAGATAGGGAGGGGTGTAGGGCTGGAGGAGGTTACAGAGATAGGGAGGGGCGTAGGGCTGGAGGGGGTTACAGAGATAGGGAGGGTTTTAGGGCTGGAGGAGGTTACAGAGATAGGGAGGGGTGTAGGGCTGGAGGAGGTTACAGAGATAGGGAGGGGTGTAGGGCTGGAGGAGGTTACAGAGATAGGGAGGGGTGTAGGGCTGGAGGAGGTTACAGAGATAGGGAGGGGTGTAGGGCTGTAGGGGGTTACAGCGATAGGGAGGGTTGTAGGGCTGGAGGGGGTTACAGAGATAGGGAGGGGTGTAGGGCTGGAGGGGGTTAGAGATAGGGAGGGGTGTAGGGGCTGGAGGAGGTTACAGAGATAGGGAGGGGTGTAGGGCTGGAGGAGGTTACAGAGATAGGGAGGGGTGTAGGGCTGGAGGAGGTTACAGAGATAGGGAGGGTTGTAGGGCTGGAGGAGGTTACAGAGATAGGGAGGGTTGTAGGGCTGGAGGAGGTTACAGAGATAGGGAGGGTTGTAGGGCTGGAGGAGGTTACAGAGATAGGGAGGGGTGTAGGGCTGGAGGAGGTTACAGAGATAGGGAGGGGTGTAGGGCTGGAGGGGGTTACAGAGATAGGGAGGGTTGTAGGGCTGGAGGAGGTTACAGAGATAGGGAGGGGTGTAGGGCTGGAGGAGGTTACAGAGATAGGGAGGGGTGTAGGGCTGGAGGGGGTTATAGAGATAGGGAGGGTTGCAGGGCTGGAGGGGGTGACAGAGATAGGGAGGGTTGTAGGGCTGGAGGGGGTTACAGAGATAGTAAGGGTTGTAGGGCTGAAGGGGGTTACAGAGATAGGGAGGGTTGTAGGGCTGGAGGGGGTTACAGAGATAGGGAGGGTTGTAGGGCTGGAGGGGGTTACAGAGATAGGGAGGAGTGTAGGGCTGGAGGAGGTTACAGAGATAGGGAGGGTTGTAGGGGCTGGAGGAGGTTACAGAGATAGGGAGGGTTGTAGGGCTGGAGGAGGTTACAGAAATAGGGAGGGCTGTAGGGCTGGAGGGGGTTACAGAGATAGGGAGGGTTGTAGGGCTGGAGGGGGTGACAGAGATAGGGAGGGGTGTAGGGCTGGAGGGGGTTACAGAGATAGGGAGGGGTGTAGGGCTGGAGGGGGTTACCGAGACAGGGAGGGGTGTAGGGCTGGAGGGGGATACAGAGATAGGGAGGGTTGTAGGGGCTGGAGGAGGTTACAGAGATAGGGAGGGTTGTAGGGCTGGAGGAGGTTAGAGAGATAGGGAGGGTTGTAGGGGCTGGGGGAGGTTACAGAGATAGGGAGGTTTGTCGGGCTGGAGGAGGTTACAGAGATAGGGAGGGTTGTAGGGCTGGAGGAGGTTACAGAAGTAGGGAGGGTTGTAGGGCTGGACGAGTTTACAGAGATAGGGAGGGTTGCAGGGCAGGGGCGGTTACAGCGATAGGGAGGGGTGTAGTGCTGGAGGCGGTTACAGAGATAGGGAGGGGTGTAGGGGCTGGAGGAGGTTACAGAGATAGCGAGGGATGAAGGGCTGGAGGGGGTAACGGAGATAGGGAGGGGTGTAGGGGCTGGAGGGGGTTACAGAGATAGGGAGGGGTGTAGGGGGCTGGAGGAGGTTACAGAGATAGGGAGGTGTGTAGGGGCTGGAGGAGGTTACAAAGATAGGGAGGGGTGTAGGGGCTGCAGGAGGTTACAGAGATAGGGAGGGGTGTAGGGCTGGAGGAGGTTACAGAGATAGGGAGGGGTGTAGGGGCTGGAGGAGGTTACAGAGATAGGGAGGGATGTAGGGCTGGAGGAGGTTACAGACATAGGGAGTGGTGTAGGGGGCTGGAGGAGGTTACAGAGATAGGGAGGGATGTAGGGCTGGAGGTGGTTACAGAGATAGGGAGGGTGTAGGGGGCTGGAGGAGGTTACAGTGATAGGGAGGAATGTAGGGCTGGAGGAGGTTACAGAGATAAAGAGGTGTGTAGGGCTGGAGGAGGTTACAGAGATAGGGAGGGGTGTAGGGCTGGAGGAGGTTACAGAAATAGGGAGGGTAGTATGGCTGGAGGGGGTTACAGAGATAGGGAGGGTTGTAGGGCTGGAGGAGGTTACAGAGATAGGGAGGGTTGTAGGGCTGGAGGGGGTTACAGAGATAGGGAGGGTTGTAGGGCTGGAGGAGGGTACAGAGATAGGGAGGGTTGTAGGGCTGGAGGAGATTACAGAGATAGGGAGGGTTGTAGGGCTGGAGGAGGTTAAAGAGATAGGGAGGGTTGTAGGGCTGGAGGAGGTTACAGAAATAGGGAGGGTTGTAGGGCTGGAGGGGGATACAGAGATAGGGAGGGTTGTAGGGCTGGAGGGGGTTACAGAGATAGGGAGGGGTGTAGGGCTGGAGGTGGTTACAGAGATAGGGAGGGGTGTAGGGCTGGAGGGGGTTTCAGAGATAGGGAGGGGTGTAGGGCTGGAGGGGGTTTCAGAGATAGGGAGGGGTGTAGGGCTGGAGGGGGTTTCAGAGATAGGGAGGGGTGTAGGGCTGCAGGGGGTTTCAGAGAGAGGGAGGGGTGTAGGGCTGGAGGGGGTTACTGAGATAGGGAGTGGTGTAGGGCTGGAGGGGTTTACAGAGATAAGGAGGGGTGTAGGGCTGGAGGAGGTTACAGAGATAGGGAGGGGTGTAGGGCTGGAGGGGGTTACAGAGATAGGGAGGGTTGTAGGGCTGGGGGGGGTTACAGAGATAGGGAGGGTTGTAGGGCTGGAGGGGGTGACAGAGATAGGGAGGGTTGCAGGGCTGGAGGGGGTTACAGAGATAGGGAGGGTTGTAGGGCTGGAGGGGTTTACAGAGATAGGGAGGGTTGTAGGGCTGGAGGGGGTTACAGAGATAGGGAGGGTTGTAGGGCTGGAGGGGGTTACAGAGACAGGGAGGGTTGTACGGCTGGAGGGGGTTACAGAGATAGGGAGCAGTGTAGGGCTGGAGGAGGTTACAGAGATAGGGAGGGGTGTAGGGCTGGAGGAGGTTACAGAAATAGGGAGGGCTGTAGGGCTGGAGGTGGTTTCAGAAATAGGGAGGGTTGTAGGGCTGGAGGGGGTTACACAGATAGGGAGGGGTGTAGGGCTGGAGGGGGTTACAGAGATAGGGAGGGGTGTCGGCTGGAGGGGGTTACACAGATAGGGAGGGGTGTAGGGCTGGAGGGGGTTACAGAGATAGGGAGGGGTGTAGCGCTGGAGGGGGTTACAGAGATAGGGAGGGTTGTAGGGGCTGGAGGAGGTTACAGAGATAGGGAGGGTTGTAGGGCTGGAGGAGGTTACAGAGATAGGGAGGGTTGTAGGGGCTGGGGGAGGTTACAGAGATAGGGAGGGTTGTAGGGCTGGAGGAAGTTACAGAGATAGGGAGGGTTGTAGGGCTGGAGGAGGTTACAGAAATAGGGAGGGTTGTAGGGCTGGAGAGGGTTACAAAGATAGGGAGGGTTGTAGGGCTGGAGGAGGTTACAGAGATAGGGAGGGTTGTAGGGCTGGGCGAGGTTTCAGAGATAGGGAGGGTTGTAGGGCAGGGGCGGTTACAGAGATAGGGAGGGGTGTAGTGCTGGAGGCGGTTACAGAGATAGGGAGGGGTGTAGGGGCTGGAGGAGGTTACAGAGATAGCGAGGGATGTAGGGCTGGAGGAGGTTACAGAGATAGGGAGGGGTGCAGGGGCTGGAGGAGGTTACAGAGATAGGGAGGGTTGTAGGGCTGGAGGAGGTTAGAGAGATAGGGAGGGTTGTAGGGGCTGGGGGAGGTTACAGAGATAGGGAGGTTTGTCGGGCTGGAGGAGGTTACAGAGATAGGGAGGGTTGTAGGGCTGGAGGGGGTTACAGAGATAGGGAGGGTTGTAGGGCTGGAGGGAGTGACAGAGATAGGGAGGGGTGTAGGGCTGGAGGGGGTTACAGAGATAGGGAGGGGTGTAGGGCTGGAGGGGGTTACAGAGATAGGGAGGGGTGTAGGGCTGGAGGGGGATACAGAGATAGGGAGGGTTGTAGGGGCTGGAGGAGGTTACAGAGATAGGGAGGGTTGTAGGGCTGGAGGAGGTTAGAGAGATAGGGAGGGTTGTAGGGGCTGGGGGAGGTTACAGAGATAGGGAGGTTTGTCGGGCTGGAGGAGGTTACAGAGATAGGGAGGGTTGTAGGGCTGGAGGAGGTTACAGAAATAGGGAGGGTTGTAGGGCTGGACGAGTTTACAGAGATAGGGAGGGTTGCAGGGCAGGGGCGGTTACAGAGATAGGGAGGGGTGTAGTGCTGGAGGCGGTTACAGAGATAGGGAGGGGTGTAGGGGCTGGAGGAGGTTACAGAGATAGCGAGGGATGAAGGGCTGGAGGGGGTAACGGAGATAGGGAGGGGTGTAGGGGCTGGAGGGGGTTACAGAGATAGGGAGGGGTGTAGGGGGCTGGAGGAGGTTACAGAGATAGGGAGGGGTGTAGGGGCTGGAGGAGGTTACAGAGATAGGGAGGGGTGTAGGGGCTGCAGGAGGTTACAGAGATAGGGAGGGGTGTAGGGCTGGAGGAGGTTACAGAGATAGGGAGGGGTGTAGGGGCTGGAGGAGGTTACAGAGATAGGGAGGGATGTAGGGCTGGAGGAGGTTACAGACATAGGGAGTGGTGTAGGGGGCTGGAGGAGGTTACAGAGATAGGGAGGGATGTAGGGCTGGAGGTGGTTACAGAGATAGGGAGGGTGTAGGGGGCTGGAGGAGGTTACAGTGATAGGGAGGAATGTAGGGCTGGAGGAGGTTACAGAGATAAAGAGGTGTGTAGGGCTGGAGGAGGTTACAGAGATAGGGAGGGGTGTAGGGCTGGAGGAGGTTACAGAAATAGGGAGGGTAGTATGGCTGGAGGGGGTTACAGAGATAGGGAGGGTTGTAGGGCTGGAGGAGGTTACAGAGATAGGGAGGGTTGTAGGGCTGGAGGGGGTTACAGAGATAGGGAGGGTTGTAGGGCTGGAGGAGGGTACAGAGATAGGGAGGGTTGTAGGGCTGGAGGAGATTACAGAGATAGGGAGGGTTGTAGGGCTGGAGGAGGTTAAAGAGATAGGGAGGGTTGTAGGGCTGGAGGAGGTTACAGAAGTAGGGAGGGTTGTAGGGCTGGAGGGGGTTACAGAGATAGGGAGGGTTGCAGGGCAGGGGCGGTTACAGAGATAGGGAGGGGTGTAGTGCTGGAGGCGGTTACAGAGATAGGGAGGGGTGTAGGGGCTGGAGGAGGTTACAGAGATAGGGAGGGGTGTAGGGCTGGAGGGGGTTTCAGAGATAGGGAGGGGTGTAGGGCTGGAGGGGGTTTCAGAGATAGGGAGGGGTGTAGGGCTGGAGGGGGTTTCAGAGATAGGGAGGGGTGTAGCGCTGCAGGGGGTTTCAGAGAGAGGGAGGGGTGTAGGGCTGGAGGGGGTTACTGAGATAGGGAGTGGTGTAGGGCTGGAGGGGTTTACAGAGATAAGGAGGGGTGTAGGGCTGGAGGAGGTTACAGAGATAGGGAGGGGTGTAGGGCTGGAGGGGGTTACAGACATAGGGAGTGGTGTAGGGGGCTGGAGGAGGTTACAGAGATAGGGAGGGATGTAGGGCTGGAGGTGGTTACAGAGATAGGGAGGGTGTAGGGGGCTGGAGGGGGTTACAGTGATAGGGAGGAATGTAGGGCTGGAGGAGGTTACAGAGATAAAGAGGTGTGTAGGGCTGGAGGAGGTTACAGAGATAGGGAGGGGTGTAGGGCTGGAGGAGGTTACAGAAATAGGGAGGGTAGTATGGCTGGAGGGGGTTACAGAGATAGGGAGGGTTGTAGGGCTGGAGGAGGTTACAGAGATAGGGAGGGTTGTAGGGCTGGAGGGGGTTACAGAGATAGGGAGGGTTGTAGGGCTGGAGGAGGGTACAGAGATAGGGAGGGTTGTAGGGCTGGAGGAGATTACAGAGATAGGGAGGGTTGTAGGGCTGGAGGAGGTTAAAGAGATAGGGAGGGTTGTAGGGCTGGAGGAGGTTACAGAAATAGGGAGGGTTGTAGGGCTGGAGGGGGATACAGAGATAGGGAGGGTTGTAGGGCTGGAGGGGGTTACAGAGATAGGGAGGGTTGTAGGGGCTGGAGGAGGTTACAGAGATAGGGAGGGTTGTAGGGCTGGAGTAGGTTACAGAGATAGGGAGGGTTGTAGGGGCTGGGGGAGGTTACAGAGATAGGGAGGGTTGTAGGGCTGGAGGAGGTTACAGAGATAGGGAGGGTTGTAGGGCTGGAGGAGGTTACAGAAATAGGGAGGGGTGTAGGGCTGGAGGGGGTTACTGAGATAGGGAGTGGTGTAGGGCTGGAGGGGTTTACAGAGATAAGGAGGGGTGTAGGGCTGGAGGAGGTTACAGAGATAGGGAGGGGTGTAGGGCTGGAGGGGGTTACAGAGATAGGGAGGGTTGTAGGGCTGGGGGGGGTTACAGAGATAGGGAGGGTTGTAGGGCTGGAGGGGGTGACAGAGATAGGGAGGGTTGCAGGGCTGGAGGGGGTTACAGAGATAGGGAGGGTTGTAGGGCTGGAGGGGTTTACAGAGATCGGGAGGGTTGTAGGGCTGGAGGGGGTTACAGAGATAGGGAGGGTTGTAGGGCTGGAGGGGGTTACAGAGACAGGGAGGGTTGTACGGCTGGAGGGGGTTACAGAGATAGGGAGCAGTGTAGGGCTGGAGGAGGTTACAGAGATAGGGAGGGGTGTAGGGCTGGAGGAGGTTACAGAAATAGGGAGGGCTGTAGGGCTGGAGGGGGTTACAGAGATAGGGAGGGGTGTAGGGCTGGAGGGGGTTACAGAGATAGGGAGGGGTGTAGGGCTGGAGGGGGTTACAGAGATAGGGAGGGATGTAGGGCTGGAGGAGGTTACAGAGATAAAGAGGTGTGTAGGGCTGGAGGAGGTTACAGAGATAGGGAGGGGTGTAGGGCTGGAGGAGGTTACAGAAACAGGGAGGGGAGTATGGCTGGAGGGGGTTACAGAGATAGGGAGGGTTGTAGGGCTGGAGGGGGTTACAGAGATAGGGAGGGTTGTAGGGCTGGAGGAGGTTACAGAGATAGGGAGGGTTGTAGGGCTGGAGGAGGTTTCAGAGATAGGGAGGGTTGTAGGGCTGGTGGAGCTTAAAGAGATAGGGAGGGTTGTAGGGCTGGAGGAGGTTACAGAAATAGGGAGGGTTGTAGGGCTGAAGGGGGTTACAGAGATAGGGAGGGTTGTAGGGCTGGAGGAGGTTACAGAGATAGGGAGGGTTGTAGGGCTGGAGGGGGTTACAGAGATAGGGAGGGGTGTAGGGCTGGAGGGGGTTAGAGATAGGGAGGGGTGTAGGGGCTGGAGGAGGTTGCAGAGATAGGGAGGGGTGTAGGGCTGGAGGAGGTTAGAGAGATAGGGAGGGTTGTAGGGCTGGAGGAGGTTACAGAGATAGGGAGGGGTGTAGGGCTGTAGGAGGTTAGAGAGACAGGGAGGGTTGTAGGGCTGGAGGAGGTTACAGAGATAGGGAGGGGTGTAGGGCTGGAGGAGGTTACAGAGATAGGGAGGGGTGTAGGGCTGGAGGAGGTTACAGAGATAGGGAGGGTTGTAGGGCTGGAGGAGGTTACAGAGATAGGGAGGGGTGTAGGGCTGGAGGAGGTTACAGAGACAGGGAGGGTTGTAGGGCTGGAGGAGGTTACAGAGACAGGGAGGGTTGTAGGGCTGGAGGAGGTTACAGAGATAGGGAGGGTTGTAGGGCTGGAGGAGGTTACAGAGATAGGGAGGGGTGTAGGGCTGGAGGAGGTTACAGAGATAGGGAGGGTTGTAGGGCTGGAGGGGGTTACAGAGATAGGGAGGGTTGTAGGGCTGGAGGAGGGTACAGAGATAGGGAGGGTTGTAGGGCTGGAGGAGATTACAGAGATAGGGAGGGTTGTAGGGCTGGAGGAGGTTAAAGAGATAGGGAGGGTTGTAGGGCTGGAGGAGGTTACAGAAGTAGGGAGGGTTGTAGGGCTGGAGGGGGTTACAGAGATAGGGAGGGTTGTAGGGCTGGAGGGGGTTACAGAGATAGGGAGGGGTGTAGGGCTGGAGGTGGTTACAGAGATAGGGAGGGGTGTAGGGCTGGAGGGGGTTTCAGAGATAGGGAGGGGTGTAGCGCTGGAGGGGGTTTCAGAGATAGGGAGGGGTGTAGCGCTGCAGGGGGTTTCAGAGAGAGGGAGGGGTGTAGGGCTGGAGGGGGTTACTGAGATAGGGAGTGGTGTAGGGCTGGAGGGGTTTACAGAGATAAGGAGGGGTGTAGGGCTGGAGGAGGTTACAGAGATAGGGAGGGGTGTAGGGCTGGAGGGGGTTACAGAGATAGGGAGGGTTGTAGGGCTGGGGGGGGTTACAGAGATAGGGAGGGTTGTAGGGCTGGAGGGGGTGACAGAGATAGGGAGGGTTGCAGGGCTGGAGGGGGTTACAGAGATAGGGAGGGTTGTAGGGCTGGAGGGGGTTACAGAGATAGGGAGAGTTGTAGGGCTGGAGGGGGTTACAGAGATAGGGAGTGTTGTAGGGCTGGAGGGGGTTACAGAGACAGGGAGGGTTGTAGGGCTGGAGGGGGTTACAGAGATAGGGAGGAGTGTAGGGCTGGAGGAGGTTACAGAGATAGGGAGGGGTGTAGGGCTGGAGGAGGTTACAGAAATAGGGAGGGCTGTAGGGCTGGAGGTGGTTTCAGAAATAGGGAGGGTTGTAGGGCTGGAGGGGGTTACACAGATAGGGAGGGGTGTAGGGCTGGAGGGGGTTACAGAGATAGGGAGGGGTGTCGGCTGGAGGGGGTTACACAGATAGGGAGGGGTGTAGGGCTGGAGGGGGTTACAGAGATAGGGAGGGGTGTAGCGCTGGAGGGGGTTACAGAGATAGGGAGGGTTGTAGGGGCTGGAGGAGGTTACAGAGATAGGGAGGGTTGTAGGGCTGGAGTAGGTTACAGAGATAGGGAGGGTTGTAGGGGCTGGGGGAGGTTACAGAGATAGGGAGGGTTGTAGGGCTGGAGGAGGTTACAGAGATAGGGAGGGTTGTAGGGCTGGAGGAGGTTACAGAAATAGGGAGGGTTGTAGGGCTGGAGAGGGTTACAAAAATAGGGAGGGTTGTAGGGCTGGAGGAGGTTACAGAGATAGGGAGGGTTGTAGGGCTGGGCGAGGTTTCAGAGATAGGGAGGGTTGTAGGGCAGGGGCGGTTACAGAGATAGGGAGGGGTGTAGTGCTGGAGGCGGTTACAGAGATAGGGAGGGGTGTAGGGGCTGGAGGAGGTTACAGAGATAGCGAGGGATGTAGGGCTGGAGGAGGTTACAGAGATAGGGAGGGGTGCAGGGGCTGGAGGATGTTACAGAGATAGGGAGGGGTGTAGGGGCTGGAGGAGGTTACAGAGATGGGGAGGGCTGTAGGGCTGGAGGAGGTTACAGAGATAGGGAGGGGTGTAGGGGCTGGAGGAGGTTACAGAGATAGGGAGGGATGTAAGGCTGGAGGTGGTTACAGAGATAGGGAGGGTGTAGGGGCTGGAGGAGGTTACAGAGATAGGGAGGAATGTAGGGCTGGAGGAGGTTACAGAGATAAAGAGGTGTGTAGGGCTGGAGGAGGTTACAGGGATAGGGAGGGGTGTAGGGCTGGAGGAGGTTACAGAAATAGGGAGGGGAGTATGGCTGGAGGGGGTTACAGAGATAGGGAGGGTTGTAGGGCTGGAGGAGCTTCCAGAGATAGGGAGGGTTGTAGGGCTGGAGGGGGTTACAGAGATAGGGAGGGTTGTAGGGCTGGAGGAGGTTACAGAGATAGGGAGGGTTGTAGGGCTGGAGGAGGTTACAGAGATAGGGAGGGTTGTAGGGCTGGAGGAGGTTAAAGAGATAGGGAGGGTTGTAGGGCTGGAGGAGGTTACAGAAATAGGGAGGGTTGTAGGGCTGGAGGGGGTTACAGAGGTAGGGAGGGTTGTAGGGCTGGAGGAGGTTCCAGAGATAGGGAGGGTTGTAGGGCTGGAGGGGGTTACAGAGATAGGGAGGGGTGTAGGGCTGGAGTGGTTTAGAGATAGGGAGGGGTGTAGGGGCTGGAGGAAGTTACAGAGATAGGGAGGGGTGTAGGGCTGGAGGAGGTTAGAGAGATAGGGAGGGTTGTAGGGCTGGAGGAGGTTACAGAGATAGGGAGGGGTGTAGGGCTGGAGGAGGCTAGAGAGATAGGGAGGGTTGTAGGGCTGGAGGAGGTTACAGAGATAGGGAGGGGTGTAGGGCTGGAGGAGGTTACAGAGATAGGGAGGGGTGTAGGGCTGGAGGAGGTTACAGAGATAGGGAGGTTTGCAGGGCTGGAGGAGGTTACAGAGATAGGGAGGGGTGTAGGGCTGGAGGAGGTGACAGAGATAGGGAGGGGTGTAGGGCTGGAGGAGGTTACAGAGATAGGGAGGGTTGTAGGGCTGGAGGAGGTTACAGAGATAGGGAGGGTTGTAGGGCTGGAGGAGGTTACAGAGATAGGGAGGGTTGTAGGGCTGGAGGAGGTTACAGAGATAGGGAGGGGTGTAGGGCTGGAGGAGGTTACAGAGAAAAGGAGGGGCGTAGGGCTGGAGGGGGTTACAGAGATAGGGAGGGTTGTAGGGCTGGAGGAGGTTACAGAGATAGGGAGGGGTGTAGGGCTGGAGGAGGTTACAGAGATAGGGAGGGGTGTAGGGCTGGAGGAGGTTACAGAGATAGGGAGGGGTGTAGGGCTGGAGGAGGTTACAGAGATAGGGAGGGGTGTAGGGCTGTAGGGGGTTACAGCGATAGGGAGGGTTGTAGGGCTGGAGGGGGTTACAGAGATAGGGAGGGGTGTAGGGCTGGAGGGGGTTAGAGATAGGGAGGGGTGTAGGGGCTGGAGGAGGTTACAGAGATAGGGAGGGGTGTAGGGCTGGAGGGGGTTAGAGATAGGGAGTGGTGTAGGGCTGGAGGGGGTTTCAGAGATAGGGAGGGGTGTAGGGCTGGAGGGGGTTTCAGAGATGGGGAGGGGAGTAGGGCTGGAGGGGGTTTCAGAGATAGGGAGGGGTGTAGGGCTGGAGGGGGTTTCAGAGAAAGGGAGGGGTGTAGGGCTGGAGGGGGTTTCAGAGATAGGGAGGGGTGTAGGGCTGGAGGGGGTTTCAGAGATAGGGAGGGGTGTAGGGCTGGAGGGGGTTACAGAGATAGGGAGGGGTGTAGGGCTGGAGGGGGTTACAGAGATAGGGAGGGATGTAGGGCTGGAGGAGGTTACAGAGATAAAGAGGTGTGTAGGGCTGGAGGAGGTTACAGAGATAGGGAGGGGTGTAGGGCTGGAGGAGGTTACAGAAACAGGGAGGGGAGTATGGCTGGAGGGGGTTACAGAGATAGGGAGGGTTGTAGGGCTGGAGGGGGTTACAGAGATAGGGAGGGTTGTAGGGCTGGAGGAGGTTACAGAGATAGGGAGGGTTGTAGGGCTGGAGGAGGTTTCAGAGATAGGGAGGGTTGTAGGGCTGGTGGAGCTTAAAGAGATAGGGAGGGTTGTAGGGCTGGAGGAGGTTACAGAAATAGGGAGGGTTGTAGGGCTGAAGGGGGTTACAGAGATAGGGAGGGTTGTAGGGCTGGAGGAGGTTACAGAGATAGGGAGGGTTGTAGGGCTGGAGGGGGTTACAGAGATAGGGAGGGGAGTAGGGCTGGAGGGGGTTAGAGATAGGGAGGGGTGTAGGGGCTGGAGGAGGTTGCAGAGATAGGGAGGGGTGTAGGGCTGGAGGAGGTTAGAGAGATAGGGAGGGTTGTAGGGCTGGAGGAGGTTACAGAGATAGGGAGGGGTGTAGGGCTGTAGGAGGTTAGAGAGACAGGGAGGGTTGTAGGGCTGGAGGAGGTTACAGAGATAGGGAGGGGTGTAGGGCTGGAGGAGGTTACAGAGATAGGGAGGGGTGTAGGGCTGGAGGAGGTTACAGCGATAGGGAGGGTTGTAGGGCTGGAGGAGGTTACAGAGATAGGGAGGGGTGTAGGGCTGGAGGAGGTTACAGAGACAGGGAGGGTTGTAGGGCTGGAGGAGGTTACAGAGATAGGGAGGGTTGTAGGGCTGGAGGAGGTTACAGAGATAGGGAGGGTTGTAGGGCTGGAGGAGGTTACAGAGATAGGGAGGGGTGTAGGGCTGGAGGAGGTTACAGAGATAGGGAGGGGTGTAGGGCTGGAGGGGGTTACAGAGATAGGGAGGGTTGTAGGGCTGGAGGAGGTTACAGAGATAGGGAGGGGTGTAGGGCTGGAGGAGGTTACAGAGATAGGGAGGGGTGTAGGGCTGGAGGAGGTTCCAGAGATAGGGAGGGGTGTAGGGCTGGAGGAGGTTACAGAGATAGGGAGGGGTGTAGGGCTGCAGGGGGTTACAGCGATAGCGAGGGTTGTAGGGCTGGAGGGGGTTACAGAGATAGGGAGGGGTGTAGGGCTGGAGGAGGTTAGAGATAGGGAGGGGTGTAGGGGCTGGAGGAGGTTACAGAGATAGGGAGGGGTGCAGGGCTGGAGGGGGTTAGAGATATGGAGGGGTGTAGGGCTGGAGGGGGTTTCAGAGATAGGGAGGGGTGTAGGGCTGGAGGGGGTTTCAGAGATAGGGAGGGGTGTAGGGCTGGAGGGGGTTTCAGAGATAGGGAGGGGTGTAGGGCTGGAGGGGGTTTCAGAGATAGGGAGGGGTGTAGGGCTGGAGGGGGTTTCAGAGATAGGGAGGGGTGTAGGGCTGGAGGGGTTTACAGAGATAGGGAGGGGTGTAGGGCTGGAGGGGGTTAAAGAGATAGGGAGGGGTGTAGGGCTGGAGGAGGTTACAGAGATAGGGAGGGGTGTAGGGCTGGAGGGGGTTACAGAGATAGGAAGTGTTGTAAGGCTGGACGGGGTTACAGAGATAGGCAGGGTTGTAGGGCTGGAGGGGGTGACAGAGATAGGGAGGGTTGTAGGGCTGGAGGGGGTTACAGAGATAGGGAGGGTTGTAGGGCTGGAGGGGGTTACAGAGATAGGGAGGGTTGTAGGGCTGGAGGGTGTTACAGAGATAGGGAGGGTTGTAGGGCTGGAGGGGGTTACAGAGATAGGGAGTATTGTAGGGCTGGAGGGGGTTACAGAGAGAGGGAGGAGTGTAGGGCTGGAGGAGGTTGCAGAAATAGGGAGGGCTGTAGGGCTGGAGGGGGTTACAGAAATAGGGAGGGGTGTAGGGGTGGAGGGGGTTACAGAGATAGGGAGGGTTGTTGGGGCTGGGGGAGGTTACAGAGATAGGGAGGGTTGTAGGGCTGGAGGTGGTTACAGAGATAGGGAGGGTTGTAGGGCTGGAGGAGGTTACAGAAATTGGGAGGGTTGTAGGGCTGGAGAGGGTTTCAGAGATAGGGAGGGTTGTAGGGCTGGAGGAGGTTACAGAGATAGGGAGGGTTGTAGGGCTGGACGAGGTTGCAGAGATAGGGAGGGTTATAGGGCAGGGGCGGTTACAGAGATAGAGAGGGGTGTAGGGCTGGAGGAGGTTACAGAGATAGCGAGGGATGTAGGGCTGGAGGAGGTTACAGAGATAGGGAGGGGTGTAGGGGGCTGGAGGAGGTTACAGAGATAGGGATGGGTGTAGGGGCTGGAGGAGGTTACAGAGATAGGGAGGGGTGTAGGGGCTGGAGGAGGTTACAGAGATAGGGAGGGGTGTAGGGCTTGAGGAGGTTACAGAGATAGGGAGGGGTGTAGGGGCTGGAGGAGGTGACAGAGATAGGGAGGGTTGTAGGGCTGGAGGGGGTTACAGAGATAGGGAGGGTTGTAGGGCTGGAGGGGGTTACAGTGATAGGGAGGGATGTAGGGCTGGAGGAGGTTACAGACATAGGGAGGGTTGTAGGGCTGGAGGGGGTTACAGAGATAGGGAGGGATGTAGGGCTGGAGGAGGTTACAGAGATAAAGAGGTGTGTAGGGCTGGAGGAGGTTACAGAGATAGGGAGGGGTGTAGGGCTGGAGGAGGTTACAGAAACAGGGAGGGGAGTATGGCTGGAGGGGGTTACAGAGATAGGGAGGGTTGTAGGGCTGGAGGAGGTTACAGAGATAGGGAGGGTTGTAGGGCTGGAGGGGGTTACAGAGATAGGGAGGGTTGTAGGGCTGGAGGAGGTTACAGAGATAGGGAGGGTTGTAGGGCTGGAGGAGGTTACAGAGATAGGGAGGGTTGTAGGGCTGGTGGAGCTTAAAGAGATAGGGAGGGTTGTAGGGCTGGAGGAGGTTACAGAAATAGGGAGGGTTGTAGGGCTGGAGGGGGTTACAGAGATAGGGAGGGTTGTAGGGCTGGAGGAGGTTACAGAGATAGGGAGGGTTGTAGGGCTGGAGGGGGTTACAGAGATAGGGAGGGGTGTAGGGCTGGAGGGGGTTAGAGATAGGGAGGGGTGTAGGGGCTGGAGGAGGTTGCAGAGATAGGGAGGGGTGTAGGGCTGGAGGAGGTTAGAGAGATAGGGAGGGTTGTAGGGCTGGAGGAGGTTACAGAGATAGGGAGGGGTGTAGGGCTGTAGGAGGTTAGAGAGATAGGGAGGGTTGTAGGGCTGGAGGAGGTTACAGAGATAGGGAGGGGTGTAGGGCTGGAGGAGGTTACAGAGATAGGGAGGGGTGTAGGGCTGGAGGAGGTTACAGAGATAGGGAGGGTTGTAGGGCTGGAGGAGGTTACAGAGATAGGGAGGGTTGTAGGGCTGGAGGAGGTTACAGAGATAGGGAGGGTTGTAGGGCTGGAGGAGGTTACAGAGATAGGGAGGGGTGTAGGGCTGGAGGAGGTTACAGAGATAGGGAGGGGTGTAGGGCTGGAGGGGGTTACAGAGATAGGGAGGGGTGTAGGGCTGGAGGAGGTTACAGAGATAGGGAGGGGTGTAGGGCTGGAGGAGGTTACAGAGATAGGGAGGGGTGTAGGGCTGTAGGGGGTTACAGCGATAGCGAGGGTTGTAGGGCTGGAGGGGGTTACAGAGATAGGGAGGGGTGTAGGGCTGGAGGAGGTTAGAGATAGGGAGGGGTGTAGGGGCTGGAGGAGGTTACAGAGATAGGGAGGGGTGCAGGGCTGGAGGGGGTTAGAGATATGGAGGGGTGTAGGGCTGGAGGGGGTTTCAGAGATAGGGAGGGGTGTAGGGCTGGAGGGGGTTTCAGAGATAGGGAGGGGTGTAGGGCTGGAGGGGGTTTCAGAGATAGGGAGGGGTGTAGGGCTGGAGGGGGTTTCAGAGATAGGGAGGGGTGTAGGGCTGGAGGGGTTTCAGAGATAGGGAGGGGTGTAGGGCTGGAGGGGTTTACAGAGATAGGGAGGGGTGTAGGGCTGGAGGGGGTTAAAGAGATAGGGAGGGGTGTAGGGCTGGAGGAGGTTACAGAGATAGGGAGGGGTGTAGGGCTGGAGGGGGTTACAGAGATAGGAAGTGTTGTAAGGCTGGACGGGGTTACAGAGATAGGGAGGGTTGTAGGGCTGGAGGGGGTGACAGAGATAGGGAGGGTTGTAGGGCTGGAGGGGGTTACAGAGATAGGGAGGGTTGTAGGGCTGTAGGGGGTTACAGAGATAGGGAGGGTTGTAGGGCTGGAGGGGGTTACAGAGATAGGGAGGGTTGTAGGGCTGGAGGGGGTTACAGAGATAGGGAGGGTTGTAGGGCTGGAGGGGGTTACAGAGAGAGGGAGGAGTGTAGGGCTAGAGGAGGTTACAGAGATAGGGAGGGGTGTAGGGCTGGAGGAGGTTGCAGAAATAGGGAGGGCTGTAGGGCTGGAGGGGGTTACAGAAATAGGGAGGGGTGTAGGGGTGGAGGGGGTTACAGAGTTGGGAGGGTTGTAGGGGCTGGAGGAGGTTACAGAGATAGGGAGGGTTGTAGGGCTGGAGGAGGTTACAGAGATAGGGAGGGTTGTAGGGGCTGGGGGAGGTTACAGAGATAGGGAGGGTTGTAGGGCTGGAGGTGGTTACAGAGATAGGGAGGGTTGTAGGGCTGGAGGAGGTTACAGAAATAGGGAGGGTTGTAGGGCTGGAGAGGGTTTCAGAGATCGGGAGGGTTGTAGGGCTGGAGGAGGTTACAGAGATAGGGAGGGTTGTAGGGCTGGACGAGGTTACAGAGATAGGGAGGGTTATAGGGTAGGGGCTGTTACAGAGATAGAGAGGGGTGTAGTGCTGGAGGCGGTTACAGAGATAGGGAGGGGTGTAGGGGCTGGAGGAGGTTACAGAGATAGCGAGGGATGTAGGGCTGGAGGAGGTTACAGAGATAGGGAGGGGTGTAGGGGGCTGGAGGAGGTTACAGAGATAGGGATGGGTGTAGGGGCTGGAGGAGGTTACAGAGATAGGGAGGGGTGTAGGGGCTGGAGGAGGTTACAGAGATAGGGAGGGGTGTAGGGCTGGAGGAGGTTACAGAGATAGGGAGGGGTGTAGGGGCTGGAGGAGGTGACAGAGATAGGGAGGGATGTAGGGCTGGAGGAGGTTACAGACATATGGAGTGGTGTAGGTGGCTGGAGGCTGTTACAGAGATAGGGAGGGATGTAGGGCTGGAGGTGGTTACAGAGATAGGGAGGGTGTAGGGGGCTGGAGGAGGTTACAGAGATAGGGAGGAATGTAGGGCTGGAGGAGGTGACAGAGATAAAGAGGTGTGTAGGGCTGGAGGAGGTTACAGAGATAGGGAGGGGTGTAGGGCTGGAGGGGGTTACAGAGATAGGGAGGGGTGTAGGGGCTGGAGGAGGTTACAGAGATAGCGAGGGATGTAGGGCTGGAGGAGGTTACAGAGATAGGGAGGGGTGTAGGGCTGGAGGAGGTTACAGAAATAGGGAGCGTTGTATGGCTGGAGGAGGTTACAGAGATAGGGAGGGTTGTAGGGCTGGAGGAGGTTACAGAGATAGGGAGGGTTGTAGGGCTGGAGCGGGTTACAGATATAGGGAGGGTTGTAGGGCTGGAGGAGGTTACAGAGATAGGGAGGGTTGTAGGGCTGGAGGAGGTTACAGAGATAGGGAGGGCTGTAGGGCTGGAGGGGGTTACAGAGATAGGGAGGGGTGTAGGGCTGGAGGAGGTTACAGAAATAGGGAGCGTTGTATGGCTGGAGGAGGTTACAGAGATAGGGAGGGTTGTAGGGCTGGAGGAGGTTACAGAGATAGGGAGGGTTGTAGGGCTGGAGGGGGTTACAGAGATAGGGAGGGTTGTAGGGCTGGAGGAGGTTACAGAGATAGGGAGGGTTGTAGGGCTGGAGGAGGTTACAGAGATAGGGAGGGCTGTAGGGCTGGAGGGGGTTACAGAGATAGGGAGGGGTGTAGGGCTGGAGGGGGTTTCAGAGATAGGGAGGGGTGTAGGGCTGGAGGGGGTTTCAGAGATAGGGAGGCTTGTAGGGCTGGAGGGGTTTACAGAGATAGGGAGGGGTGTAGGGCTGGCGGGGATTACAGAGATAGGGAGGGGTGTAGGGCTGGAGGGGGTTTCAGAGATAGGGAGGGGTGTAGGGCTGGAGGGGGTTTCAGAGATCTGGAGGGGGTTACAGAGATAGGGAGGGTGCAGGGCTGGAGGAGGTTACAGAGATAGGGAGGGGTGTAGGGGCTGGAGGAGGTTACAGAGATAGGGAGGTGTGTAGGGGGCTGGAGGAGGTTACAGAGTTAGGGAGGGGTGCAGGGGCTGGAGGAGGTTACAGAGATAGGGAGGGGTGTAGGGGCTGGAGGAGGTTACAGAGATAGGGAGGGGTGTAGGGGCTGGAGGAGGTTACAGAGATAGGGAGGGATGTAGGGCTGGAGGAGGTTACAGACATAGGGAGTGGTGTAGGGGGCTGGAGGAGGCTACAGAGATAGGGAGGAATGTAGGGCTGGAGGAGGTTACAGAGATAAAGAGGTGTGTAGGGCTGGAGGAGGTTACAGAGGTAGGGAGGGGTGTAGGGCTGGAGGAGGTTACAGAAATAGGGAGGGTTGTATGGCTGGAGGGACTTACAGAGATAGGGAGGGTTGTAGGGCTGGAGGAGGTTACAGAGATAGGGAGGGTTGTAGGGCTGGAGGGGGTTACAGAGATAGGGAGGGTTGTAGGGCTGGAGGAGGTTACAGAGATAGGGAGGGTTGTAGGGCTGGAGGAGGTTACAGAGATAGGGAGGCTTGTAGGGCTGGAGGAGGTTAAAGAGATAGGGAGGGTTGTAGGGCTGGAGGAGGTTACAGAAATAGGGAGGGTTGTAGGGCTGGAGGGGGTTACAGAGATAGTGAGGATTGTAGGGCTGGAGGAGGTTACAGAGATAGGGAGGGTTGTAGGGCTGGAGGGGGTTACAGAGATGGGGAGGGTTGTAGGGCTGGAGAGGTTTGCAGAGATAGGGAGGGGTGTAGGGCTGGAGGGGTTTACAGAGATAGGGAGGGGTGTAGGGCTGGAGGGGGTTACAGAGATAGGGAGGGGTGTAGGGCTGGAGGGGGTTCCAGAGATAGGGAGGGGTGTAGGGCTGGAGGGGGTTTCAGAGATAGGGAGGGGTGTAGGGCTGGAGGGGGTTACAGAGATAGGGAGGGGTGTAGGGCTGGAGGGGGTTACAGAGATAGGGAGGCGTGTAGGGGCTGGAGAGGGTTACACAGATAGGGAGGGGTGTAGGGGCTGGAGGGGGTTACAGAGATAGGGAGGGGTGTCGGGCTGGAGGGGGTTACAGAGATAGGGAGGGGTGTAGGGCTGGAGGAGGTTACAGAGATAGGGAGGGGTGTAGGGCTGGAGGAGGTTACAGCGATAGGGAGGGTGTTACAGAGATAGGGAGGGTTGTAGGGCTGGAGGGGGTTACAGAGATAGGGAGGGTTGCAGGGCTGGAGCGGGTTACAGAGATAGGGAGGGTTGTAGGGCTGGAGGGTGTTACAGAGATAGGGAGGAGTGTAGGGCTGGAGGAGGTTACAGAGATAGGGAGGGGTGTAGGGCTGGAGGAGGTTACAGAAATAGGGAGGGTTGTAGGGCTGGAGGGGGTTACAGAGATAGGGAGGGGTGTAGGGGCTGGAGGAGGTTACAGAGATAGGGAGGGGTGTAGGGGCTGGAGGAGGTTACAGAGATAGGGAGGGGTGTAGGGCTGGAGGAGGTTACAGAGATAGGGAGGGGTGTAGGGGCTGGAGGAGGTTACAGAGATAGGGAGGGATGTAGGGCTGGAGGAGGTTACAGACATAGGGAGTGGTGTAGGGGGCTGGAGGAGGTTACAGAGATAGGGAGGGATGTAGGGCTGGAGCTGGTTACAGAGATAGGGAGGGTGTAGGGGGCTGGAGGAGGTTACACAGATAGGGAGGAATGTAGGGCTGGAGGAGGTTACAGAGATAAAGAGGTGTGTAGGGCTGGAGGAGGTTACAGAGATAGGGAGGGGTGTAGGGCTGGAGGAGGTTGCAGAAATAGGGAGGGTTGTATGGCTGGAGGGGCTTACAGAGATAGGGAGGTTTGTAGGGCTGGAGGAGGTTACAGAGATAGGGAGGGTTGTAGGGCTGGCAGGGGTTACAGAGATAGGGAGGGTTGTAGGGCTGGAGGAGGTTACAGAGATAGGGAGGGTTGTAGGGCTGGAGGAGATTACAAAGATAGGGAGGCTTGTAGGGCTGGAGGAGGTTAAAGAGATAGGGAGGGTTGTAGGGCTGGAGGAGGTTACAGAAATAGGGAGGGTTGTAGGGCTGGAGGGGGTTACAGAGATAGGGAGGGTTGTAGGGCTGGAGGAGGTTACAGAGATAGCGAGGGTTGTAGGGCTGGAGGGGGTTACAGAGATGGGGAGGGTTGTAGGGCTGGAGGGGGTTGCAGAGATAGGGAGGGGTGTAGGGCTGGAGGGGTTTACAGAGATAGGGAGGGGTGTAGGGCTGGAGGGGGTTACAGAGATAGGGAGGGGTGTAGGGCTGGAGGGGGTTCCAGAGATAGGGAGGGGTGTATGGCTGGAGGGGGTTTCAGAGATAGGGAGAGGTGTAGGGCTGGAGGGGGTTACAGAGATAGGGAGGGGTGTAGGGCTGGAGGGGGTTACAGAGATAGGGAGGGGTGTAGGGGCTGGAGACGGTTACACAGATAGGGAGGGGTGTAGGGGCTGGAGGGGGTTACAGAGATAGGGAGGGGTGTAGGGCTGGAGGGGGTTACAGAGATAGGGAGGGGTGTAGGGCTGGAGGAGGTTACAGAGATAGGGAGGGGTGTAGGGCTGGAGGAGGTTACAGAGATAGGGAGGGTGTTACAGAGATAGGGAGGGTTGTAGGGCTGGAGGGGGTTACAGAGATAGGGAGGGTTGTAGGGCTGCAGCGGGTTACAGAGATAGGGAGGGTTGTAGGGCTGGAGGGGGTTACAGAGATAGGGAGGGTTGTAGGGCTGGAGGGGGTTACAGAGATAGGAAGGGTTGTAGGGCTGGAGGGTGTTACAGAGATAGGGAGGAGTGTAGGGCTGGAGGAGGTTACAGAGATAGGGAGGGGTGTAGGGCTGGAGGAGGTTACAGAAATAGGGAGGGTTGTAGGGCTGGAGGGGGTTACAGAGATAGGGAGGGTTGTAGGGCTGGAGGGGGTTACAGAGATAGGGAGGGGTTACAGAGACAGGGAGGGGTGTAGGGCTGGAGGGGGTTACACAGATAGGGAGCGGTGTAGGGCTGGAGGGGGTTACACAGATACGGAGGGGTGTAGGGCTGGAGGGGGTTACAGAGATAAGGAGGGTTGGAGGGGCTGGAGGAGGTTACAGAGATAGGGAGGGTTGTAGGGCTGGAGGAGGTTACAGAGATACGGAGGGTTGTAGTGGCTGGGGGAGGTTACAGAGCTAGGGAGGGTTGTAGGGCTGGAGGAGGTTACAGAGATAGGGAGGGTTGTAGGGCTGGAGGAGGTTACAGAAATAGGGAGGGTTGTAGGGCTGCAGGGGGTCACAGAGATAGGGAGGGTTGTAGGGCTGGAGGAGGTTACAGAGATAGGGAGGGTTGTAGGGCTGGAGCAGGTTACAGAGATAGGGGGGGTTGCAGGGCAGGGGCGTTTTCAGAGATAGGGAGGGGTGTAGTGCTGGGGGCGGTTACAGAGATAGGGAGGGGTGTAGGGGCTGGAGGAGGTTACAGAGATAGCGAGTGATGTCGGGCTGGAGGAGCTTACAGAGATAGGGAGGGGTGTAGGTGCTGGAGGAGGTTACAGAGATAGGGAGGGGTGTAGGGGGCTGGAGGAGGTTACAGAGATAGGGAGGGGTGTAGGGGCTGGAGGAGGTTACAGAGATAGGGAGGGTTGTAGGGCTGGAGGGGGTTACAGAGATAGGGAGGGGTGTAGGTCTGGAGGACGTTACAGAGATAAAGAGGTGTGTAGGGCTGGAGGAGGTTACAGAGATAGGGAGGGGTGTAGGGCTGGAGGAGGTTACAGAAATAGGGAGGGGAGTATGGCTGGAGGGGATTGCAGAGATAGGGAGGGTTGTAGGGCTGGAGGAGGTTACAGAGATAGGGAGGGTTGTAGGGCTGGAGGGGGTTACAGAGATAGGGAGGGTTGTAGGGCTGGAGGAGGTTACAGAGATAGGGAGGGTTGTAGGGCTGGAGGAGGTTACAGAGATAGGGAGGGTTGTAGGGCTGGAGGAGGTTAAAGAGATAGGGAGGGTTGTAGGGCTGGAGGAGGTTACAGAAATAGGGAGGGTTGTAGGGCTGGAGGGGGTTAAAGATAGGGAGGGGTGTAGGGGCTGGAGGAGGTTGCAGAGGTAGGGAGGGGTGTTGGGCTGGAGGAGGTTAGAGAGATAGGGAGGGTTGTAGGGCTGCAGGAGGTTACAGAGCTAGGGAGGGTTGTAGGGCTGGAGGAGGTTACAGAGATAGGGAGGGTTGTAGGGCTGGAGGAGGTTAAAGAGATAGCGAGGGTTGTAGGGCTGAAGGAGGTTACAGAAATAGGGAGGGTTGTAGGGCTGGAGGGGGTTACAGAGATGGGGAGGGTTGTAGGGCTGGAGGAGGTTACAGAGATAGGGAGGGTTGTTCGGCTGGAGGGGGTTACAGAGATAGGGAGAGGTGTAGGGCTGGAGGGGGTTAAAGATAGGGAGGTGTGTAGGGGCTGGAGGAGGTTGCAGAGGTAGGGAGGGGTGTAGGGCTGGAGGAGGTTAGAGAGATAGGGAGGGTTGTAGGGCTGGAGGAGGTTACAGAGATAGGGAGGGGTGTAGGGCTGGAGGAGGTTAGAGAGATAGGGAGGGTTGTAGGGCTGGAGGAGGTTACAGAGATAGGGAGGGGTGTAGGGCTGGAGGAGGTTACAGAGATAGGGAGGGGTGTAGGGCTGGAGGAGGTTACAGAGATAGGGAGGGTTGTAGGGCTGGAGGAGGTTACAGAGATAGGGAGGGGTGTAGGGCTGGAGGAGGTTACAGAGATAGGGATGGGTGTAGGGCTGGAGGAGGTTACAGAGATAGGGAGGGTTGTAGGGCTGGAGGAGGTTACAGAGATAGGGAGGGTTGTAGGGCTGGAGGAGGTTACAGAGATAGGGAGGGTTGTAGGGCTGGAGGAGGTTACAGAGATAGGGAGGGGTGTAGGGCTGGAGGAGGTTACAGAGATAGGGAGGGGTGTAGGGCTGGAGGGGGTTACAGAGATAGGGAGGGTTGTAGGGCTGGAGGAGGTTACAGAGATAGGGAGGGGTGTAGGGCTGGAGGAGGTTACAGAGATAGGGAGGGGTGTAGGGCTGGAGGATGTTACAGAGATAGGGAGGGGTGTAGGGCTGGAGGAGGTTACAGAGATAGGGAGGGGTGTAGGGCTGTAGGGGGTTACAGCGATAGCGAGGGTTGTAGGGCTGGAGGTGGTTACAGAGATAGGGAGGGGTGTAGGGCTGGAGGTGGTTAGAGATAGGGAGGTGTGTAGGGGCTGGAGGAGGTTACAGAGATAGGGAGGGGTGTAGGGCTGGAGGGGGTTAGAGATAGGGAGGGGTGTAGGGCCGAAGGGGGTTTCAGAGATAGGGAGGGGTGTAGGGCTGGAGGGGGTTTCAGAGATAGGGAGGGGTGTAGGGCTGGAGGGGGTTTCAGAGATAGGGAGGGTTGTAGGGCTGGAGGAGGTTACAGAGATAGGGAGGGTTGTAGGGCTGGAGGGGGTTACAGAGATGGGGAGGGTTGTAGGGCTGGAGGGGGTTACAGAGATAGGGAGGGGTGTAGGGCTGGAGGGGTTTACAGAGATAGGGAGGGGTGTAGGGCTGGAGGGGGTTACAGAGATAGGGAGGGGTGTAGGGCTGGAGGGGGTTTCAGAGATAGGGAGGGGTGTAGGGCTGGAGGGGGTTACAGAGATAGGGAGGGGTGTAGGGCTGGAGGGGGTTACAGAGATAGGGAGGGGTGTAGGGGCTGGAGAGGGTTACACAGATAGGGAGGGGTGTAGGGGCTGGAGGGGGTTAGAGAGATAGGGAGGGGTGTAGGGCTGGAGGGGGTTACAGAGATAGGGAGGGGTGTAGGGCTGGAGGAGGTTACAGAGATAGGGAGGGGTGTAGGGCTGGAGGAGGTGACAGAGATAGGGAGGGTGTTACAGAGATAGGGAGGGTTGTAGGGCTGGAGGGGGTTACAGAGATAGGGAGGGTTGTAGGGCTGGAGCGGGTTACAGAGATAGGGAGGGTTGTTGGGCTGGAGGGGGTTACAGAGATAGGGAGGGTTGTAGGGCTGGAGGGGGTTACAGAGATAGGGAGGGTTGTAGGGCTGGAGGGGGTTACAGAGATAGGGAGGAGTGTAGGGCTGGAGGAGGTTACAGAGATAGGGAGGGGTGTAGGGCTGGAGGAGGTTACAGAAATAGGGAGGGTTGTTGGGCTGGAGGAGCTTACAGTGATAGGGAGGGTTGTAGGGCTGGAGGAGGTTACAGAGATACGGAGGGTTGTAGGGGCTGGGGGAGGTTACAGAGCTAAGGAGGGTTCTAGGGCTGGAGGAGGTTACAGAGATAGGGAGGGTTGTAGGGCTGGAGGAGGTTACAGAAATAGGGAGGGTTGTAGGGCTGGAGGGGGTCACAGAGATAGGGAGGGTTGTAGGTCTGGAGGAGGTTACAGAGATAGGGAGGGTTGTAGGGCTGGAGCAGGTTACAGAGATAGGGAGGGTTGCAGGGCAGGGGCGTTTACAGAGATAGGGAGGGGTGTAGTGCTGGGGGCGGTTACAGAGATAGGGAGGGGTGTAGGGGCTGGAGGAGGTTACAGAGATAGCGAGTGATGTAGGGCTGGAGGAGGTTACAGAGATAGGGAGGGGTGTAGGGGCTGGAGGAGGTTACAGAGATAGGGAGGGGTGTAGGGGCTGGACGAGGTTACAGAGATAGGGAGGGGTGTAGGGCTGGAGGGGGTTACAGAGATAGGGAGGGGTGTAGGGCTGGAGGACGTTACAGAGATAAAGAGGTGTGTAGGGCTGGAGGAGGTTACAGAGATAGGGAGGGGTGTAGGGCTGGAGGAGGTTACAGAAATAGGGAGGGGAATATGGCTGGAGAGGGTTACAGAGAGAGGGAGGGTTGTAGGGCTGGAGGCGGTTACAGAGATAGGGAGGGTTGTAGGGCTGGAGGGGGTTACAGAGATAGGGAGGGTTGTAGGGCTGGAGGAGGTTAGAGAGATAGGGAGGGTTGTAGGGCTGGAGGAGGTTACAGAGATAGGGAGGGGTGTAGGGCTGGAGGAGGTTAGAGAGATAGGGAGGGTTGTAGGGCTGGAGGAGGTTACAGAGATAGGGAGGGGTGTAGGGCTGGAGGAGGTTACAGAGATAGGGAGGGGTGTAGGGCTGGAGGAGGTTACAGAGATAGGGAGGGTTGTAGGGCTGGAGGAGGTTACAGAGATAGGGAGGGGTGTAGGGCTGGAGGAGGTTACAGAGATAGGGAGGGGTGTCGGGCTGGAGGAGGTTACAGAGATAGGGAGGGTTGTAGGGCTGGAGGAGGTTACAGAGATAGGGAGGGTTGTAGGGCTGGTGGAGGTTACAGAGATAGGGAGGGTTGTAGGGCTGGAGGAGGTTCCAGAGATAGGGAGGGGTGTAGGGCTGGAGGAGGTTACAGAGATAGGGAGGGGTGTCGGGCTGGAGGGGGTTACAGAGATAGGGAGGGTTGTAGGGCTGGAGGAGGTTACAGAGATAGGGAGGGGTGTAGGGCTGGAGGAGGTGACAGAGATAGGGAGGGGTGTAGGGCTGGAGGATGTTACAGAGATAGGGAGGGGTGTAGGGCTGGAGGAGGTTACAGAGATAGGGAGGGTTGTAGGGCTGTAGGGGGATACAGCGATAGCGAGGGTTGTAGTGCTGGAGTGGGTTACAGAGATAGGGAGGGGTGTAGGGCTGGAGGGGGTTAGAGATAGGGAGGGGTGTAGGGGCTGGAGGAGGTTACAGAGATAGGGAGGGGTGTAGGGCTGGAGGGGGTTAGAGATAGGGAGGGGTGTAGGGCTGGAGGGGGTTTCAGAGATAGGGAGCGGTGTAGGGCTGGAGGGGGTTTCAGAGGTAGGGAGGGGTGCAGGGCTGGAGGGGGTTTCAGAGATAGGGAGGGGTGTAGGGCTGGATGGGGTTTCAGAGATAGGGAGGGGTGTAGGGCTGGAGGGGGTTTCAGAGATAGGGAGGGGTGTAGGGCTGGAGGGGGTTTCAGAGATAGGGAGGGGTGTAGGGCTGGAGGGGGTTACAGAGATAGGGAGGGGTGTAGGGCTGGAGGGGGTTACAGAGATAGGGAGGGGTGTAGGGCTGGAGGAGGTTACAGAGATAGGGAGGGGTGTAGGGCTGGAGGAGGTTACAGAGATAGGGAGGGTTGTAGGGCTGGAGGAGGTTACAGAGATAGGGAGGGGTGTAGGGCTGGAGGAGGTTACAGAGATAGGGAGGGGTGTAGGGCTGGAGGAGGTTACAGAGATAGGGAGGGTTGTAGGGCTGGAGGAGGTTACAGAGATAGGGAGGGTTGTAGGGCTGGAGGAGGTTACAGAGATAGGGAGGGTTGGAGGGCTGGAGGAGGTTACAGAGATAGGGAGGGGTGTAGGGCTGGAGGAGGTTACAGAGATAGGGAGGGGTGTAGGGCTGTAGGGGGTTACAGCGATAGCGAGGGTTGTAGGGCTGGAGGGGGTTACAGAGATAGGGAGGGGTGTAGGGCTGGAGGGGGTTAGAGATAGGGAGGGGTGTAGGGGCTGGACGAGGTTACAGAGATAGGGAGGGGTGTAGGGCTGGAGGGGGTTACAGAGATAGGGAGGGGTGTAGGGCTGGAGGACGTTACAGAGATAAAGAGGTGTGTAGGGCTGGAGGAGGTTACAGAGATAGGGAGGGGTGTAGGGCTGGAGGAGGTTACAGAAATAGGGAGGGGAATATGGCTGGAGAGGGTTACAGAGAGAGGGAGGGTTGTAGGGCTGGAGGCGGTTACAGAGATAGGGAGGGTTGTAGGGCTGGAGGGGGTTACAGAGATAGGGAGGGTTGTAGGGCTGGAGGAGGTTAGAGAGATAGGGAGGGTTGTAGGGCTGGAGGAGGTTACAGAGATAGGGAGGGGTGTAGGGCTGGAGGAGGTTAGAGAGATAGGGAGGGTTGTAGGGCTGGAGGAGGTTACAGAGATAGGGAGGGGTGTAGGGCTGGAGGAGGTTACAGAGATAGGGAGGGGTGTAGGGCTGGAGGAGGTTACAGAGATAGGGAGGGTTGTAGGGCTGGAGGAGGTTACAGAGATAGGGAGGGGTGTAGGGCTGGAGGAGGTTACAGAGATAGGGAGGGGTGTCGGGCTGGAGGAGGTTACAGAGATAGGGAGGGTTGTAGGGCTGGAGGAGGTTACAGAGATAGGGAGGGTTGTAGGGCTGGTGGAGGTTACAGAGATAGGGAGGGTTGTAGGGCTGGAGGAGGTTCCAGAGATAGGGAGGGGTGTAGGGCTGGAGGAGGTTACAGAGATAGGGAGGGGTGTCGGGCTGGAGGGGGTTACAGAGATAGGGAGGGTTGTAGGGCTGGAGGAGGTTACAGAGATAGGGAGGGGTGTAGGGCTGGAGGAGGTGACAGAGATAGGGAGGGGTGTAGGGCTGGAGGATGTTACAGAGATAGGGAGGGGTGTAGGGCTGGAGGAGGTTACAGAGATAGGGAGGGTTGTAGGGCTGTAGGGGGATACAGCGATAGCGAGGGTTGTAGTGCTGGAGTGGGTTACAGAGATAGGGAGGGGTGTAGGGCTGGAGGGGGTTAGAGATAGGGAGGGGTGTAGGGGCTGGAGGAGGTTACAGAGATAGGGAGGGGTGTAGGGCTGGAGGGGGTTAGAGATAGGGAGGGGTGTAGGGCTGGAGGGGGTTTCAGAGATAGGGAGCGGTGTAGGGCTGGAGGGGGTTTCAGAGGTAGGGAGGGGTGCAGGGCTGGAGGGGGTTTCAGAGATAGGGAGGGGTGTAGGGCTGGATGGGGTTTCAGAGATAGGGAGGGGTGTAGGGCTGGAGGGGGTTTCAGAGATAGGGAGGGGTGTAGGGCTGGAGGGGGTTTCAGAGATAGGGAGGGGTGTAGGGCTGGAGGGGGTTACAGAGATAGGGAGGGGTGTAGGGCTGGAGGGGGTTACAGAGATAGGGAGGGGTGTAGGGCTGGAGGAGGTTACAGAGATAGGGAGGGGTGTAGGGCTGGAGGAGGTTACAGAGATAGGGAGGGTTGTAGGGCTGGAGGAGGTTACAGAGATAGGGAGGGGTGTAGGGCTGGAGGAGGTTACAGAGATAGGGAGGGGTGTAGGGCTGGAGGAGGTTACAGAGATAGGGAGGGTTGTAGGGCTGGAGGAGGTTACAGAGATAGGGAGGGTTGTAGGGCTGGAGGAGGTTACAGAGATAGGGAGGGTTGGAGGGCTGGAGGAGGTTACAGAGATAGGGAGGGGTGTAGGGCTGGAGGAGGTTACAGAGATAGGGAGGGGTGTAGGGCTGTAGGGGGTTACAGCGATAGCGAGGGTTGTAGGGCTGGAGGGGGTTACAGAGATAGGGAGGGGTGTAGGGCTGGAGGGGGTTAGAGATAGGGAGGGGTGTAGGGGCTGGAGGAGGTTACAGAGATAGGGAGGGGTGTAGGGCTGGAGGGGGTTAGAGATAGGGAGGGGTGTAGGGCTGGAGGGGGTTTCAGAGATAGGGAGGGGTGTAGGGCTGGAGGGGGTTTCAGAGATAGGGAGGGGTGTAGGGCTGGAGGGGGTTTCAGAGATAGGGAGGGGTGTAGGGCTGGAGGGGGTTTCAGAGATAGGGAGGGGTGTAGGGCTGGAGGGGGTTACAGAGATAGGGAGGGGTGTAGGGCTGGAGGAGGTTACAGAGATAGGGAGGGGTGTAGGGCTGGAGGGGGTTACAGAGATAGGGAGGGTTGTAGGGCTGGACGGGGTTACAGAGATAGGGAGGGTTGTAGGGCTGGAGGGGGTGACAGAGATAGGGAGGGTTGTAGGGCTGGAGGGGGTTACAGAGATAGGGAGGGTTGTAGGGCTGGAGGGGGTTACAGAGATAGGGAGGGTTGTAGGGCTGGAGGGGGTTACAGAAATAGGGAGGGTTGTAGGGCTGGAGGGGGGTTACAGAGATAGGGAGGGTTGTAGGGCTGGAGGGGGTTACAGAGAGAGGGAGGAGTGTAGGGCTGGAGGAGGTTACAGAGATAGGGAGGAGTGTAGGGCTGGAGGAGGTTGCAGAAATAGGGAGGGCTGTAGGGCTGGAGGGGGTTACAGAGATAGGGAGGGGTGTAGGGCTGGAGGGGGTTACAGAGATAGGGAGGGTTGTAGGGGCTGGAGGAGGTTACAGAGATAGGGAGGGTTGTAGGGCTGGAGGAGGTTACAGAGATAGGGAGGGTTGTAGGGGCTGGGGGAGGTTACAGAGATAGGGAGGGTTGTAGGGCTGGAGGTGGTTACAGAGATAGGGAGGGTTGTAGGGCTGGAGGATGTTACAGAAATAGGGAGGGTTGTAGGGCTGGAGAGGGTTTCAGAGATAGGGAGGGTTGTAGGGCTGGAGGAGGTTACAGAGATAGGGAGGGTTGTAGGGCTGGACGAGGTTACAGAGATAGGGAGGGTTATAGGGCAGGGGCGGTTACAGAGATAGAGAGGGGTGTAGTGCTGGAGGCGGTAACAGAGATAGGGAGGGGTGTAAGGGCTGGAGGCGGTTACAGAGATAGCGAGGGATGTAGGGCTGGAGGAGGTTACAGAGATAGGGAGGGGTGTAGGGGCTGGAGGAGGTTACAGAGATAGGGAGGGGTGTAGGGGGCTGGAGGAGGTTACAGAGATAGGGAGTGGTGTAGGGGCTGGAGGAGGTTACAGAGATAGGGAGGGGTGTCGGGGCTGGAGGAGGTTACAGAGATAGGGAGGGGTGTAGGGCTGGAGGAGGTTACAGAGATAGGGAGGGGTGCAGGGGCTGGAGAAGGTGACAGAGATAGGGAGGGACGTAGGGCTGGAGGAGGTTACAGACATAGGGAGTGGTGTAGGGGGCTGGAGGAGGTTACAGAGATAGGGAGGGATGTAGGGCTGGAGGTGGTTACAGAGATAGGGAGGGTGTAGGGGGCTGGAGGAGGTTACAGAGATAGGGAGGAATGTAGGGCTGGAGGAGGTTACAGAGATAAAGAGGTGTGTAGGGCTGGAGGAGGTTACAGAGATAGGGAGGGGTGTAGGGCTGGAGGAGGTTACAGAAATAGGGAGGGTTGTATGGCTGGAGGGGGTTACAGAGATAGGGAGGGTAGTAGGGCTGGAGGAGGTTACAGAGATAGGGAGGGTTGTAGGGCTGGAGGGGGTTACAGAGATAGGGAGGGTTGTAGGGCTGGAGGAGGTTACAGAGATAGGGAGGGTTGTAGGGCTGGAGGAGGTTACAGAGATAGGGAGGCTTATAGGGCTGGAGGAGGTTAAAGAGATAGGGAGGGCTGTAGGGCTGGAGGAGGTTACAGAAATAGGGAGGGTTGTAGGGCTGGAGGAGGTTACAGAGATAGGGAGGGTTGTCGGGCTGGAAGCGGTTACAGAGATAGGGAGGGTTGTAGGGCTGGAGGGGGTTACAGAGATAGGGAGGGGTGTAGGGCTGGAGGGGTTTACAGAGATAGGGAGGGGTGTAGGGCTGGAGGGGGTTACAGAGATAGGGAGGGGTGTAGGGCTGGAGGCGGTTACAGAGATAGCGAGGGATGTAGGGCTGGAGGAGGTTACAGAGATAGGGAGGGGTGTAGGGGCTGGAGGAGGTTACAGAGATAGGGAGGGGTGTAGGGGGCTGAAGGAGGTTACAGAGATAGGGAGTGGTGTAGGGGCTGGAGGAGGTTACAGAGATAGGGAGGGGTGCAGGGGCTGGAGAAGGTGACAGAGATAGGGAGGGACGTAGGGCTGGAGGAGGTTACAGACATAGGGAGTGGTGTAGGGGGCTGGAGGAGGTTACAGAGATAGGGAGGGATGTAGGGCTGGAGGTGGTTACAGAGATAGGGAGGGTGTAGGGGGCTGGAGGAGGTTACAGAGATAGGGAGGAATGTAGGGCTGGAGGAGGTTACAGAGATAAAGAGGTGTGTAGGGCTGGAGGAGGTTACAGAGATAGGGAGGGGTGTAGGGCTGGAGGAGGTTACAGAAATAGGGAGGGTTGTATGGCTGGAGGGGGTTACAGAGATAGGGAGGGTAGTAGGGCTGGAGGAGGTTACAGAGATAGGGAGGGTTGTAGGGCTGGAGGGGGTTACAGAGATAGGGAGGGTTGTAGGGCTGGAGGAGGTTACAGAGATAGGGAGGGTTGTAGGGCTGGAGGAGGTTACAGAGATAGGGAGGCTTCTAGGGCTGGAGGAGGTTAAAGAGATAGGGAGGGCTGTAGGGCTGGAGGAGGTTACAGAAATAGGGAGGGTTGTAGGGCTGGAGGGGGTTACAGAGATAGGGAGGGTTGTAGGGCTGGAGGAGGTTACAGAGATAGGGAGGTTTGTAGGGCTGGAAGGGGTTACAGAGATAGGGAGGGTTGTAGGGCTGGAGGGGGTTACAGAGATAGGGAGGGGTGTAGGGCTGGAGGGGTTTACAGAGATAGGGAGGGGTGTAGGGCTGGAGGGGGTTACAGAGATAGGGAGGGGTGTAGGGCTGGAGGGGGTTTCAGAGATAGGGAGGGGTGTAGGGCTGGAGGGGGTTTCAGAGATAGGGAGGGGTGTAGGGCTGGAGGGGGTTACAGAGATACGGAGGGGTGTAGGGCTGGAGGAGGTTACAGAGATAGGGAGGGGTGTAGGGGCTGGAGGAGGTTACAGAGATAGGGAGGGGTGTAGGGGGCTGGAGGAGGTTACAGAGATAGGGAGGGGTGTAGGGGCTGGAGGAGGTTACAGAGATAGGGAGGGGTGTAGGGGCTGGAGGAGGTTACAGAGATAGGGAGGGGTGTAGGGCTGGAGGAGGTTACAGAGATAGGGAGGGGTGTAGGCGCTGGAGGAGGTTACAGAGATAGGGAGGGATGTAGGGCTGGAGGAGGTTACAGACATAGGGAGAGGTGTAGGGGGCTGGAGGAGGTTACAGAGATAGGGAGGGATGGAGGGCTGGAGGTGGTTACAAAGATAGGGAGGGTGTTGGGGGCTGGAGGAGGTTACAGAGATAGGGAGGAATGTAGGGCTGGAGGAGGTTACAGAGATAAAGAGGTGTGTGGGGCTGGAGGAGGTTACAGAGATAGGGAGGGGTGTAGGGCTGGAGGAGGTTACAGAAATAGGGAGGGTTGTATGGCTGGAGGGGCTTACAGAGATAGGGAGGGTTGTCGGGCTGGAGGAGGTTACAGAGATAGGGAGGGTTGTAGGGCTGGAGGGGGTTACAGAGATAGGGAGGGTTGTAGGGCTGGAGGAGGTTACAGAGATAGGGAGGGTTGTAGGGGTGGAGGAGGTCACAGAGATAGGGAGGCTTGTAGGGCTGGAGGAGGTTAAAGAGATAGGGAGGGTTGTAGGGCTGGAGGAGGTTACAGAAATAGGGAGGGTTGTCGGGCTGGAGGGGGTTACAGAGATAGGGAGGGTTGGAGGGCTGGAGGGGGTTACAGAGATGGGGAGGGTTGTAGGGCTGGAGGGGGTTACAGAGATAGGGAGGGGTGTAGGGCTGGAGGGGTTTACAGAGATAGGGAGGGGTGTAGGGCTGGAGGGGGTTACAGAGATAGGGAGGGGTGTAGGGCTGGAGGGGGTTTCAGAGATAGGGAGGGGTGTATGGCTGGAGGGGCTTTCAGAGATAGGGAGGGGTGTAGGGCTGTAGGGGGTTACAGAGATAGGGAGGGGTGTAGGGCTGGAGGGGGTTACAGAGATAGGGAGGGGTGTAGGGGCTGGAGAGGGTTACACAGATAGGGAGGGGTGTAGGGGCTGGAGGGGGTTACAGAGATAGGGAGGGGTGTAGGGCTGGAGGGGGTTACAGAGATAGGGAGGGGTGTAGGGCTGGAGGAGGTTACAGAGATAGGGAGGGGTGTAGGGCTGGAGGAGGTTACAGAGATAGGGAGGGTGTTACAGAGATAGGGAGGGTTGTAGGGCTGGAGGGGGTTACAGAGATAGGGAGGTTTGTAGGGCTGGAGCGGGTTACAGAGATAGGGAGGGTTGTAGGGCTGGAGGGGGTTACAGAGATAGGGAGGGTTGTAGGGCTGGAGGGGGATACAGAGATAGGGAGGGTTGTAGGGCTGGAGGAGGTTACAGAGATAGGGAGGGGTGTTGGGCTGGAGGAGGTTACAGAGATAGGGAGGGGTGTAGGGCTGGAGGATGTTACAGAGATAGGGAGGGGTGTAGGGCTGGAGGAGGTTACAGAGATAGGGAGGGGTGTAGTGCTGTTGGGGGTTACAGCGATAGCGAGGGTTGTAGGGCTGGAGGGGGTTACAGAGATAGTGAGGGGTGTAGGGCTGGAGGGGGTTAGAGATAGGGAGGGGTGTAGGGCTGGAGGGGGTTTCAGAGATAGGGAGGGGTGTAGGGCTGGAGGGGGTTAGAGATAGGGAGGGGTGTAGGGCTGGAGGGGGTTTCAGAGATAGGGAGGGGTGTAGGGCTGGAGGGGGTTTCAGAGATAGGGAGGTGTGTAGGGCTGGAGGGGGTTTCAGAGATAGGGAGGGGTGTCGGGCTGGAGGGTGTTTCAGAGATAGGGAGGGGTGTAGGGCTGGAGGGGTTTTCAGAGATAGGGAGGGGTGTAGGGCTGGAGGGGGTTTCAGAGATAGGGAGGGGTGTAGGGCCGAAGGGGGTTACAGAGATAGGGAGGGGTGTAGGGCTGGAGGGGGTTACAGAGATAGGGAGGGGTGTAGGGCTGGAGGAGGTTACAGAGATAGGGAGGGGTGTAGGGCTGGAGGAGGTTACAGAGATAGGGAGGGTTGTAGGGCTGGAGGATGTTACAGAGATAGGGAGGGGTGTAGGGCTGGAGGAGGTTACAGAGATAGGGAGGGGTGTAGGGCTGGAGGAGGTTACAGAGATAGGGAGGGTTGCAGGGCTGGAGGATGTTACAGAGATTGGGAGGGTTGTAGGGCTGGAGGAGGTTACAGAGATAGGGAGGGTTGTAGGGCTGGAGGAGGTTACAGAGATAGGGAGGGGTGTAGGGCTGGAGGAGGTTACAGAGATAGGGAGGGGTGTCGGGCTGGAGGGGGTTACAGAGATAGGGAGGGTTGTAGGGCTGGAGGAGGTTACAGAGATAGGGAGGGGTGTAGGGCTGGAGGAGGTTACAGAGATAGGGAGGGGTGTAGGGCTGGAGGAGGTTACAGAGATAGGGAGGGGTGTAGGGCTGGAGGAGGTTACAGAGATAGGGAGGGGTGTAGGGCTGTAGGGGGTTAGAGCGATAGCGAGGGTTGTAGGGCTGGAGGGGGTTACAGAGATAGGGAGGGGTGTAGGGCTGGAGGGGGTTAGAGATAGGGATGGGTGTAGGGGCTGGAGGAGGTTACAGAGATAGGGAGGGGTGTAGGGCTGGAGGGGGTTAGAGATAGGGAGGGGTGTAGGGCTGGAGGGGGTTTCAGAGATAGGGAGGGGTGAAGGGCTGGAGGGGGTTTCAGAGATAGGGAGGGGTGTTGGGCTGGAGGGTGTTTCAGAGATAGGGAGGGGTGTAGGGCTGGAGGGGGTTTCAGAGATAGGGAGGGGTGTAGGGCTGGAGGGGGTTTCAGAGATAGGGAGGGGTGTAGGGCTGGAGGGGGTTACAGAGATAGGGAGGGGTGTAGGGCTGGAGGGGGTTACAGAGATAGGGAGGGGTGTAGGGCTGGAGGAGGTTACAGAGATAGGGAGGGGTGTAGGGCTGGAGGGGGTCACAGAGATAGGGAGGGTTGTAGGGCTGGACGGGGTTACAGAGATAGGGAGGGTTGTCGGGCTGGAGGGGGTGACAGAGATAGGGAGGGTTGTAGGGCTGGAGGGGGTTACAGAGATAGGGAGGGGTGTAGGGGCTGGAGGAGGTTACAGAGATAGCGAGGGATGTCGGGCTGGAGGAGGTTACAGAGATAGGGAGGGGTGTAGGGGCTGGAGGAGGTTACAGAGATAGGGAGGGGTGTAGGGGGCTGGAGGAGGTTACAGAGATAGGGAGGGGTGTAGGGGCTGGAGGAGGTTACAGAGATAGGGAGGGGTGTAGGGGCTGGAGGAGGTTACAGAGATAGGGAGGGGTGTAGGGCTGGAGGAGGTTACAGAGATAGGGAGGGGTGTAGGGGCTGGAGGAGGTGACAGAGATAGGGAGGGATGCAGGACTGGCGGAGGTTACAGACATAGGGAGTGGAGTAGGGGGCTGGAGGAGGTTACAGAGATAGGGAGGGATGTAGGGCTGGAGGTGGTTACAGAGATAGGGAGGGTGTAGGGGGCTGGAGGAGGTTACAGAGATAGGGTGGAATGTAGGGCTGGAGGAGGTTACAGAGATAAAGAGGTGTGTAGGGCTGGAGGAGGTTACAGAGATAGGGAGGGGTGTAGGGCTGGAGGAGGTTACAGAAATAGGGAGGGTTGTATGGCTGGAGGGGGTTACAGAGATAGGGAGGGTTGTAGGGCTGGAGGAGGTCACAGAGATAGGGGGGGTTGTAGGGCTGGAGGGGGTTACAGAGATAGGGAAGGTTGTAGGGCTGGAGGAGGTTACAGAGATAGGGAGGGTTGTAGGGCTGGAGGAGGTTACAGAGATAGGGAGGCTTGTAGGGCTGGAGGAGGTTAAAGAGATAGGGAGGGCTGTAGGGCTGGAGGAGGTTACAGAAATAGGGAGGGTTGTAGGGCTGGAGGGGGTTACAGAGATAGGGAGGGTTGTAGGGCTGGAGGAGGTTACAGAGATAGGGAGGGTTGTAGGGCTGGAGGGGGTTACAGAGATAGGGAGGGTTGTAGGGCTGGAGGGGGTTACAGAGATAGGGAGGGGTGTAGGGCTGGAGGGGTTTACAGAGATAGGGAGGGGTGTAGGGCTGGAGGGGGTTACAGAGATAGGGAGGGGTGTAGGGCTGGAGGGGGTTTCAGAGATAGGGAGGGGTGTAGGGCTGGAGGGGGTTTCAGAGATAGGGAGGGGTGTAGGGCTGCAGGGGGTTGCAGAGATAGGGAGGGGTGTAGGGCTGGAGGAGGTTACAGAGATAGGGAGGGGTGTAGGGTCTGGAGGAGGTTACAGAGATAGGGAGGGGTGTAGGGGCTGGAGGAGGTTACAGAGATAGGGAGGGGTGTAGGGGCTGGAGGAGGTTACAGAGATAGGGAGGGGTGTAGGGCTGGAGGAGGTTACAGAGATAGGGAGGGGTGTAGGGGCTGGAGGAGGTTACAGAGATAGGGAGGGATGTAGGGCTGGAGGAGGTTACAGACATAGGGAGTGGTGTAGGGGGCTGGAGGAGGTTACAGAGATAGGGAGGGATGCAGGGCTGGAGGTGGTTACAGAGATAGGGACGGTGTTGGGGGCTGGAGGAGGTTACAGAGATAGGGAGGAATGTAGGGCTGGAGGAGGTTACAGAGATAAAGAGGTGTGTAGGGCTGGAGGAGGTTACAGAGATAGGGAGGGGTGTAGGGCTGGAGGAGGTTACAGAAATAGGGAGGGTTGTATGGCTGGAGGAGGTTACAGAGATAGGGAGGGTTGTAGGGCTGGAGGAGGTTACAGAGATAGGGAGGGTTGTAGGGCTGGAGGGGGTTACAGAGATAGGGAGGGTTGTAGGGCTGGAGGAGGTTACAGAGATAGGGAGGGTTGTAGGGCTGGAGGAGGTTACAGAGATAGCGAGGCTTGGAGGGCTGGAGGAGGTTAAAGAGATAGGGAGGGTTGTAGGGCTGGAGGAGGTTACAGAAATAGGGAGGGTTGTAGGGCTGGAGGGGGTTACAGAGATAGGGAGGGTTGTAGGGCTGGAGGAGGTTACAGAGATAGGGAGGGTTGTAGGGCTGGAGGGGGTTACAGAGATGGGGAGGGTTGTAGGGCTGGAGGGGGTTACAGAGATAGGGAGGGGTGTAGGGCTGGAGGGGTTTACAGAGATAGGGAGGGGTGTAGGGCTGGAGGGGGTTACAGAGATAGGGAGGGGTGTAGGGCTGGAGGGGGTTTCAGAGACAGGGAGGGGTGTAGGGGTGGAGGGGGTTTCAGAGATAGGGAGGGGTGTAGGGCTGGAGGGGGTTACAGAGATAGGGAGGGGTGTAGGGCTGGAGGGGGTTACAGAGATAGGGAGGGGTGTAGGGGCTGGAGAGGGTTACACAGATAGGGAGGGGTGTAGGGGCTGGAGGGGGTTACAGAGATAGGGAGGGGTGTAGGGCTGGAGGGGGTTACAGAGATAGGGAGGGGTGTAGGGCTGGAGGAGGTTACAGAGATAGGTAGGGGTGTAGGGCTGGAGGAGGTTACAGAGATAGGGAGGGTGTTACAGAGATAGGGAGGGTTGTAGGGCTGGAGGGGGTTACAGAGATAGGGAGGGTTGTAGGGCTGGAGCGGGTTACAGAGATAGGGAGGTTTGTAGGGCTGGAGGGGGTTACAGAGATAGGGAGGGTTGTAGGGCTGGAGGGGGTTACAGAGATAGGGAGGGTTGTAGGGCTGGAGGGGGTTACAGAGATAGGAAGGAGTGTAGGGCTGGAGCAGGTTACAGAGATAGGGAGGGGTGTAGGGCTGGAGGAGGTTACAGAAATAGGGAGGGTTGTAGGGCTAGAGGGGGTTACAGAGATAGGGAGGGTTGTAGGGCTGGAGGGGGTTACAGAGATAGGGAGGGGTTACAGAGATAGGGAGGGGTGTAGGGCTGGAGGGGGTTACACAGATAGGGAGGGGTGTAGGGCTGGAGGGGGTTACACAGATAGGGAGGAGTGTAGGGCTGGAGGGGGTTACAGAGATAAGGAGGGTTGGAGGGGCTGGAGGAGGTTTCAGAGATAGGGAGGGTTGTTGGGCTGGAGAAGGTTACAGAGATACGGAGGGTTGTAGGGGCTGGAGGAGGTTACAGAAATAGGGAGGGTTGTAGGGTTGGAGGGTTCACAGAGATAGGGAGGGTTGTAGGACTGGAGGAGGTTACAGAGATAGGGAGGGTTGTAGGGCTGGAGCAGGTTACAGAGATAGGGAGGGTGGCAGGGCAGGGGCGTTTACAGAGATAGGGAGGGGTGTAGTGCTGGGGGCGGTTACAGAGATAGGGAGGGGTTTAGGGGCTGGAGGAGGTTACAGAGATAGCGAGTGATGTAGGGCTGGAGGAGGTTACAGAGATAGGGAGGGTTTAGGGGCTGGAGGAGGTTACAGAGATAGGGAGGGGTGTAGGGGGCTGGAGGAGGTTACAGAGATAGGGAGGGGTGTAGGGGCTGGAGGAGGTTACAGAGATAGGGAGGGGTGTAGGGCTGGAGGGGGTTACAGAGATAGGGAGGGTTGTAGGGCTGGAGGACGTTACAGAGATAAAGAGGTGTGTAGGGCTGGAGGAGGTTACAGAGATAGGGAGGGGTGTAGGGCTGGAGGAGGTTACAGAAATAGGGAGGGGAGTATGGCTGGAGGGGGTTACAGAGATAGGGAGGGTTGTAGGGCTGGAGGAGGTTACAGAGATAGGGAGGGTTGTAGGGCTGGAGGAGGTTACAGAGATAGGGAGGGTTGTAGGGCTGGAGGAGGTTAAAGAGATAGGGAGGGTTGTAGGGCTGGAGGAGGTTACAGAGATAGGGAGGGGTGTAGGGCTGGAGGAGGTTACAGAGATAGGGAGGAATGTAGGGCTGGAGGAGGTTACAGAGATAAAGAGGTGTGTAGGGCTGGAGGAGGTTACAGAGATAGGGAGGGGTGTAGGGCTGGAGGAGGTTACAGAGATAGGTAGGGGTGTAGGGCTGTAGGGGGTTACAGCGATAGCGAGGGTTGTAGGGCTGGAGGGGGTTACAGAGATAGGGAGGGGTGTAGGGCTGGAGGGGGTTAGAGATAGGGAGGGTTGTAGGGCTGGAGGAGGTTACAGAGATAGGGAGGGTTGTAGGGCTGGAGGGGGTTACAGAGATAGGGAGGGTTGTAGCGCTGGAGGGGGTTACAGAGATAGGGAGGGGTGTAGGGCTGGAGGAGGTTACAGAGATAGGGAGGAATGTAGGGCTGGAGGAGGTTACAGAGATAAAGAGGTGTGTAGGGCTGGAGGAGGTTACAGAGATAGGGAGGGGTGTAGGGTTGGAGGAGGTTACAGAAATAGGGAGGGTTGTAGGGCTGGAGGGGGTTTCAGAGATAGGGAGGGGTGTCGGGCTGGAGGGGGTTACAGAGATAGGGAGGGGTGTAGGGCTGGAGGGGTTACAGAGATAGGGAGGGATGTAGGGCTGGAGGAGGTTACAGAGATAGGGAGGGGTGTAGGGCTGGAGGGGGTTACAGAGATAGGGAGGGTTGCAGGGCTGGACGGGGTTACAGAGATAGGGAGGGTTGTAGGGCTGGAGGGGGTGACAGAGATAGGGAGGGTTGTAGGGCTGGAGGGGGTTACAGAGATAGGGAGGGTTGTAGGGCTGGAGGGGGTTACAGAGATAGGGAGGGTTGTAGGGGCTGGGGGAGGCTACAGAGATAGGGAGGGTTGTAGGGCTGGAGGTGGTTACAGAGATAGGGAGGGTTGTAGGGCTGGAGGAGGTTACAGAAATAGGGAGGGTTGTATGGCTGGAGAGGGTTTCAGAGATAGGGAGGGTTGTAGGGCTGGAGGAGGTTACAGAGATAGGGAGGGTTGTAGGGCTGGATGAGGTTACAGAGATAGGGAGGGTTATAGGGCAGGGGCGGTTACAGAGATAGAGAGGGGTGTAGTGCTGGAGGCGGTTACAGAGATAGGGAGGGGTGTAGGGGCTGGAGGAGGTTACAGAGATAGCGAGGGATGTAGGGCTGGAGGAGGTTACAGAGATAGGGAGGGGTGTAGAGGCTGGAGGAGGTTACAGAGATAGGGAGGGGTGTAGGGGGATGGAGGAGGTTACAGAGATAGGGAGGGGTGTAGGGGCTGGAGGAGGTTACAGAGATAGGGAGGGGTGTAGGGGCTGGAGGAGGTTACAGAGATAGGGAGGGGTGTAGGGCTGGAGGATGTTACAGAGATAGGGAGGGGTGTAGGGGCTGGAGGAGGTTACAGAGATAGGGAGGGATGTAGGGCTGGAGGAGGTTACAGACATAGGGAGTGGTGTAGGGGGCTGGAGGAGTTTACAGAGATAGGGAGGGATGTAGGGCTGGAGGTGGTTACAGAGATAGGGAGGGTGTAGGGGGCTGGAGGAGGTTACAGAGATATGGAGGAATGTAGGGCTGGAGGAGGTTACAGAGATAAAGAGGTGTGTAGGGCTGGAGGAGGTTACAGAGATAGGGAGGGGTGTAGGGCTGGAGGAGGTTACAGAAATAGGGAGGGTTGTATGGCTGGAGGGGGTTACAGAGATAGGGAGGGTTGTAGGGCTGGAGGAGGTTACAGAGATAGGGAGGGTTGTAGGGCTGGAGTGGGTTACAGAGATAGGGAGGGTTGTAGGGCTGGAGGAGGTTACAGAGATAGGGAGGGTTGTAGTGCTGGAGGAGGTTACAGAGATACGGAGGCTTGTAGGGCTGGAGGAGGTTAAAGAGATAGGGAGGGCTGCAGGGCTGGAGGAGGTTACAGAAATAGGGAGGGTTGTACGGCTGGAGGAGGTTACAGAGATAGGGAGGGTAGTAGGGCTGGAGGAGGTTACAGAGATAGGGAGGGTTGTAGGGCTGGAGGGGGTTACAGAGATAGGGAGGGTTGTAGGGCTGGAGGGGGTTACAGAGATAGGGAGGGGTGTAGGGCTGGAGGGGTTAAAGAGACAGGGAGGGGTGTAGGGCTGGAGGGGGTTACAGAGATAGGGAGGGGTGTAGGGCTGGAGGGGGTTTCAGAGATAGGGAGGGGTGTAGGGCTGGAGGGGGTTTCAGAGATAGGGAGGGGTGTAGGGCTGGAGGTGGTTACAGAGATAGGGAGGGGTGTAGGGCTGGAGGGGGTTACAGAGATAGGGAGGGGTGTAGGGCTGGAGGAGGTTACAGAGATAGGGAGGGGTGTAGGGGCTGGAGGAGGTTACAGAGATAGGGAGGGGTTTAGGGGGCTGGAGGAGGTTACAGAGATAGGGAGGGGTGTAGGGCTGGAGGGGTTTACAGAGATAGGGAGGGGTGTAGGTCTGGAGGGGGTTACAGAGATAGGGAGGGGTGTAGGGCTGGAGGGGGTTTCAGAGACAGGGAGGGGTGTAGGGGTGGAGGGGGTTTCAGAGATAGGGAGGGGTGTAGGGCTGGAGGGGGTTACAGAGATAGGGAGGGGTGTAGGGCTGGAGGGGGTTACAGAGATAGGGAGGGGTGTAGGGGCTGGAGAGGGTTACACAGATAGGGAGGGGTGTAGGGGCTGGAGGGGGTTACAGAGATAGGGAGGGGTGTAGGGCTGGAGGGGGTTACAGAGATAGGGAGGGGTGTAGGGCTGGAGGAGGTTACAGAGATAGGTAGGGGTGTAGGGCTGGAGGAGGTTACAGAGATAGGGAGGGTGTTACAGAGATAGGGAGGGTTGTAGGGCTGGAGGGGGTTACAGAGATAGGGAGGGTTGTAGGGCTGGAGCGGGTTACAGAGATAGGGAGGTTTGTAGGGCTGGAGGGGGTTACAGAGATAGCGAGGGTTGCAGGGCTGGAGGGGGTTACAGAGATAGGGAGGGTTGTAGGGCTGGAGGGGGTTACAGAGATAGCGAGTGATTTAGGGCTGGAGGAGGTTACAGAGATAGGGAGGGGTGTAGGGGCTGGAGGAGGTTACAGAGATAGGGAGGGGTGTAGGGGGCTGGAGGAGGTTACAGAGATAGGGAGGGGTGTAGGGGCTGGAGGAGGTAACAGAGATAGGGAGGGGTGTAGGGCTGGAGGGGGTTACAGAGATAGGGAGGGTTGTAGGGCTGGAGGACGTTACAGAGATAAAGAGGTGTGTAGGGCTGGAGGAGGTTACAGAGATAGGGAGGGGTGTAGGGCTGGAGGAGGTTACAGAAATAGGGAGGGGAGTATGGCTGGAGGGGGTTACAGAGATAGGGAGGGTTGTAGGGCTGGAGGAGGTTACAGAGATAGGGAGGGTTGTAGGGCTGGAGGAGGTTACAGAGATAGGGAGGGTTGTAGGGCTGGAGGAGGTTAAAGAGATAGGGAGGGTTGTAGGGCTGGAGGAGGTTACAGAGATAGGGAGGGGTGTAGGGCTGGAGGAGGTTACAGAGATAGGGAGGAATGTAGGGCTGGAGGAGGTTACAGAGATAAAGATGTGTGTAGGGCTGGAGGAGGTTACTGAGATAGGGAGGGGTGTAGGGCTGGAGGACATTACAGAGATAGGGAGGGGTGTAGGGCTGTAGGGGGTTACAGCGATAGCGAGGGTTGTAGGGCTGGAGGGGGTTACAGAGATAGGGAGGGGTGTAGGGCTGGAGGGGGTTAGAGATAGGGAGGGTTGTAGGGCTGGAGGAGGTTACAGAGATAGGGAGGGTTGTAGGGCTGGAGGGGGTTACAGAGATAGGGAGGGTTGTAGGGCTGGAGGGGGTTACAGAGATAGGGAGGGGTGTAGGGCTGGAGGAGGTTACAGAGATAGGGAGGAATGTAGGGCTGGAGGAGGTTACAGAGATAAAGAGGTGTGTAGGGCTGGAGGAGGTTACAGAGATAGGGAGGGGTGTAGGGCTGGAGGAGGTTACAGAAATAGGGAGGGTTGTAGGGCTGGAGGGGGTTTCAGAGATAGGGAGGGGTGTCGGGCTGGAGGGGGTTACAGAGATAGGGAGGGGTGTAGGGCTGGAGGGGTTACAGAGATAGGGAGGGATGTAGGGCTGGAGGAGGTTACAGAGATAGGGAGGGGTGTAGGGCTGGAGGGGGTTACAGAGATAGGGAGGGTTGTAGGTATGGGGACCGCTAACTCAACAAGAATTTGCAAAATGGGACAAACACCCAATTGAGATCCTACATGCAGAATTCTGTAAAAGTATCCTCCGGACTCAAAGGAAAACAGTAAACAATGCATGCAGGGCGGAACTAGGCCAATATCCATTAATAATCACTATCCAAAAAAGAGCCACCAAATTTTGGAATCACCTACAAATGAGCAATCCCCAATGCTATCACTACGACGCCCTGAAATGCCAAGAGCTGACCATAAAGAAGAATACCCTCAGTCAACTAGTCCTGGGACTCAGTGAAGTAACTACTAACAATACTAACAATAACCAGCCCCAGGACAGTGACAGGGTAACACAAAGAATTCGACCCAACACAATCGTCGCTAAGCAAAAGGAAAAATATCTGACATATTGGGCAGAAACAACAAAAACCCAAAGCAAACTCAATTGCTACTTGGCCCTAAACAGACAATACAACATAGCTGATTACCTGACCATGGTAAAGGATAACAAACTGAGAAGAACCTTGACAAGGTACAGACTTAGCGAACATAGCCTAGCGATCGAAAAAGGCAGACACAGGCAGACCAGGCTGCCAAGAGAGGACAGGATATGCTCTCACTGCAGTCAGGGAGTGGTGGAGACAGAGATGCACTTCCTCACAGCTTGTGGAAAATATCAGGGCATCAGGGAGAATTTCTACCAAAAATTCTCACAAATATGCCCTGATTTCAGAAATCTGAATGACAACCAAAAACTCCCATTCCTACTGGGAGAGGAGAGAAGCTGTGTAACGCTGGCGGCGCACTATGTTGCAGCTTGCCATGAACAGAGGGACAACCAGTAAGCTAAGAAAAAAAATATATATAAACAATGCGAATGTATATTTATACACTCAGGGATATACCTGTTTATACACTGTATGAATAGAACTGCGTTTATGTGCTGAACCATAAATGTATTTTGATGCTTTGGCAACATAAGATGTAACTTATCATGCCAATAAAGCGATTTAAATTGTAAAAAATTGTAAAAAAATTGTAGGGCTGGAGGGGGTGACAGAGATAGGGAGGGTTGTAGGGCTGGAGGGGGTTACAGAGATAGGGAGGGTTGTAGGGCTGGAGGGGGTTACAGAGATAGGGAGGGTTGTAGGGCTGGAGGGGTTACAGAGATAGGGAGGGTTGTAGGGCTGGAGGGGGTTACAGAGATAGGGAGGGTTGTAGGGCTGGAGTGGGTTACAGAGAGAGGGAGGAGTGTAGGGCTGGAGGAGGTTACAGAGATAGGGAGGGGTGTAGGGCTGGAGGAGGTTGCAGAAATAGGGAGGGCTGTAGGGCTGGAGGGGGTTACAGAGATAGGGAGGGGTGTAGGGCTGGAGGGGGTTACAGAGATAGGGAGGGTTGTAGGGGCTGGAGGAGGTTACAGAGATAGGGATGGTTGTAGGGCTGGAGGAGGTTACAGAGATAGGGAGGGTTGTAGGGGCTGGGGGAGGCTACAGAGATAGGGAGGGTTGTAGGGCTGGAGGTGGTTACAGAGATAGGGAGGGTTGTAGGGCTGGAGGAGGTTACAGAAATAGGGAGGGTTGTATGGCTGGAGAGGGTTTCAGAGATAGGGAGGGTTGTAGGGCTGGAGGAGGTTACAGAGATAGGGAGGGTTGTAGGGCTGGACGAGGTTACAGAGATAGGGAGGGTTATAGGGCAGGGGCGGTTACAGAGATAGAGAGGGGTGTAGTGCTGGAGGCGGTTACAGAGATAGGGAGGGGTGTAGGGGCTGGAGGAGGTTACAGAGATAGCGAGGGATGTAGGGCTGGAGGAGGTTACAGAGATAGGGAGGGGTGTAGAGGCTGGAGGAGGTTACAGAGATAGGGAGGGGTGTAGGGGGATGGAGGAGGTTACAGAGATAGGGAGGGGTGTAGGGGCTGGAGGAGGTTACAGAGATAGGGAGGGGTGTAGGGGCTGGAGGAGGTTACAGAGATAGGGAGGGGTGTAGGGCTGGAGGAGGTTACAGAGATAGGGTGGGGTGTAGGGGCTGGAGGAGGTTACAGAGATAGGGAGGGATGTAGGGCTGGAGGAGGTTACAGACATAGGGAGTGGTGTAGGGGGCTGGAGGAGGTTACAGAGATAGGGAGGGATGTAGGGCTGGAGGTGATTACAGAGATAGGGAGGGTGTAGGGGGCTGGAGGAGGTTACAGAGATATGGAGGAATGTAGGGCTGGAGGAGGTTACAGAGATAAAGAGGTGTGTAGGGCTGGAGGAGGTTACAGAGATAGGGAGGGGTGTAGGGCTGGAGGAGGTTACAGAAATAGGGAGGGTTGTATGGCTGGAGGGGGTTACAGAGATAGGGAGGGTTGTAGGGCTGGAGGAGGTTACAGAGATAGGGAGGGTTGTAGGGCTGGAGTGGGTTACAGAGATAGGGAGGGTTGTAGGGCTGGAGGAGGTTACAGAGATAGGGAGGGTTGTAGTGCTGGAGGAGGTTACAGAGATAGGGAGGCTTGTAGGGCTGGAGGAGGTTAAAGAGATAGGGAGGGCTGCAGGGCTGGAGGAGGTTACAGAAATAGGGAGGGTTGTACGGCTGGAGGAGGTTACAGAGAGAGGGAGGGTAGTAGGGCTGGAGGAGGTTACAGAGATCGGGAGGGTTGTAGGGCTGGAGGGGGTTACAGAGATAGGGAGGGTTGTAGGGCTGGAGTGGGTTACAGAGATGGGGAGGGGTGTAGAGCTGGAGGGGTTAAAGAGACAGGGAGGGGTGTAGGGCTGGAGGGGGTTACAGAGATAGGGAGGGGTGTAGGGCTGGAGGGGGTTTCAGAGATAGGGAGGGGTGTAGGGCTGGAGGGGGTTTCAGAGATAGGGAGGGGTGTAGGGCTGGAGGGGGTTACAGAGATAGGGAGGGGTGTAGGGCTGGAGGGGGTTACAGAGATAGGGAGGGGTGTAGGGCTGGAGGAGGTTACAGAGATAGGGAGGAGTAGGGGCTGGAGGAGGTTACAGAGATAGGGAGGGGTTTAGGGGGCTGGAGGAGGTTACAGAGATAGGGTGGGGTGTAGGGGCTGGAGGAGGTTACAGAGATAGGGAGGGGTGTAGGGGCTGGAGGAGGTTACAGAGATAGGGAGGGGTGTAGGGCTGGAGGAGGTTACAGAGATAGGGAGGGGTGTAGGGGCTGGAGGAGGTTACAGAGATAGGGAGGGATGTAGGGCTGGAGGAGGTTACAGACATAGGGAGTCGTGTAGGGGGCTGGAGGAGGTTACAGAGATAGGGAGGGATGTAGGGCTGGAGGTGGTTACAGAGATAGGGAGGGTGTAGGGGGCTGGAGGAGGTTACAGAGATAGGGAGGAATGTAGGGCTGGAGGAGGTTACAGAGGTAAAGACGTGTGTAGGGCTGGAGGAGGTTACAGAGATAGGGAGGGGTGTAGGGCTGGAGGAGGTTACAGAAATAGGGAGGGTTGTATGGCTGGAGGGGCTTACAGAGATAGGGAGGGTTGTAGGGCTGGAGGAGGTTACAGAGATAGGGAGGTTTGTAGGGCTGGAGGGGGTTACAGAGATAGGGAGGGTTGTTGGGCTGGAGGAGGTTATAGAGATAGGGAGGGTTGTAGGGCTGGAGGAGGTTACAGAGATAGGGAGGCTTGAAGGGCTGGAGGAGGTTAAAGAGATAGGGAGGGTTGTAGGGCTGGAGGAGGTTACAGAAATAGGGAGGGTTGTAGGGCTGGAGGGGGTTACAGAGATAGGGAGGGTTGTAGGGCTGGAGGAGGTTACAGAGATAGGGAGGGTTGTAGGGCTGGAGGGGGTTACAGAGATGGGGAGGGTTGTAGGGCGGGAGGGGCTTACAGAGATAGGGAGGGGTGTAGGGCTGGAGGGGTTTACAGAGATAGGGAGGGGTGTAGGGCTGGAGGGGGTTACAGAGATAGGGAGGGGTGTAGGGCTGGAGGGGGTTTCAGAGATAGGGAGGGGTGTAGGGCTGTAGGGGGTTACAGAGATAGGGAGGGGTGTAGGGCTGGAGCGGGTTACAGAGATAGTGAGGGGTGTAGGGGCTGGAGAGGGTTACACAGATAGGGAGGGGTGTAGGGGCTGGAGGGGGTTACAGAGATAGGGAGGGGTGTAGGGCTGGAGGGGGTTACAGAGATAGGGAGGGGTGTAGGGCTGGAGGAGGTTAAAGAGATAGGGAGGGCTGCAGGGCTGGAGGAGGTTACAGAAATAGGGAGGGTTGTACGGCTGGAGGAGGTTACAGAGAGAGGGAGGGTAGTAGGGCTGGAGGAGGTTGCAGAGATCGGGAGGGTTGTAGGGCTGGAGGGGGTTACAGAGATAGGGAGGGTTGTAGGGCTGGAGTGGGTTACAGAGATGGGGAGGGGTGTAGAGCTGGAGGGGTTAAAGAGACAGGGAGGGGTGTAGGGCTGGAGGGGGTTACAGAGATAGGGAGGGGTGTAGGGCTGGAGGGGGTTTCAGAGATAGGGAGGGGTGTAGGGCTGGAGGGGGTTTCAGAGATAGGGAGGGGTGTAGGGCTGGAGGGGGTTACAGAGATAGGGAGGGGTGTAGGGCTGGAGGGGGTTACAGAGATAGGGAGGGGTGTAGGGCTGGAGGAGGTTACAGAGATAGGGAGGAGTAGGGGCTGGAGGAGGTTACAGAGATAGGGAGGGGTTTAGGGGGCTGGAGGAGGTTACAGAGATAGGGAGGGGTGTAGGGGCTGGAGGAGGTTACAGAGATAGGGAGGGGTGTAGGGGCTGGAGGAGGTTACAGAGATAGGGAGGGGTGTAGGGCTGGAGGAGGTTACAGAGATAGGGAGGGGTGTAGGGGCTGGAGGAGGTTACAGAGATAGGGAGGGATGTAGGGCTGGAGGAGGTTACAGACATAGGGAGTGGTGTAGGGGGCTGGAGGAGGTTACAGAGATAGGGAGGAATGTAGGGCTGGAGGAGGTTACAGAGGTAAAGACGTGTGTAGGGCTGGAGGAGGTTACAGAGATAGGGAGGGGTGTAGGGCTGGAGGAGGTTACAGAAATAGGGAGGGTTGTATGGCTGGAGGGGCTTACAGAGATAGGGAGGGTTGTAGGGCTGGAGGAGGTTACAGAGATAGGGAGGTTTGTAGGGCTGGAGGGGGTTACAGAGATAGGGAGGGTTGTTGGGCTGGAGGAGGTTATAGAGATAGGGAGGGTTGTAGGGCTGGAGGAGGTTACAGAGATAGGGAGGCTTGAAGGGCTGGAGGAGGTTAAAGAGATAGGGAGGGTTGTAGGGCTGGAGGAGGTTACAGAAATAGGGAGGGTTGTAGGGCTGGAGGGGGTTACAGAGATAGGGAGGGTTGTAGGGCTGGAGGAGGTTACAGAGATAGGGAGGGTTGTAGGGCTGGAGGGGGTTACAGAGATGGGGAGGGTTGTAGGGCGGGAGGGGCTTACAGAGATAGGGAGGGGTGTAGGGCTGGAGGGGTTTACAGAGATAGGGAGGGGTGTAGGGCTGGAGGGGGTTACAGAGATAGGGAGGGGTGTAGGGCTGGAGGGGGTTTCAGAGATAGGGAGGGGTGTAGGGCTGTAGGGGGTTACAGAGATAGGGAGGGGTGTAGGGCTGGAGCGGGTTACAGAGATAGTGAGGGGTGTAGGGGCTGGAGAGGGTTACACAGATAGGGAGGGGTGTAGGGGCTGGAGGGGGTTACAGAGATAGGGAGGGGTGTAGGGCTGGAGGGGGTTACAGAGATAGGGAGGGGTGTAGGGCTGGAGGAGGTTACAGAGATAGGGAGGGGTGTAGGGCTGGAGGAGGTTACAGAGATAGGGAGGGTGTTACAGAGATAGGGAGGGTTGTAGGGCTGGAGGGGGTTACAGAGATAGGGAGGAGTGTAGGGCTGGAGGAGGTTACAGAGATAGGGAGGGGTGTAGGGCTGGAGTAGGTTACAGAAATAGGGAGGGCTGTAGGGCTGGAGGGGGTTACAGAGATAGGGAGGGGTGTAGGGCTGGAGGGGGTTACAGAGATAGGGAGGGGTGTAGGGCTGGAGGGGGTTACAGAGATAGGGAGGGTTGAAGGGGCTGGAGGAGGTTACAGAGATATGGTGGGTTGTAGGGCTGGAGGAGGTTACAGAGATAGGGAGGGTTGTTGGGGCTGGGGGAGGTTACAGAGATTACCAGAAAACATTACCAGAAAACAATTAGCAATGCATCAACTCAAGCTCTCTTAGACACCTTTCTGGATAACATATACACTCACAATAAAAAAGGCGTAAACCGGGCAGTTAGTAAACTAAACAATATTTTTGATAATTTGGCAACAAATGCAAACTTGAAAGCTCGCAAGAACAAACCCAAAACAAAAAACTATGAAAAATGGTTTGACCATGATTGCCATAACATGAGGAAAAAACTTAGAAAACTATCAAACCAAAAACACAGACATCCAGAAAACGAGGAATTACGCCTTCCTTATTGTCAGACGCTAACACAATACAGAAACACACTCAGGACCAAAAAAGAGCAATTTATTAAGAATACACTCAGCTCCATGGAGGAATCCATTGAGTCGAATTGTTTCTGGGACAACTTGAAAACACTACACAAAAAACAACACGACGATTTGTCCATTCAAAATGGGGACACATGGGTAAACCACTTTGAAAAATTATACCAGAAAAACACACTAGGACCAGAGCAACACCAAATACGCAAAAAACTTGAAAAGCTTGAAATGGCCATAAAAGATAACCAAAACCCGCTAGACGCCATAATAACAGAAAAAGAACTTCTTGAAAAACTCAAGGACCTGCGACCAGGAAAAGCTTGCGGGACAGACGGCATACTAAACGAGATGATTAAACACGCAGACGACAAACTGAAACTGGCTATCCTAAAACTCTTCAACTTGGTTCTGAGTGTCGGTTATTTCCCTGACATCTGGAACAAAGGACTCATAACACCCATATACAAAAGTGGGGACAAAATCGACCCAAACAACTATCGAGGCATCTGTGTAAACAGTAACCTGGGGAAGGTATTCTGTAGCATCATAAACAAAAGACTTATAAACTTCCTTGAAGAGCACAATGTCTTGAGTAAAAGCCAAATTGGATTCCTGCCAAACTATAGAACATCCGATCATATCTTCACCCTGCAGACCCTAATTGACAAACACGTTCACCATAACAAAAGCAAAATCTACGCATGCTTTGTAGATTTCCAGAAGGCTTTCGACTCCATCTGGCATGACGGTTTATTCCTGAAACTTATCGAAAGCGGGGTAGGAGGGAAAACATATGATGTAATTAAATCAATGTATACAAACAATAAATGTGCAGTTAAAATTGGAGACAAACAAACAAAATACTTCCCACAGGGGCGGGGGGTGACGCAGGGCTCGCCAATCTCACCGACACTCTTTAATATTTACATTAATGGATTGGCAAAACTACTTGAACAATCTACAGCACCCGGCCTCACCCTATATGAATCCAAGGTTAAATTCCTCCTCTATGCCGACGACCTGGTTCTGCTGTCACCAACTAAGGAGGGTCTACAGCAGAACCTGGACCTGCTGGAGTCGTACTGCCAGACTTGGGCCCTGACAATAAATCCCCAAAAAACCAAAGTCCTTGTGTTCCAGCAAAGATCCAAACAACATGGACCCACAATAAATTTCACAGTAGGAACAACCAAAATTGAACAAACCACTCACTACACATACTTGGGCTTAAAAATCAGTTCTACGGGAAACTTCAAACTGGCTGTGAATGAACTGAAAGAGAAAGCAAGAAGGGCTTCCTATGCCATCAAAAAATCAATCCAAATAGAAATCCCAATTAGCATTTGGCTCAAAATTTTCAAATCAGTAATTGAACCAATTGCACTCTATGGCAGTGAGGTCTGGGGACCACTAACACAACAAGATTTTGCAAAATGGGACAAACACCCAATTGAGATCCTACATGCGGAATTCTGTAAAAGTATCCTCCGGACTCAAAGGAAAACAGTAAACAACGCATGCAGGGCGGAACTAGGCCAATACCCATTAATAATCACTATCCAAAAAAGAGCCACCAAATTTTGGAATCACCTACAAATGAGCAACCCCCAATGCTATCACTACGACGCCCTGAAATGCCAAGAGCTGACCATAAAGAAGAATACCCTCAGTCAACTAGTCCTGGGACTCAATAAAGTAACTAATAACAATACTAACAATAACCAGCCCCAGGACAGTGACAGGGTAACACAAAGAATTCGACCCAACACAATCGTCGCTAAGCAAAAGGAAAAATATCTGTCATATTGGGCAGAAACAACAAAAACCCAAAGCAAACTCAATTGCTACTTGGCCCTAAACAGACAATACAACATAGCTGATTACCTGACCATGGTAAAGGATAACAAACTGAGAAGAACCTTGACAAGGTACAGACTTAGCGAACATAGCCTAGCGATCGAAAAAGGCAGACACAGGCAGACCAGGCTGCCAAGAGAAGACAGGATATGCTCTCACTGCAGTCAGGGAGTAGTTGAGACAGAGATGCACTTCCTCACAGCCTGTGGAAAATATCAGGGCATCAGAGAGAATTTCTATCAAAAATTCTCACAAATATGCCCTGAATTCAGAAATCTGACTGACAACCAAAAACTCCCATTCCTACTGGGGGAGGAGAGAAGCTGTGTAACACTGGCGGCACACTATGTTACAGCTTGCCATGAACAGAGGGACAACCAGTAAACTAAGACAAGAGTATATATAAACAAGGCGAAAATATATTTATAAACTCAGGGATATACCTGTTTATACACTGTATGAATGGAACCGCGTTTATGTGTTCAACCATAAATGTATTTTGATGCTTTGGCAACATAAGATGTACCTTATCATGCCAATAAAGCGATTTGTATTGTATTGTATTGTACAGAGATTGGGAGGGTTGTAGGGCTGGAGGAGGTTACAGAGATAGGGAGGGTTGTAGGGCTGGAGGAGGTTACAGAAATAGGGAGGGTTGTAGGGCTGGAGAGGGTTACAGAGATAGGGAGGTTTGTAGGGCTGGAGGAGGTTACAGAGATAGGGAGGGTTGTAGGGCTGGACGAGGTTACAGAGATAGGGAGGGTTATAGGGCAGGGGCGGTTACAGAGATAGAGAGGGGTGTAGTGCTGGAGGCGGTTACAGAGATAGGGAGGGGTGTAGGGGCTGGAGGAGGTTACAGAGATAGCGAGGGATGTAGGGCTGGAGGAGGTTACAGAGATAGGGAGGGGTGTAGAGGCTGGAGGAGGTTACAGAGATAGGGAGGGGTGTAGGGGGATGGAGGAGGTTACAGAGATAGGGAGGGGTGTAGGGGCTGGAGGAGGTTACAGAGATAGGGAGGGGTGTAGGGGCTGGAGGAGGTTACAGAGATAGGGAGGGGTGTAGGGCTGGAGGAGGTTACAGAGATAGGGTGGGGTGTAGGGGCTGGAGGAGGTTACAGAGATAGGGAGGGATGTAGGGCTGGAGGAGGTTACAGACATAGGGAGTGGTGTAGGGGGCTGGAGGAGGTTACAGAGATAGGGAGGGATGTAGGGCTGGAGGTGATTACAGAGATAGGGAGGGTGTAGGGGGCTGGAGGAGGTTACAGAGATATGGAGGAATGTAGGGCTGGAGGAGGTTACAGAGATAAAGAGGTGTGTAGGGCTGGAGGAGGTTACAGAGATAGGGAGGGGTGTAGGGCTGGAGGAGGTTACAGAAATAGGGAGGGTTGTATGGCTGGAGGGGGTTACAGAGATAGGGAGGGTTGTAGGGCTGGAGGAGGTTACAGAGATAGGGAGGGTTGTAGGGCTGGAGTGGGTTACAGAGATAGGGAGGGTTGTAGGGCTGGAGGAGGTTACAGAGATAGGGAGGGTTGTAGTGCTGGAGGAGGTTACAGAGATAGGGAGGCTTGTAGGGCTGGAGGAGGTTAAAGAGATAGGGAGGGCTGCAGGGCTGGAGGAGGTTACAGAAATAGGGAGGGTTGTACGGCTGGAGGAGGTTACAGAGATAGGGAGGGTAGTAGGGCTGGAGGAGGTTACAGAGATCGGGAGGGTTGTAGGGCTGGAGGGGGTTACAGAGATAGGGAGGGGTGTAGGGCTGGAGGGGGTTACAGAGATGGGGAGGGGTGTAGAGCTGGAGGGGTTAAAGAGACAGGGAGGGGTGTAGGGCTGGAGGGGGTTACAGAGATAGGGAGGGTTGTAGGGCTGGAGGAGGTTACAGAAATAGGGAGGGTTGTAGGGCTGGAGAGGGTTACAGAGATAGGGAGGTTTGTAGGGCTGGAGGAGGTTACAGAGATAGGGAGGGTTGTAGGGCTGGACGAGGTTACAGAGATAGGGAGGGTTATAGGGCAGGGGCGGTTACAGAGATAGAGAGGGGTGTAGTGCTGGAGGCGGTTACAGAGATAGGGAGGGGTGTAGGGGCTGGAGGAGGTTACAGAGATAGCGAGGGATGTAGGGCTGGAGGAGGTTACAGAGATAGGGAGGGGTGTAGAGGCGGGAGGAGGTTACAGAGATAGGGAGGGGTGTAGGGGGATGGAGGAGGTTACAGAGATAGGGAGGGGTGTAGGGGCTGGAGGAGGTTACAGAGATAGGGAGGGGTGTAGGGGCTGGAGGAGGTTACAGAGATAGGGAGGGGTGTAGGGCTGGAGGAGGTTACAGAGATAGGGTGGGGTGTAGGGGCTGGAGGAGGTTACAGAGATAGGGAGGGATGTAGGGCTGGAGGAGGTTACAGACATAGGGAGTGGTGTAGGGGGCTGGAGGAGGTTACAGAGATAGGGAGGGATGTAGGGCTGGAGGTGATTACAGAGATAGGGAGGGTGTAGGGGGCTGGAGGAGGTTACAGAGATATGGAGGAATGTAGGGCTGGAGGAGGTTACAGAGATAAAGAGGTGTGTAGGGCTGGAGGAGGTTACAGAGATAGGGAGGGGTGTAGGGCTGGAGGAGGTTACAGAAATAGGGAGGGTTGTATGGCTGGAGGGGGTTACAGAGATAGGGAGGGTTGTAGGGCTGGAGGAGGTTACAGAGATAGGGAGGGTTGTAGGGCTGGAGTGGGTTACAGAGATAGGGAGGGTTGTAGGGCTGGAGGAGGTTACAGAGATAGGGAGGGTTGTAGTGCTGGAGGAGGTTACAGAGATAGGGAGGCTTGTAGGGCTGGAGGAGGTTAAAGAGATAGGGAGGGCTGCAGGGCTGGAGGAGGTTACAGAAATAGGGAGGGTTGTACGGCTGGAGGAGGTTACAGAGATAGGGAGGGTAGTAGGGCTGGAGGAGGTTACAGAGATCGGGAGGGTTGTAGGGCTGGAGGGGGTTACAGAGATAGGGAGGGTTGTAGGGCTGGAGTGGGTTACAGAGATGGGGAGGGGTGTAGAGCTGGAGGGGTTAAAGAGACAGGGAGGGGTGTAGGGCTGGAGGGGGTTACAGAGATAGGGAGGGGTGTAGGGCTGGAGGGGGTTTCAGAGATAGGGAGGGGTGTAGGGCTGGAGGGGGTTTCAGAGATAGGGAGGGGTGTAGGGCTGGAGGGGGTTACAGAGATAGGGAGGGGTGTAAGGCTGGAGGGGGTTACAGAGATAGGGAGGGGTGTAGGGCTGGAGGAGGTTACAGAGATAGGGAGGAGTAGGGGCTGGAGGAGGTTACAGAGATAGGGAGGGGTTTAGGGGGCTGGAGGAGGTTACAGAGATAGGGAGGGGTGTAGGGGCTGGAGGAGGTTACAGAGATAGGGAGGGGTGTAGGGGCTGGAGGAGGTTACAGAGATAGGGAGGGGTGTAGGGCTGGAGGAGGTTACAGAGATAGGGAGGGGTGTAGGGGCTGGAGGAGGTTACAGAGATAGGGAGGGATGTAGGGCTGGAGGAGGTTACAGACATAGGGAGTGGTGTAGGGGGCTGGAGGAGGTTACAGAGATAGGGAGGGATGTAGGGCTGGAGGTGGTTACAGAGATAGGGAGGGTGTAGGGGGCTGGAGGAGGTTACAGAGATAGGGAGGAATGTAGGGCTGGAGGAGGTTACAGAGGTAAAGACGTGTGTAGGGCTGGAGGAGGTTACAGAGATAGGGAGGGGTGTAGGGCTGGAGGAGGTTACAGAAATAGGGAGGGTTGTATGGCTGGAGGGGCTTACAGAGATAGGGAGGGTTGTAGGGCTGGAGGAGGTTACAGAGATAGGGAGGTTTGTAGGGCTGGAGGGGGTTACAGAGATAGGGAGGGTTGTTGGGCTGGAGGAGGTTACAGAGATAGGGAGGGTTGTAGGGCTGGAGGAGGTTACAGAGATAGGGAGGCTTGAAGGGCTGGAGGAGGTTAAAGAGATAGGGAGGGTTGTAGGGCTGGAGGAGGTTACAGAAATAGGGAGGGTTGTAGGGCTGGAGGGGGTTACAGAGATAGGGAGGGTTGTAGGGCTGGAGGAGGTTACAGAGATAGGGAGGGTTGTAGGGCTGGAGGGGGTTACAGAGATGGGGAGGGTTGTAGGGCGGGAGGGGCTTACAGAGATAGGGAGGGGTGTAGGGCTGGAGGGGTTTACAGAGATAGGGAGGGGTGTAGGGCTGGAGGGGGTTACAGAGATAGGGAGGGGTGTAGGGCTGGAGGGGGTTTCAGAGATAGGGAGGGGTGTAGGGCTGTAGGGGGTTACAGAGATAGGGAGGGGTGTAGGGCTGGAGCGGGTTACAGAGATAGTGAGGGGTGTAGGGGCTGGAGAGGGTTACACAGATAGGGAGGGGTGTAGGGGCTGGAGGGGGTTACAGAGATAGGGAGGGGTGTAGGGCTGGAGGGGGTTACAGAGATAGGGAGGGGTGTAGGGCTGGAGGAGGTTACAGAGATAGGGAGGGGTGTAGGGCTGGAGGGGGTTTCAGAGATAGGGAGGGGTGTAGGGCTGTAGGGGGTTACAGAGATAGGGAGGGGTGTAGGGCTGGAGCGGGTTACAGAGATAGTGAGGGGTGTAGGGGCTGGAGAGGGTTACACAGATAGGGAGGGGTGTAGGGGCTGGAGGGGGTTACAGAGATAGGGAGGGGTGTAGGGCTGGAGGGGGTTACAGAGATAGGGAGGGGTGTAGGGCTGGAGGAGGTTACAGAGATAGGGAGGGGTGTAGGGCTGGAGGAGGTTACAGAGATAGGGAGGGTGTTACAGAGATAGGGAGGGTTGTAGGGCTGGAGGGGGTTACAGAGATAGGGAGGAGTGTAGGGCTGGAGGAGGTTACAGAGATAGGGAGGGGTGTAGGGCTGGAGTAGGTTACAGAAATAGGGAGGGCTGTAGGGCTGGAGGGGGTTACAGAGATAGGGAGGGGTGTAGGGCTGGAGGGGGTTACAGAGATAGGGAGGGGTGTAGGGCTGGAGGGGGTTACAGAGATAGGGAGGGTTGAAGGGGCTGGAGGAGGTTACAGAGATATGGTGGGTTGTAGGGCTGGAGGAGGTTACAGAGATAGGGAGGGTTGTTGGGGCTGGGGGAGGTTACAGAGATTACCAGAAAACATTACCAGAAAACAATTAGCAATGCATCAACTCAAGCTCTCTTAGACACCTTTCTGGATAACATATACACTCACAATAAAAAAGGCGTAAACCGGGCAGTTAGTAAACTAAACAATATTTTTGATAATTTGGCAACAAATGCAAACTTGAAAGCTCGCAAGAACAAACCCAAAACAAAAAACTATGAAAAATGGTTTGACCATGATTGCCATAACATGAGGAAAAAACTTAGAAAACTATCAAACCAAAAACACAGACATCCAGAAAACGAGGAATTACGCCTTCCTTATTGTCAGACGCTAACACAATACAGAAACACACTCAGGACCAAAAAAGAGCAATTTATTAAGAATACACTCAGCTCCATGGAGGAATCCATTGAGTCGAATTGTTTCTGGGACAACTTGAAAACACTACACAAAAAACAACACGACGATTTGTCCATTCAAAATGGGGACACATGGGTAAACCACTTTGAAAAATTATACCAGAAAAACACACTAGGACCAGAGCAACACCAAATACGCAAAAAACTTGAAAAGCTTGAAATGGCCATAAAAGATAACCAAAACCCGCTAGACGCCATAATAACAGAAAAAGAACTTCTTGAAAAACTCAAGGACCTGCGACCAGGAAAAGCTTGCGGGACAGACGGCATACTAAACGAGATGATTAAACACGCAGACGACAAACTGAAACTGGCTATCCTAAAACTCTTCAACTTGGTTCTGAGTGTCGGTTATTTCCCTGACATCTGGAACAAAGGACTCATAACACCCATATACAAAAGTGGGGACAAAATCGACCCAAACAACTATCGAGGCATCTGTGTAAACAGTAACCTGGGGAAGGTATTCTGTAGCATCATAAACAAAAGACTTATAAACTTCCTTGAAGAGCACAATGTCTTGAGTAAAAGCCAAATTGGATTCCTGCCAAACTATAGAACATCCGATCATATCTTCACCCTGCAGACCCTAATTGACAAACACGTTCACCATAACAAAAGCAAAATCTACGCATGCTTTGTAGATTTCCAGAAGGCTTTCGACTCCATCTGGCATGACGGTTTATTCCTGAAACTTATCGAAAGCGGGGTAGGAGGGAAAACATATGATGTAATTAAATCAATGTATACAAACAATAAATGTGCAGTTAAAATTGGAGACAAACAAACAAAATACTTCCCACAGGGGCGGGGGGTGACGCAGGGCTCGCCAATCTCACCGACACTCTTTAATATTTACATTAATGGATTGGCAAAACTACTTGAACAATCTACAGCACCCGGCCTCACCCTATATGAATCCAAGGTTAAATTCCTCCTCTATGCCGACGACCTGGTTCTGCTGTCACCAACTAAGGAGGGTCTACAGCAGAACCTGGACCTGCTGGAGTCGTACTGCCAGACTTGGGCCCTGACAATAAATCCCCAAAAAACCAAAGTCCTTGTGTTCCAGCAAAGATCCAAACAACATGGACCCACAATAAATTTCACAGTAGGAACAACCAAAATTGAACAAACCACTCACTACACATACTTGGGCTTAAAAATCAGTTCTACGGGAAACTTCAAACTGGCTGTGAATGAACTGAAAGAGAAAGCAAGAAGGGCTTCCTATGCCATCAAAAAATCAATCCAAATAGAAATCCCAATTAGCATTTGGCTCAAAATTTTCAAATCAGTAATTGAACCAATTGCACTCTATGGCAGTGAGGTCTGGGGACCACTAACACAACAAGATTTTGCAAAATGGGACAAACACCCAATTGAGATCCTACATGCGGAATTCTGTAAAAGTATCCTCCGGACTCAAAGGAAAACAGTAAACAACGCATGCAGGGCGGAACTAGGCCAATACCCATTAATAATCACTATCCAAAAAAGAGCCACCAAATTTTGGAATCACCTACAAATGAGCAACCCCCAATGCTATCACTACGACGCCCTGAAATGCCAAGAGCTGACCATAAAGAAGAATACCCTCAGTCAACTAGTCCTGGGACTCAATAAAGTAACTAATAACAATACTAACAATAACCAGCCCCAGGACAGTGACAGGGTAACACAAAGAATTCGACCCAACACAATCGTCGCTAAGCAAAAGGAAAAATATCTGTCATATTGGGCAGAAACAACAAAAACCCAAAGCAAACTCAATTGCTACTTGGCCCTAAACAGACAATACAACATAGCTGATTACCTGACCATGGTAAAGGATAACAAACTGAGAAGAACCTTGACAAGGTACAGACTTAGCGAACATAGCCTAGCGATCGAAAAAGGCAGACACAGGCAGACCAGGCTGCCAAGAGAAGACAGGATATGCTCTCACTGCAGTCAGGGAGTAGTTGAGACAGAGATGCACTTCCTCACAGCCTGTGGAAAATATCAGGGCATCAGAGAGAATTTCTATCAAAAATTCTCACAAATATGCCCTGAATTCAGAAATCTGACTGACAACCAAAAACTCCCATTCCTACTGGGGGAGGAGAGAAGCTGTGTAACACTGGCGGCACACTATGTTACAGCTTGCCATGAACAGAGGGACAACCAGTAAACTAAGACAAGAGTATATATAAACAAGGCGAAAATATATTTATAAACTCAGGGATATACCTGTTTATACACTGTATGAATGGAACCGCGTTTATGTGTTCAACCATAAATGTATTTTGATGCTTTGGCAACATAAGATGTACCTTATCATGCCAATAAAGCGATTTGTATTGTATTGTATTGTACAGAGATTGGGAGGGTTGTAGGGCTGGAGGAGGTTACAGAGATAGGGAGGGTTGTAGGGCTGGAGGAGGTTACAGAGATAGGGAGGGGTGTAGGGGCTGGAGGAGCTTACAGAGATAGGGAGGGGTGTAGGGGGCTGGAGGAGGTTACAGAGATAGGGTGGGGTGTAGGGGCTGGAGGAGGTTACAGAGATAGGGAGGGGTGTGGGGGCTGCAGGAGGTTACAGAGATAGGGAGGGGTGTAGGGGCTGGAGGAGGTTACAGAGATAGGGAGGGATGTAGGGCTGCAGGCCGTGACAGACATAGGGAGTGGTGTAGGGGGCTGGAGGAGGTTACAGAGATAGGGAGGGATGTAGGGCTGGAGGTGGTTACAGAGGTAAAGAGGTGTATAGGGCTGGAGGAGGTTACAGAGATAGGGAGGGGTGTAGGGCTGGAGGAGGTTACAGAAATAGGGAGGGTAGTATGGCTGGAGGGGGTTACATTGATAGGGAGGGTTGTAGGGCTGGAGGAGGTTACAGAGATAGGGAGGATTGTAGGGCTGGAGGGGGTTACAGAGATAGGGAGGGTTGTAGGACTGGAGGAGGTTACAGAGATAGGGAGGGTTGTAGGGCTGGAGGAGGTTACAGAGATAGGGAGGGTTGTAGGGCTGGAGGAGGTTAAAGAGATAGGGAGGGTTGTAGGGCTGGAGGAGGTAACAGAAATAGGGAGGGTTGTAGGGCTGGAGGGTTTACAGAGATAGGGAGGGTTGTAGGGCTGGAGGAGGTTACAGAGATACGGAGGGTTGTAGGGTTAGAGGGGGTTACAGAAATAGGGAGGGTTGTAGGGCTGGAGGGGGTTACAGAGATAGGGATGGGTGTAGGGCTGGAGGAGGTGAGAGAGATAGGGAGGGTTGTAGGGCTGGAGGAGGTTACAGAGATAGGGAGGGGTGTAGGGCTGGAGGAGGTTAGAGAGATAGGGAGGGTTGTAGGGCTGGAGGAGGTTACAGAGATAGGGAGGGGTGTAGGGCTGGAGGAGGTTACAGAGATAGGGAGGGGTGTAGGGCTGGAGGAGGTTACAGAGATAGGGAGGGTTGTAGGGCTGGAGGAGGTTACAGAGATAGGGAGGGGTGTAGGGCTGGAGGAGGTTACAGAGATAGGGAGGAGTGTAGGGCTGGAGGAGGTTACAGAGATAGGGAGGGTTGTAGGGCTGGAGGAGGTTACAGAGATAGGGAGGGTTGTAGGGCTGGACGAGGTTACAGAGATAGGGAGGGGTGTAGGGCTGGAGGAGGTTACAGAGATAGGGAGGGGTGTAGGGCTGGAGGAGGTTGCAGAGATAGGGAGGGGTGTAGGGCTGGAGGGGGTTACAGAGATAGGGAGGGTTGTAGGGCTGGAGGGGGTTACAGAGATAGGGAGGGGTGTAGGGCTGGAGGGTGTTAGAGATAGGGAGGGGTGTAGGGGCTGGAGGAGGATCCAGAGATAGGGAGGGGTGTAGGGCTGGAGGTGGTTAGAGAAAGGGAGGGGTGTAGGGCTGGAGGGGGTTTCAGAGATCGGGAGGGGTGTAGGGCTGGAGGGGGTTTCAGAGATAGGGAGGGGTGTAGGGCTGGAGGGGCTTTCAGAGATAGGGAGGGGTGTAGGGCTGGAGGGGGTTTCAGAGATAGGGAGGGGTGTAGGGCTGGAGGGGCTTTCAGAGATAGGGAGGGGTGTAGGGCTGGAGGGGGTTTCAGAGATCGGGAGGGGTGTAGGGCTGGAGGGGGTTACAGAGATAGGGAGGGGTGTAGGGCTGGAGGGGGTTACAGAGATAGGGAGGGGTGTAGGGCTGGAGGAGGTTACAGAGATAGGGAGGGGTGTAGGGCTGGAGGGGGTTACAGAGATAGGGAGTGTTGTAGGGCTGGAGGGGGTTACAGAGATAGTGAGGGTTGTAGGGCTGGAGGGGGTGACAGAGATAGGGAGAGTTGTAGGGCTGGAGGGGGTTACAGAGATAGGGAGGGTTGTAGGGCTGGAGGGGGTGACAGAGATAGGGAGGGTTGCAGGGCTGGAGGGGGTTACAGAGATAGGGAGGGTTGTAGGACTGGAGGGGGTTACAGAGATAGGGAGGAGTGTAGGGCTGGAGGAGGTTACAGAGATAGGGAGGGGAGTAGGGCTGGAGGAGGTTACAGAAATAGGGAGGGCTGTAGGGCTGGAGGGGGTTACAGAGATAGGGAGGATTGTAGGGCTGGAGGGGGTTACAGAGATAGGGAGGGGTGTAGGGCTGGAGGGGGTTACAGAGATAGGGAGGGGTGAAGGGCTGGAGGGGGTTACAGAGATAGGGAGGGGTGTAGGGCTGGAGGGTGTTACAGCGATAGGGAGGTGTGTAGGGCTGGAGGGGGTTACGGAGATAGGGAGGGTTGTAGGGGCTGGAGGAGGTTACAGAGATAGGGAGGGTTGTAGGGCTGGAGGATGTTACAGAGATAGGGAGGGTTGTAGGGGCTGGGGGAGGTTACAGAGATAGGGAGGGTTGTAGGGCTGGAGGAGGTTACAGAGATATGGAGGGTTGTAGGGCTGGAGGAGGTTACAGAAATAGGGAGGGTTGTAGGGCTGGAGAGGGTTACAGAAATAGCGAGGGTTGTAGGGCTGGAGGAGGTTACAGAGATAGGGAGGGTTGTAGGGCTGGACGAGGTTACTGAGATAGGGAGGGTTGTAGGGCAGGGGCGGTTACAGAGATAGAGAGGGGTGTAGTGATGGAGGCGGTTACAGAGATAGGGAGGGGTGTAGGTGCTGGAGGAGGACACAGAGATAGCGAGGGATGTAGGGCTGGAGGAGGTTACAGAGATAGGGAGGGGTGTAGGGGCTGGAGGAGGTTACAGAGATAGGGAGGGGTGTAGGGGGCTGGAGGAGGTAACTAGTCCTGGGACTCAGTGAAGTAACTACTAACAATACTAACAATAACCAGCCCCAGGACAGTGACAGGGTAACACAAAGAATTCGACCCAACACAATCGTCGCTGAGCAAAAGGAAAAATATCTGACATATTGGGCAGAAACAACAAAAACCCAAAGCAAACTCAATTGCTACTTGGCCCTAAACAGACAATACAACATAGCTGATTACCTGACCATGGTAAAGGATAACAAACTGAGAAGAACCTTGACAAGGTACAGACTTAGCGAACATAGCCTAGCGATCGAAAAAGGCAGACACAGGCAGACCAGGCTGCCAAGAGAGGACAGGATATGCTCTCACTGCAGTCAGGGAGTGGTGGAGACAGAGATGCACTTCCTCACAGCTTGTGGAAAATATCAGGGCATCAGGGAGAATTTCTACCAAAAATTCTCACAAATATGCCCTGATTTCAGAAATCTGAATGACAACCAAAAACTCCCATTCCTACTGGGAGAGGAGAGAAGCTGTATAACACTGGCGGCACACTATGTTACAGCTTGCCATGAACAGAGGGACAACCAGTAAACTAAGAAAAAAATATATATAAACAATGCGAATGTATATTGAAACACTCAGGGATATACCTGTTTATACACTGTATGAATAGAACTGCGTTTATGTGCTAAACCATAAATGTATTTTGATGCTTTGGCAACATAAGATGTAACTTATCATGCCAATAAAGCGATTTAAATTGTAAAAATTGTAAAAAAAAATTGATAGGGAGGGGTGTAGGGGCTGGAGGAGGTTACAGAGATAGGGAGGGGTGTAGGGCTGGAGGAGGTTACAGAGATAGGGAGGGGTGTAGGGCTGGAGGAGGTTACAGAGATAGGGAGGGGTGTAGGGGCTGGAGGAGGTTACAGAGATAGGGAGGGATGTAGGGCTGGAGGAGGTTACAGTCATAGGGAGTGGTGTAGGGGGCTGGAGGACGTTACAGAGATAGGGAGGGATGTACGGCTGGAGGTGGTTACAGCGATAGGGAGGGTGTCGGGGGCTGGAGGAGGTTACAGAGATAGGGAGGAATGTAGGGCTGGAGGAGTTTACAGAGATAAAGAGGTGTGTAGGGCTGGAGGAGGTTACAGAGATAGGGAGGGGTGTAGGGCTGGAGGAGGTTACAGAAATAGGGAGGGTTGTATGGCTGGAGGGGGTTACAGAGATAGGGAGGGTTGTAGGGCTGGAGGAGGTTACAGAGATAGTGAGGGTTGTAGGGCTGGAGGGGGTTACAGAGATAGGGAGGGTTGTAGGGCTGGGGGAGGTCAAAGAGATAGCGAGGGTTGTAGGGCTGGAGGAGGTTACAGAGATAGGGAGGGTTGTAGGGCTGGAGGAGGTTAAAGAGATAGGGAGGGTTGTAGGGCTGGAGGAGGTTACAGAAATAGGGAGGGTTGTAGGGCTGGAGGGGGTTACAGAGATAGGGTTGGGTTGTAGGGCTGGAGGAGGTTACAGAGATAGGGAGGGTTGTAGGGGAGGGGGGGGTTACAGAGATAGGGAGGGTTGTAGGGCTGGAGGGGGTTACAGAGATAGGGAGGGGTGTAGGGCTGGAGGGGGTTACAGAGATAGGGAGGGGTGTAGGGCTGGAGGGGTTTACAGAGATAGGGAGGGGTGTAGGGCTGGAGGGGATTACAGAGATAGGAAGGGGTGTAGGGCTGGAGGGGGTTACAGAGATAGGGAGGGGTGTAGGGGCTGGAGAGGGTTACAGAGATCGGAGGGGTGTAGGGGCTGGAGGGGGTTACAGAGATAGGGAGGGGTGTAGGGCTGGAGGGAGTTACAGAGATAGGGAGGGGTATAGGGCTGGAGGAGGTTACAGAGATAGGGAGGGGTGTTGGGCTGGAGGAGGTTACAGAGATAGGGAGGGGTGTAGGGCTGGAGGGGGTTGCAGAGATAGGGAGGGTTGTAGGGCTGGAGGGGGTTACAGAGATAGGGAGGGTTGTAGGGCTGGAGCGGGTCAGAGAGATACTGAGGGTTGTAGGGCTGGAGGGGGTTACAGAGATAGGGAGGGTTGTAGGGCTGGAGGGGGTTACAGAGATAGGGAGGGTTGTAGGGCTGGAGGGGGTTACAGTGATAGGGAGGAGTGTAGGGCTGGAGGAGGTTACAGAGATAGGGAGGGGTGTAGGGCTGGAGGAGGTTACAGAAATAGGGAGGGTTGTAGGGCTGGAGGGGGTTACAGAGATAGGGAGGGTTGTAGGGCTGGAGGGGGTTACAGAGATAGGGAGGGGTGTAGGGCTGGAGGAGGTTACAGAGATAGGGAGGGGTGTAGGGCTGGAGGAGGTTACAGAGATAGGGAGGGTTGTAGGGCTGGAGGAGGTTACAGAGATAGGGAGGGGTGTAGGGCTGGAGGAGGTTACAGAGATAGGGAGGAGTGTAGGGCTGGAGGAGGTTACAGAGATAGGGAGGGTTGTAGGGCTGGAGGAGGTTACAGAGATAGGGAGGGTTGTAGGGCTGGACGAGGTTACAGAGATAGGGAGGGGTGTAGGGCTGGAGGAGGTTACAGAGATAGGGAGGGGTGTAGGGCTGGAGGAGGTTGCAGAGATAGGGAGGGGTGTAGGGCTGGAGGGGGTTACAGAGATAGGGAGGGTTGTAGGGCTGGAGGGGGTTACAGAGATAGGGAGGGGTGTAGGGCTGGAGGGTGTTAGAGATAGGGAGGGGTGTAGGGGCTGGAGGAGGATCCAGAGATAGGGAGGGGTGTAGGGCTGGAGGTGGTTAGAGAAAGGGAGGGGTGTAGGGCTGGAGGGGGTTTCAGAGATCGGGAGGGGTGTAGGGCTGGAGGGGGTTTCAGAGATAGGGAGGGGTGTAGGGCTGGAGGGGCTTTCAGAGATAGGGAGGGGTGTAGGGCTGGAGGGGGTTTCAGAGATAGGGAGGGGTGTAGGGCTGGAGGGGCTTTCAGAGATAGGGAGGGGTGTAGGGCTGGAGGGGGTTTCAGAGATAGGGAGGGGTGTAGGGCTGGAGGGGGTTACAGAGATAGGGAGGGGTGTAGGGCTGGAGGGGGTTACAGAGATAGGGAGGGGTGTAGGGCTGGAGGAGGTTACAGAGATAGGGAGGGGTGTAGGGCTGGAGGGGGTTACAGAGATAGGGAGTGTTGTAGGGCTGGAGGGGGTTACAGAGATAGGGAGAGTTGTAGGGCTGGAGGGGGTTACAGAGATAGGGAGGGTTGTAGGGCTGGAGGGGGTGACAGAGATAGGGAGAGTTGTAGGGCTGGAGGGGGTTACAGAGATAGGGAGGGTTGTAGGGCTGGAGGGGGTGACAGAGATAGGGAGGGTTGCAGGGCTGGAGGGGGTTACAGAGATAGGGAGGGTTGTAGGACTGGAGGGGGTTACAGAGATAGGGAGGAGTGTAGGGCTGGAGGAGGTTACAGAGATAGGGAGGGGAGTAGGGCTGGAGGAGGTTACAGAAATAGGGAGGGCTGTAGGGCTGGAGGGGGTTACAGAGATAGGGAGGATTGTAGGGCTGGAGGGGGTTACAGAGATAGGGAGGGGTGTAGGGCTGGAGGGGGTTACAGAGATAGGGAGGGGTGAAGGGCTGGAGGGGGTTACAGAGATAGGGAGGGTTGTAGGGCTGGAGGGTGTTACAGCGATAGGGAGGTGTGTAGGGCTGGAGGGGGTTACGGAGATAGGGAGGGTTGTAGGGGCTGGAGGAGGTTACAGAGATAGGGAGGGTTGTAGGGCTGGAGGATGTTACAGAGATAGGGAGGGTTGTAGGGGCTGGGGGAGGTTACAGAGATAGGGAGGGTTGTAGGGCTGGAGGAGGTTACAGAGATAGGGAGGGTTGTAGGGCTGGAGGAGGTTACAGAAATAGGGAGGGTTGTAGGGCTGGAGAGGGTTACAGAAATAGCGAGGGTTGTAGGGCTGGAGGAGGTTACAGAGATAGGGAGGGTTGTAGGGCTGGACGAGGTTACTGAGATAGGGAGGGTTGTAGGGCAGGGGCGGTTACAGAGATAGAGAGGGGTGTAGTGATGGAGGCGGTTACAGAGATAGGGAGGGGTGTAGGTGCTGGAGGAGGACACAGAGATAGCGAGGGATGTAGGGCTGGAGGAGGTTACAGAGATAGGGAGGGGTGTAGGGGCTGGAGGAGGTTACAGAGATAGGGAGGGGTGTAGGGGGCTGGAGGAGGTAACTAGTCCTGGGACTCAGTGAAGTAACTACTAACAATACTAACAATAACCAGCCCCAGGACAGTGACAGGGTAACACAAAGAATTCGACCCAACACAATCGTCGCTAAGCAAAAGGAAAAATATCTGACATATTGGGCAGAAACAACAAAAACCCAAAGCAAACTCAATTGCTACTTGGCCCTAAACAGACAATACAACATAGCTGATTACCTGACCATGGTAAAGGATAACAAACTGAGAAGAACCTTGACAAGGTACAGACTTAGCGAACATAGCCTAGCGATCGAAAAAGGCAGACACAGGCAGACCAGGCTGCCAAGAGAGGACAGGATATGCTCTCACTGCAGTCAGGGAGTGGTGGAGACAGAGATGCACTTCCTCACAGCTTGTGGAAAATATCAGGGCATCAGGGAGAATTTCTACCAAAAATTCTCACAAATATGCCCTGATTTCAGAATTCTGAATGACAACCAAAAACTCCCATTCCTACTGGGAGAGGAGAGAAGCTGTATAACACTGGCGGCACACTATGTTACAGCTTGCCATGAACAGAGGGACAACCAGTAAACTAAGAAAAAAATATATATAAACAATGCGAATGTATATTTATACACTCAGGGATATACCTGTTTATACACTGTATGAATAGAACTGCGTTTATGTGCTAAACCATAAATGTATTTTGATGCTTTGGCAACATAAGATGTAACTTATCATGCCAATAAAGCGATTTAAATTGTAAAAATTGTAAAAAAAAATTGATAGGGAGGGGTGTAGGGGCTGGAGGAGGTTACAGAGATAGGGAGGGGTGTAGGGCTGGAGGAGGTTACAGAGATAGGGAGGGGTGTAGGGCTGGAGGAGGTTACAGAGATAGGGAGGGGTGTAGGGGCTGGAGGAGGTTACAGAGATAGGGAGGGATGTAGGGCTGGAGGAGGTTACAGTCATAGGGAGTGGTGTAGGGGGCTGGAGGACGTTACAGAGATAGGGAGGGATGTACGGCTGGAGGTGGTTACAGCGATAGGGAGGGTGTCGGGGGCTGGAGGAGGTTACAGAGATAGGGAGGAATGTAGGGCTGGAGGAGTTTACAGAGATAAAGAGGTGTGTAGGGCTGGAGGAGGTTACAGAGATAGGGAGGGGTGTAGGGCTGGAGGAGGTTACAGAAATAGGGAGGGTTGTATGGCTGGAGGGGGTTACAGAGATAGGGAGGGTTGTAGGGCTGGAGGAGGTTACAGAGATAGTGAGGGTTGTAGGGCTGGAGGGGGTTACAGAGATAGGGAGGGTTGTAGGGCTGGGGGAGGTCAAAGAGATAGCGAGGGTTGTAGGGCTGGAGGAGGTTACAGAGATAGGGAGGGTTGTAGGGCTGGAGGAGGTTAAAGAGATAGGGAGGGTTGTAGGGCTGGAGGAGGTTACAGAAATAGGGAGGGTTGTAGGGCTGGAGGGGGTTACAGAGATAGGGTTGGGTTGTAGGGCTGGAGGAGGTTACAGAGATAGGGAGGGTTGTAGGGCTGGAGGGGGTTACAGAGATAGGGAGGGTTGTAGGGCTGGAGGGGGTTACAGAGATAGGGAGGGGTGTAGGGCTGGAGGGGGTTACAGAGATAGGGAGGGGTGTAGGGCTGGAGGGGTTTACAGAGATAGGGAGGGGTGTAGGGCTGGAGGGGATTACAGAGATAGGAAGGGGTGTAGGGCTGGAGGGGGTTACAGAGATAGGGAGGGGTGTAGGGGCTGGAGAGGGTTACAGAGATCGGGAGGGGTGTAGGGGCTGGAGGGGGTTACAGAGATAGGGAGGGGTGTAGGGCTGGAGGGAGTTACAGAGATAGGGAGGGGTATAGGGCTGGAGGAGGTTACAGAGATAGGGAGGGGTGTTGGGCTGGAGGAGGTTACAGAGATAGGGAGGGGTGTAGGGCTGGAGGGGGTTGCAGAGATAGGGAGGGTTGTAGGGCTGGAGGGGGTTACAGAGATAGGGAGGGTTGTAGGGCTGGAGCGGGTCAGAGAGATACTGAGGGTTGTAGGGCTGGAGGGGGTTACAGAGATAGGGAGGGTTGTAGGGCTGGAGGGGGTTACAGAGATAGGTAGGGTTGTAGGGCTGGAGGGGGTTACAGTGATAGGGAGGAGTGTAGGGCTGGAGGAGGTTACAGAGATAGGGAGGGGTGTAGGGCTGGAGGAGGTTACAGAAATAGGGAGGGTTGTAGGGCTGGAGGGGGTTACAGAGATAGGGAGGGTTGTAGGGCTGGAGGGGGTTACAGAGATAGGGAGGGGTGTAGGGCTGGAGGGGCTTACAGAGATAGGGAGGGGTGTAGGGCTGGAGGGGGTTACACAGATAGGGAGGGGTGTAGGGCTGGAGGGGGTTACAGAGATAGGGAGGGGTGTAGTGCTGGAGGCGGTTACAGAGATAGGGAGGGGTGTAGGGGCTGGAGGAGATTACAGAGATAGCGAGGGATGTAGGGCTGGAGGAGGTGACAGAGATAGGGAGGGGTGTTGGGGCTGGAGGAGGTTACGGAGATAGGGAGGGGTGTAGGGGGCAGGATGAGGTTACAGAGATAGGGAGGGGTGTAGGGGCTGGAGGAGGTTACAGAGATAGGGAGGGGTGTAGGGGCTGCAGGAGGTTACAGAGATAGGAAGGGGTGTAGGGCTGGAGGAGGTTACAGAGATAGGGAGGGGTGTAGGGCTGGAGGTGGTTACAGAGATAGGGAGGGTGTAGGGGGCTGGAGGAGGTTACAGAGATAGGGAGGAATGTAGGGCTGGAGGAGGTTACAGAGATAAAGAGGTGTGTAGGGCTGGAGGAGGTAACAGACATAGGGAGTGGTGTAGGGGGCTGGAGGAGTTTACAGAGATAGGGAGGGATGTAGGGCTGGAGGTGGTTACAGAGATAAGAAGGGTGTAGGGGGCTGGAGGAGGTTACAGAGATAGGGAGGAATGTAGGGCTGGAGGAGGTTACAGAGATAAAGAGGTGTGTAGGGCTGGAGGAGGTTACAGAGATAGGGAGGGGTGTAGGGCTGGAGGAGGTTACAGAAATAGGGAGGGTAGTATGGCTGGAGGGGGTGACAGAGATAGGGAGGGTTGTAGGGCTGGAAGGTGTTACAGAGATAGGGAGGGTTGTAGGGCTGGAGGGGGTTACAGAGATAGGGAGGGTTGTAGGGCTGGAGGGGATTACAGAGAGAGGGAGGGTTGTAGGGCTGGAGGAGGTTACAGAGATAGGGAGGGTTGTAGGGCTGGAGGAGGTTAAAGAGATAGGGAGGGTTGTAGGGCTGGAGGAGGTTACAGAAATGGGGAGTATTGTAGGGCTGGAGGGGGCTACAGAGATAGGGAGGGTTGTAGGGCTGGAGGAGGTTACAGAGATAGGGAGGGTTGTAGGGCTGGAGGGGGTTACAGATATAGGGAGGGGTGTAGGGCTGGAGGGGGTTAGAGATAGGGAGGGGTGTAGGGGCTGGAGGAGGTTACAGAGATAGGGAGGGGTGTAGGGCTGGAGGAAGTTAGAGAGATAGGGAGGGTTGTAGGGCTGGAGGAGGTTACAGAGATAGGGAGGGGTGTAGGGCTGGAGGAGGTCAGAGAGATAGGGAGGGTTGTAGGGCTGGAGGAGGTCACAGAGATAGGGAGGGGTGTAGGGCTGGAGGAGGTTACAGAGATAGGGAGGGGTGTAGGGCTGGAGGAGGTTACAGAGATAGGGAGGGTTGTTGGGCTGGAGGAGGTTACAGAGATAGGGCGGGGTGTAGGGCTGGAGGAGGTTACAGAGAGAGGGAGGGGTGTAGGGCTGGAGGAGGTTACAGAGATAGGGAGGATTGTAGGGCTGGAGGAGGTTACAGAAATAGGGAGGGTTGTAGGGCTGGAGGAGGTTACAGAGATAGGGAGGGGTGTAGGGGCTGGAGGAGGTTACAGAGATAGGGAGGGGTGTAGGGGCTGCAGGAGGTTACAGAGATAGGAAGGGGTGTAGGGCTGGAGGAGGTTACAGAGATAGGGAGGGGTGTAGGGCTGGAGGTGGTTACAGAGATAGGGAGGGTGTAGGGGGCTGGAGGAGGTTACAGAGATAGGGAGGAATGTAGGGCTGGAGGAGGTTACAGAGATAAAGATGTGTGTAGGGCTGGAGGAGGTAACAGACATGGGAGTGGTGTAGGGGGCTGGAGGAGTTTACAGAGATAGGGAGGGATGTAGGGCTGGAGGTGGTTACAGAGATAGGGAGGGTGTAGGGGGCTGGAGGAGGTTACAGAGATAGGGAGGAATGTAGGGCTGGAGGAGGTTACAGAGATAAAGAGGTGTGTAGGGCTGGAGGAGGTTACAGAGATAGGGAGGGGTGTAGGGCTGGAGGAGGTTACAGAAATAGGGAGGGTAGTATGGCTGGAGGGGGTGACAGAGATAGGGAGGGTTGTAGGGCTGGAGGGGGTTACAGAGATAGGGAGGGTTGTGGGGCTGGAGGGGGTTACAGAGATAGGGAGGGTTGTAGGGCTGGAGGGGGTTCCAGAGATAGGGAGGGTTGTAGGGCTGGAGGAGGTTACAGAGATAGGAAGGGTTGTAGGGCTGGAGGAGGTTAAAGAGATAGGGAGGGTTGTAGGGCTGGAGGAGGTTACAGAAATAGGGAGGGTTGTAGGGCTGGAGGGGGCTACAGAGATAGGGAGGGTTGTAGGGCTGGAGGAGGTTACAGAGATAGGGAGGGTTGTAGGGCTGGAGGGGGTTACAGAGATAGGGAGGGGTGTAGGGCTGGAGGGGGTTAGAGATAGGGAGGGGTGTAGGGGCTGGAGGAGGTTACAGAGATAGGGATGGGTGTAGGGCTGGAGGAGGTTAGAGAGATAGGGAGGGTTGTAGGGCTGGAGGAGGTTACAGAGATAGGGAGGGCTGTAGGGCTGGAGGAGGTCAGAGAGATAAGGAGGGTTGTAGGGCTGGAGGAGGTCACAGAGATAGGGAGGGGTGTAGGGCTGGAGGAGGTTACAGAGATAGGGAGGGGTGTAGGGCTGGAGGAGGTTACAGAGATAGGGAGGGTTGTAGGGCTGGAGGAGGTTACAGAGATAGGGAGGGGTGTAGGGCTGGAGGAGTTTACAGAGAGAGGGAGGGGTGTAGGGCTGGAGGAGGTTACAGAGATAGGGAGGGTTGTAGGGCTGGAGGAGGTTACAGAAATAGGGAGGGTTGTAGGGCTGGAGGAGGTTACAGAGATAGGGGGGGTTGTAGGGCTGGAGGAGGTTACAGAGATAGGGAGGGGTGTAGGGCTGGAGGAGGTTACAGAGATAGGGAGGGGTGTAGGGCTGGAGGGGGTTACAGAGATAGGGAGGGTTGTAGGGCTGGAGGAGGTTACAGAGATAGGGAGGGGTGTAGGGCTGGAGGAGGTTACAGAGATAGGGAGGGGTGTAGGGCTGGAGGAGGTTACAGAGATAGGGAGGGGTGTAGGGCTTGAGGAGGTTACAGAGATAGGGAGGGGTGTAGGGCTGTAGGGGGTTACAGCGATAGGGAGGGTTGTAGGGCTGGAGGGGGTTACAGAGATAGGGAGGGGTGTAGGGCTGGAGCGGGTTAGAGATATGGAGGGGTGTAGGGGCTGGAGGAGGTTACAGAGATAGGGAGGGGTGTAGGGCTGGAGGGGGTTAGAGATAGGGAGGGGTGTAGGGCTAGAGGGGGTTTCAGAGATGGGGAGTGGTGTAGGGCTGGAGGGGGTTTCAGAGATAGGGAGGGGCGTAGGGCTGGAGGGGGTTTCAGAGATAGGGAGGGGCGTAGGGCTGGAGGGGGTTTCAGAGATAGGGAGGGGTGTAGGGCTGGAGGGGGTTTCAGAGATAGGGAGGGGTGTAGGGCTGGAGGGGGTTTCAGAGATAGGGAGGGGTGTAGGGCTGAAGGGGGTTACAGAGATAGGGAGGGGTGTAGGGCTGGAGGGGGTTACAGAGATAGGGAGGGGTGTAGGGCTGGAGGAGGTTACAGAGATAGGGAGGGGTGTAGGGCTGGAGGGGGTTACAGAGATAGGGAGGGTTGTAGGGCTGGAGGGGGTTACAGAGATAGGGAGGGTTGTAGGGCTGGAGGGGGTGACAGAGATAGGGAGGGTTGTAGGGCTGGAGGGTGTTACAGAGATAGGGAGGGTTGTCGGGCTGGAGGGGTTACAGAGATTGGGAGGGTTGTAGGGCTGGAGGGGGTGACAGAGATAGGGAGGGTTGTAGGGCTGGAGGGGGTTACAGAGATAGGGAGGAATGTAGGGCTGGAGGAGGTTACAGAGATAGGGAGGGGTGTAGGGCTGGAGGAGGTTGCAGAAATAGGGAGGGCTGTAGGGCTGGAGGGGGTTTCAGAGATAGGGAGGGGTGTAGGGCTGGAGGGGGTTACAGAGATAGGGAGGGTTGCAGGGGCTGGAGGAGGTTACAGAGATAGGGAGGGTTGTAGGGCTGGAGGAGGTTACAGAGATAGGGAGGGATGTAGGGGCTGGGGGAGGTTACAGAGATAGGGAGGGTTGTAGGGCTGGAGGTGGTTACAGAGATAGGGAGGGTTGTAGGGCTGGAGGAGGTTACAGAAATAGGGAGGGTTGTAGGGCTGGAGAGGGTTTCAGAGATAGGGAGGGTTGTAGGGCTGGAGGAGGTTACAGAGATAGGGAGGGTTGTAGGGCTGGACGAGGTTACAGAGATAGGGAGGGTTGTAGGGCAGGGGCGATTACAGAGATAGAGAGGGGTGTAATGCTGGAGGCGGTTACAGAGATAGGGAGGGGTGTAGGGGCTGGAGGAGGTTACAGAGATAGCGAGGGATGTAGGGCTGGAGGAGGTTACAGAGATAGGGAGGGGTGTAGGCGCTGGAGGAGGTTACAGAGACAGGGAGGGATGTAGGGGGCTGGAGAAGGTTACAGAGATAGGGAGGGGTATAGGGGCTGGAGGAGGTTACAGAGATAGGGAGGGGTGTCGGGGGCTGGAGGAGGTTACAGAGATAGGGAGGGATATAGGGCTGGAGGTGGTTACAGAGATAGGGAGGGTGTAGGGGGCTGGAGGAGTTTACAGAGATAGGGAGGAATGTAGGGCTGGAGGAGGTTACAGAGATAAAGAGGTGTGTAGGGCTGGAGGAGGTTACAGAGATAGGGAGGGGTGCAGGGCTGGAGGAGGTTACAGAAATAGGGAGGGTTGTATGGCTGGAGGAGGTTACAGAGATAGGGAGGGTTGTAGGGCTGGAGGAGGTTACAGAGATAGGGGGGGTTGTAGGGCTGGAGGGGGTTACAGAGATAGGGAGGATTGTAGGGCTGGAGGAGGTTACAGAGATAGGGAGGGTTGTAGGGCTGGAGGAGGTTACAGAGATAGGGAGGCTTGTAGGGCTGGAGGAGGTTAAAGAGATAGGGAGGGTTGTAGGGCTGGAGGAGGTTACAGAAATAGGGAGGGTTGTAGGGCTGGAGGGGGTTACAGAGATAGGGAGGGTTGTAGGGCTGGAGGAGGTTACAGAGATAGGGAGGGTTGTAGGGCTGGAGGGGGTTACAGAGATAGGGAGGGTTGTAGGGCTGGAGGGGGTTACAGAGATAGGGAGGGGTGTAGGGCTGGAGGGGGTTACAGAGATAGGGAGGGGTGTAGGGCTGGAGGGGGTTACAGTGATAGGGAGGGGTGTAGGGCTGGAGGGGGTTTCAGAGATAGGGAGGGGTGTAGGGCTGGAGGGGGTTTCAGAGATAGGGAGGGGTGTAGGTCTGGAGGGGGTTACAGAGATAGGGAGGGGTGTAGGGCTGGAGGGGGTTACAGAGATAGGGAGGGGTGTAGGGGCTGGAGAGGGTTACACAGATAGGGAGGGATGTAGGGGCTGGAGGGGGTTACAGAGATAGGGAGGGGTGTAGGGCTGGAGGGGGTTACAGAGATAGGGAGGGGTGTAGGGCTGGAGGAGGTTGCAGAGATAGGGAGGGGTGTAGGGCTGGAGGAGGTTACAGAGATAGGGAGGGTGTTACAGAGATAGGGAGGGTTGTAGGGCTGGAGGGGGTTACAGAGATAGGGAGGGTTGTAGGGCTGGAGGGGGTTACAGAGATAGGGAGGGTTGTAGGGCTGGAGGGGGTTACAGAGATAGGGAGGGTTGTAGGGTTGGAGGGGGTTACAGAGATAGGGAGGGTTGTAGGGCTGGAGGGTGTTACAGAGATAGGGAGGGGTGTAGGGCTGGAGGGGGTTACAGAGATAGGGAGGGGAGTAGGGCTGGAGGGGGTTAAAGAGATAGGGAGGGTAGGAGGGGCTGGAGGAGGTTACAGAGATAGGGAGGGTTGTAGGGCTGGAGGAGGTTACAGAGATACGGAGGGTTGTAGGGGCTGGGGGAGGTTACAGAGCTAGGGAGGGTTGTAGGGCTGGAGGAGGTTACAGAGATAGGGAGGGTTGTAGGGCTGGAGGAGGTTACAGAAATAGGGAGGGTTGTAGGGCTGGAGGGGGTTACAGAGATAGGGAGGGTTGTAGGGCTGGAGGAGGTTACAGAGATAGGGAGGGTGGTAGGGCTGGAGGAGGTTACAGAGATAGGGAGGGTTGTAGGGCAGGGGCGCTTACAGAGATAGGGAGGGGTGTAGTGCTGGAGGAGGTTACAGAGATAGGGAGGGTTGTGGGGCTGGAGGAGGTCACAGAGATAGCGAGGGATGTAGGGCTGGAGGAGGTTACAGAGATAGGGAGGGGTGTAGGGGCTGGAGGAGGTTACAGAGATAGGGAGGGGTGTAGGGGGCTGGAGGAGGTTACAGAGATAGGGTGGGGTGTAGGGGCTGGAGGAGGTTACAGAGATAGGGCGGGGTGTAGGGGCTGGAGGGGGTTTCAGAGATAGGGAGGGGTGTAGGGCTGGAGGGGGTTTCAGAGATAGGGAGGGGTGTAGGGCTGGAGGGGGTTACAGAGATAGGGAGGGGAGTAGGGCTGGAGGGGGTTACAGAGATAAGGAGGGGTGTAGGGCTGGAGTAGGTTACAGAGATAGGGGGGGGTGTAGGGCTGGAGGGGGTTACAGAGATAGGGAGGGTTGTAGGGCTGGAGGGGGTTACAGAGATAGGGAGGGTTGTAGGGCTGGAGGGGGTGACAGTGATAGGGAGGGTTGTAGGGCTGTAGGGGGTTACAGAGATAGGGAGGGTTGTAGGGCTGGAGTGGGTTACAGAGATAGGGAGGGTTCTAGGGCTGGAGGGGGTTACAGAGATAGGGAGGGTTGTAGGGCTGGAGGGGGTTACAGAGATAGGGAGGGTTGTAGGGCTGGAGGGGGTTACAGAGATAGGGAGGAGTGTAGGGCTGGAGGAGGTTACAGAGATAGGAAGGGGTGTAGGGCTGGAGGAGGTTACAGAAATAGGTAGGGCTGTAGGGCTGGAGGGGGTTACAGAGATAGGGACGGTTGTAGGGCTGGAGGGGGTTCCAGAGATAGGGAGGGGTGTAGGGCTGGAGGGGGTTACAGAGATAGGGAGGGGTGTAGGGCTGGAGGGGGTTACAGAGATAGGGAGGGGTGTAGGGCTGGAGGGGGTTACAGAGATAGGGAGGGGTGTAGGGCTGGAGGGGGTTACACAGATAGGGAGGGTTGTAGGAGCTGGAGGAGGTTACAGAGATAGGGTGGGTTGTAGGGCTGGAGGAGGTTACAGAGATAGGGAGGGTTGTAGGGGCTGGGGGAGGTTACAGAGATAGGGAGGGTTGTAGGGCTGGAGGAGGTTACAGAGATAGGGAGGGTTGTAGGGCTGGAGGAGGTTACAGAAATAGGGAGGGTTGTAGGGCTGGAGAGGGTTACAGATATAGGGAGGGCTGGAGGGCTGGAGGACGTTACAGAGATAGGGAGGGTTGTAGGGCTGGACGAGGTTACAGAGATAGGGAGGGTTGTAGGGCAGGGGCGGTTACAGAGATAGGGAGGGGTGTAGTGCTGGAGGCGGTTACAGAGATAGGGAGGGGTGTAGGGGCTGGAGGAGGTTACAGAGATAGCGAGGGATGTAGGGCTGGAGGAGGTTACAGAGATAGGGAGGGGTGTAGGGGCTGGAGGAGGTTGCAGAGATAGGGAGGGGTGTAGGGGCTGGAGGAGGTTACAGAGATAGGGAGGGGTGTGGGGGCTGCAGGAGTTTACAGAGATAGGGAGGGGTGTAGGGCTGGAGGAGGGTACAGAGATACGGAGGGGTGTAGGGGCTGGAGGAGGTTACAGAGATAGGGAGGGATGTAGGGCTGGAGGAGGTTACAGACATAGGGAGTTGTGTAGGGGGCTGGAGGAGGTTACAGAGATAGGGAGGGGTGTAGGGCTGGAGGAGGTTACAGAGATAGGGAGGGGTGTAGGGCTGGAGGGGGTTACAGAGATAGGGAGGGTTGTAGGGCTGGAGGAGGTTACAGAGATAGGGAGGGGTGTAGGGCTGGAGGAGGTTACAGAGATAGGGAGGGGTGTAGGGCTGGAGGAGGTTACAGAGATAGGGAGGGGTGTAGGGCTTGAGGAGGTTACAGAGATAGGGAGGGGTGTAGGGCTGTAGGGGGTTACAGCGATAGGGAGGGTTGTAGGGCTGGAGGGGGTTACAGAGATAGGGAGGGGTGTAGGGCTGGAGCGGGTTAGAGATATGGAGGGGTGTAGGGGCTGGAGGAGGTTACAGAGATAGGGAGGGGTGTAGGGCTGGAGGGGGTTAGAGATAGGGAGGGGTGTAGGGCTAGAGGGGGTTTCAGAGATGGGGAGTGGTGTAGGGCTGGAGGGGGTTTCAGAGATAGGGAGGGGCGTAGGGCTGGAGGGGGTTTCAGAGATAGGGAGGGGCGTAGGGCTGGAGGGGGTTTCAGAGATAGGGAGGGGTGTAGGGCTGGAGGGGGTTTCAGAGATAGGGAGGGGTGTAGGGCTGGAGGGGGTTTCAGAGATAGGGAGGGGTGTAGGGCTGAAGGGGGTTACAGAGATAGGGAGGGGTGTAGGGCTGGAGGGGGTTACAGAGATAGGGAGGGGTGTAGGGCTGGAGGAGGTTACAGAGATAGGGAGGGGTGTAGGGCTGGAGGGGGTTACAGAGATAGGGAGGGTTGTAGGGCTGGAGGGGGTTACAGAGATAGGGAGGGTTGTAGGGCTGGAGGGGGTGACAGAGATAGGGAGGGTTGTAGGGCTGGAGGGTGTTACAGAGATAGGGAGGGTTGTCGGGCTGGAGGGGTTACAGAGATTGGGAGGGTTGTAGGGCTGGAGGGGGTGACAGAGATAGGGAGGGTTGTAGGGCTGGAGGGGGTTACAGAGATAGGGAGGAATGTAGGGCTGGAGGAGGTTACAGAGATAGGGAGGGGTGTAGGGCTGGAGGAGGTTGCAGAAATAGGGAGGGCTGTAGGGCTGGAGGGGGTTTCAGAGATAGGGAGGGGTGTAGGGCTGGAGGGGGTTACAGAGATAGGGAGGGTTGCAGGGGCTGGAGGAGGTTACAGAGATAGGGAGGGTTGTAGGGCTGGAGGAGGTTACAGAGATAGGGAGGGATGTAGGGGCTGGGGGAGGTTACAGAGATAGGGAGGGTTGTAGGGCTGGAGGTGGTTACAGAGATAGGGAGGGTTGTAGGGCTGGAGGAGGTTACAGAAATAGGGAGGGTTGTAGGGCTGGAGAGGGTTTCAGAGATAGGGAGGGTTGTAGGGCTGGAGGAGGTTACAGAGATAGGGAGGGTTGTAGGGCTGGACGAGGTTACAGAGATAGGGAGGGTTGTAGGGCAGGGGCGATTACAGAGATAGAGAGGGGTGTAATGCTGGAGGCGGTTACAGAGATAGGGAGGGGTGTAGGGGCTGGAGGAGGTTACAGAGATAGCGAGGGATGTAGGGCTGGAGGAGGTTACAGAGATAGGGAGGGGTGTAGGCGCTGGAGGAGGTTACAGAGACAGGGAGGGATGTAGGGGGCTGGAGAAGGTTACAGAGATAGGGAGGGGTATAGGGGCTGGAGGAGGTTACAGAGATAGGGAGGGGTGTCGGGGGCTGGAGGAGGTTACAGAGATAGGGAGGGATATAGGGCTGGAGGTGGTTACAGAGATAGGGAGGGTGTAGGGGGCTGGAGGAGTTTACAGAGATAGGGAGGAATGTAGGGCTGGAGGAGGTTACAGAGATAAAGAGGTGTGTAGGGCTGGAGGAGGTTACAGAGATAGGGAGGGGTGCAGGGCTGGAGGAGGTTACAGAAATAGGGAGGGTTGTATGGCTGGAGGAGGTTACAGAGATAGGGAGGGTTGTAGGGCTGGAGGAGGTTACAGAGATAGGGGGGGTTGTAGGGCTGGAGGGGGTTACAGAGATAGGGAGGATTGTAGGGCTGGAGGAGGTTACAGAGATAGGGAGGGTTGTAGGGCTGGAGGAGGTTACAGAGATAGGGAGGCTTGTAGGGCTGGAGGAGGTTAAAGAGATAGGGAGGGTTGTAGGGCTGGAGGAGGTTACAGAAATAGGGAGGGTTGTAGGGCTGGAGGGGGTTACAGAGATAGGGAGGGTTGTAGGGCTGGAGGAGGTTACAGAGATAGGGAGGGTTGTAGGGCTGGAGGGGGTTACAGAGATAGGGAGGGTTGTAGGGCTGGAGGGGGTTACAGAGATAGGGAGGGGTGTAGGGCTGGAGGGGGTTACAGAGATAGGGAGGGGTGTAGGGCTGGAGGGGGTTACAGTGATAGGGAGGGGTGTAGGGCTGGAGGGGGTTTCAGAGATAGGGAGGGGTGTAGGGCTGGAGGGGGTTTCAGAGATAGGGAGGGGTGTAGGTCTGGAGGGGGTTACAGAGATAGGGAGGGGTGTAGGGCTGGAGGGGGTTACAGAGATAGGGAGGGGTGTAGGGGCTGGAGAGGGTTACACAGATAGGGAGGGATGTAGGGGCTGGAGGGGGTTACAGAGATAGGGAGGGGTGTAGGGCTGGAGGGGGTTACAGAGATAGGGAGGGGTGTAGGGCTGGAGGAGGTTGCAGAGATAGGGAGGGGTGTAGGGCTGGAGGAGGTTACAGAGATAGGGAGGGTGTTACAGAGATAGGGAGGGTTGTAGGGCTGGAGGGGGTTACAGAGATAGGGAGGGTTGTAGGGCTGGAGGGGGTTACAGAGATAGGGAGGGTTGTAGGGCTGGAGGGGGTTACAGAGATAGGGAGGGTTGTAGGGTTGGAGGGGGTTACAGAGATAGGGAGGGTTGTAGGGCTGGAGGGTGTTACAGAGATAGGGAGGGGTGTAGGGCTGGAGGGGGTTACAGAGATAGGGAGGGGAGTAGGGCTGGAGGGGGTTAAAGAGATAGGGAGGGTAGGAGGGGCTGGAGGAGGTTACAGAGATAGGGAGGGTTGTAGGGCTGGAGGAGGTTACAGAGATACGGAGGGTTGTAGGGGCTGGGGGAGGTTACAGAGCTAGGGAGGGTTGTAGGGCTGGAGGAGGTTACAGAGATAGGGAGGGTTGTAGGGCTGGAGGAGGTTACAGAAATAGGGAGGGTTGTAGGGCTGGAGGGGGTTACAGAGATAGGGAGGGTTGTAGGGCTGGAGGAGGTTACAGAGATAGGGAGGGTGGTAGGGCTGGAGGAGGTTACAGAGATAGGGAGGGTTGTAGGGCAGGGGCGCTTACAGAGATAGGGAGGGGTGTAGTGCTGGAGGAGGTTACAGAGATAGGGAGGGTTGTGGGGCTGGAGGAGGTCACAGAGATAGCGAGGGATGTAGGGCTGGAGGAGGTTACAGAGATAGGGAGGGGTGTAGGGGCTGGAGGAGGTTACAGAGATAGGGAGGGGTGTAGGGGGCTGGAGGAGGTTACAGAGATAGGGTGGGGTGTAGGGGTGGAGGAGGTTACAGAGATAGGGCGGGGTGTAGGGGCTGGAGGGGGTTTCAGAGATAGGGAGGGGTGTAGGGCTGGAGGGGGTTTCAGAGATAGGGAGGGGTGTAGGGCTGGAGGGGGTTACAGAGATAGGGAGGGGAGTAGGGCTGGAGGGGGTTACAGAGATAAGGAGGGGTGTAGGGCTGGAGTAGGTTACAGAGATAGGGGGGGGTGTAGGGCTGGAGGGGGTTACAGAGATAGGGAGGGTTGTAGGGCTGGAGGGGGTTACAGAGATAGGGAGGGTTGTAGGGCTGGAGGGGGTGACAGTGATAGGGAGGGTTGTAGGGCTGTAGGGGGTTACAGAGATAGGGAGGGTTGTAGGGCTGGAGTGGGTTACAGAGATAGGGAGGGTTCTAGGGCTGGAGGGGGTTACAGAGATAGGGAGGGTTGTAGGGCTGGAGGGGGTTACAGAGATAGGGAGGGTTGTAGGGCTGGAGGGGGTTACAGAGATAGGGAGGAGTGTAGGGCTGGAGGAGGTTACAGAGATAGGAAGGGGTGTAGGGCTGGAGGAGGTTACAGAAATAGGTAGGGCTGTAGGGCTGGAGGGGGTTACAGAGATAGGGACGGTTGTAGGGCTGGAGGGGGTTCCAGAGATAGGGAGGGGTGTAGGGCTGGAGGGGGTTACAGAGATAGGGAGGGGTGTAGGGCTGGAGGGGGTTACAGAGATAGGGAGGGGTGTAGGGCTGGAGGGGGTTACAGAGATAGGGAGGGGTGTAGGGCTGGAGGGGGTTACACAGATAGGGAGGGTTGTAGGAGCTGGAGGAGGTTACAGAGATAGGGTGGGTTGTAGGGCTGGAGGAGGTTACAGAGATAGGGAGGGTTGTAGGGGCTGGGGGAGGTTACAGAGATAGGGAGGGTTGTAGGGCTGGAGGAGGTTACAGAGATAGGGAGGGTTGTAGGGCTGGAGGAGGTTACAGAAATAGGGAGGGTTGTAGGGCTGGAGAGGGTTACAGATATAGGGAGGGCTGGAGGGCTGGAGGACGTTACAGAGATAGGGAGGGTTGTAGGGCTGGACGAGGTTACAGAGATAGGGAGGGTTGTAGGGCAGGGGCGGTTACAGAGATAGGGAGGGGTGTAGTGCTGGAGGCGGTTACAGAGATAGGGAGGGGTGTAGGGGCTGGAGGAGGTTACAGAGATAGCGAGGGATGTAGGGCTGGAGGAGGTTACAGAGATAGGGAGGGGTGTAGGGGCTGGAGGAGGTTGCAGAGATAGGGAGGGGTGTAGGGGCTGGAGGAGGTTACAGAGATAGGGAGGGGTGTGGGGGCTGCAGGAGTTTACAGAGATAGGGAGGGGTGTAGGGCTGGAGGAGGGTACAGAGATACGGAGGGGTGTAGGGGCTGGAGGAGGTTACAGAGATAGGGAGGGATGTAGGGCTGGAGGAGGTTACAGACATAGGGAGTTGTGTAGGGGGCTGGAGGAGGTTACAGAGATAGGGAGGGATGTAGGGCTGGAGGTGGTTACAGAGATAGGGAGGGTGTAGGGGGCTGGAGGAGGTTACAGAGATAGGGAGGGGTGTAGGGCTGGAGGAGGTTACAGAAATAGGGAGGGTAGAATGGCTGGAGGGGGTTACAGAGATAGGGAGGGTTGTAGGGCTGGAGGAGGTTACAGAGATAGGGAGGATTGTAGGGCTGGAGGGGGATACAGAGATAGGGAGGGTTGTAGGGCTGGAGGAGGTTACAGAGATAGGGAGGGTTGTACGGCTGGAGGAAGTTACAGAGATAGGGAGGGTTGTAGGGCTGGAGGAGGTTAAAGAGATAGGGAGGGTTGTAGGGCTGGAGGAGGTTAGAGAAATAGGGAGGGTTGTAGGGCTGGAGGGGGTTACAGAGATAGGGAGGGTTGTAGGGCTGGAGGAGGTTACAGAGATAGGGAGGGTTGTAGGGCTGGAGGGGGTTACAGAAATAGGGAGGGTTGTAGGGCTGGAGGGGGTTACAGAGATAGGGAGGGGTGTAGGGCTGGAGGGGGTTACAGAGATTGGGAGGGTTGTAGGGCTGGACGAGGTTACAGAGATAGGGAGGGTTGTAGGGCAGGGGCGGTTACAGAGATAGGGAGGCTTGTAGGGCTGGAGGAGGTTAAACAGATAGGGAGGGTTGTAGGGCTGGAGGAGGTTACAGAAATAGAGAGGGTTGTAGGGCTGGAGGGGGTTACAGAGATAGGGAGGGTTGTAGGGCTGGAGGAGGTTACAGAGATAGGGAGGGTTGTAGGGCTGGAGGGGGTTACAGAGATAGGGAGGGTTGTAGGGCTGGAGGGGGTTACAGAGATAGGAAGGGGTGTAGGGCTGGAGGGGGTTACAGAGATAGGGAGGGGTGTAGGGCTGGAGGGGGTTACAGAGATAGGGAGGGGTGTAGGGCTGGAGGGGGTTTCAGAGATAGGGAGGGGTGTAGGGCTGGAGGGGGTTTCAGAGATAGGGAGGGGTGTAGGTCTGGAGGGGGTTACAGAGATAGGGAGGGGTGTAGGGCTGGAGGGGGTTACAGAGATAGGGAGGGGTGTAGGGGCTGGAGAGGGTTACACAGATAGGGAGGGGTGTAGGGGCTGGAGGGGGTTACAGAGATAGGGAGGGGTGTAGGGCTGGAGGGGGTTACAGAGATAGGGAGGGGTGTAGGGCTGGAGGAGGTTACAGAGACAGGGAGGGGTGTAGGGCTGGAGGAGGTTACAGAGATAGGGAGGGTGTTACAGAGATAGGGAGGGTTGTAGGGCTGGAGGGGGTTACAGAGATAGGGAGGGTTGTAGGGCTGGAGGGGGTTACAGAGATAGGGAGGGTTGTAGGGCTGGAGGGGGTTACAGAGATTGGGAGGGTTGTAGGGCTGGAGGGGGTTACAGAGATAGGGAGGAGTGTAGGGCTGGAGGATGTTACAGAGATAGGGAGGGGTGTAGGGCTGGAGGAGGTTACAGAAATAGGGAGGGTTGCAGGGCTGGAGGGGGTTACAGAGATAGGGAGGGTTGTAGGGCTGGAGGGTGTTACAGAGATAGGGAGGGGTGTAGGGCTGGAGGGGGTTACAGAGATAGGGAGGGGTGTAGGGCTGGAGGGGGTTAAAGAGATAGGGAGGGTTGGAGGGGCTGGAGGAGGTTACAGAGAAAGGGAGGGTTGTAGGGCTGGAGGAGGTTACAGAGATACGGTGGGTTGTAGGGGCTGGGGGAGGTTACAGAGCTAGGGAGGGTTGGAGGGCTGGAGGAGGTTACAGAGATAGGGAGGGTTGTAGGGCTGGAGGAGGTTACAGAAATAGGGAGGGTTGTAGGTCTGGAGGTGGTTACAGAGATAGGGAGGGTTGTAGGGCTGGAGGAGGTTACAGAGATAGGGAGGGTGGTAGGGCTGGAGGAGGTTACAGAGAAACGGAGGGTTGTAGGGCAGGGGCGGTTACAGAGATAGGGAGGGGTCTAGTGCTGGGGGCGGTTACAGAGACACGGATGGGTGTAGGGGCTGGAGGAGGTTACAGAGATAGCGAGGGATGTAGGGCTCGAGGAGGTTACAGAGATAGGGAGGGGTGTAGGGGCTGGAGGAGGTTACAGAGATAGGGAGGGGTGTAGGGGGCTGGAGGAGGTTACAGAGATAGGGAGGGGTGTAGGAGCTGGAGGAGGTTACAGAGATAGGGCGGAGTGTAGGGGCTGGAGGGGGTTTCAGAGATAGGGAGGGGTGTAGGGCTGGAGGGGGTTTCAGAGATAGGGAGGGGTGTAGGGCTGTAGGTGGTTACAGAGATAGGGAGGGGTGTAGGGCTGGAGGGGGTTACAGAGATAAGGAGGGGTGTAGGGCTGGAGGAGGTTACAGAGATAGGAAGGGGTGTAGGGCTGGAGGGGGTTACAGAGATAGGGAGTGTTGTAGGGCTGGATGGGGTAACAGAGATAGGGAGGGTTGTAGGGCTGGAGGGGGTGACAGTGATAGGGAGGGTTGTAGGGCTGGAGGGGGTTACAGAGATAGGGAGGGTTGTAGGGCTGGAGTGGGTTACAGAGATAGGGAGGGTTCTAGGGCTAGAGGGGGTTACAGAGATAGGGAGGGTTGTAGGGCTGGAGGGGGTTACAGAGATAGGGAGGGTTGTAGGGCTGGAGGGGGTTACAGAGATAGGGAGGAGTTTAGGGCTGGAGGAGGTTACAGAGATAGGAAGGGGTGTAGGGCTGGAGGGGGTTACAGAGATAGGGAGGGTTGTAGGGCTGGAGGGGGTTCCAGAGATAGGGAGGGGTGTAGGGCTGGAGGGGGTTACAGAGATAGGGAGGGGTGTAGGGCTGGAGGGTTTACAGAGATAGGGAGAGGTGTAGGGCTGGAGGGGGTTACAGAGATAGGGAGGGGTGTAGGGCTGGAGGGGGTTACACAGATAGGGAGGGTTGTAGGGGCTGGAGGAGGTGACAGAGATAGGGTGGGTTGTAGGGCTGGAGGAGGTTACAGAGATAGGGAGGGTTGTAGGGGCTGGGGGAGGTTACAGAGATAGGGAGTGTTGTAGGGCTGGAGGAGGTTACAGAGATAGGGAGGGTTGTAGGGCTGGAGGAGGTTACAGAAATAGGGAGGGTTGTAGGGCTGGAGAGGGTTACAGAGATAGGGAGGTCTGTAGGGCTGGAGGACGTTACAGAGATAGGGAGGGTTGTAGGGCTGGACGAGGTTACAGAGATAGGGAGGGTTGTAGGGCAGGGGCGGTTACAGAGATAGGGACGGGTGTAGGGGCTGGAGGAGGTTGCAGAGATAGGGAGGGGTGTAGGGGCTGGAGGAGGTTACAGAGATAGGGAGGGGTGTGGGGGCTGCAGGAGGTTACAGAGATAGGGAGGGGTGTAGGGCTGGAGGAGGTTACAGAGATAGGGAGGGGTGTAGGGGCTGGAGGAGGTTACAGAGATAGGGAGGGATGTAGGGCTGGAGGAGGTTACAGACATAGGGAGTTGTGTAGGGGGCTGGAGGAGGTTACAGAGATAGGGAGGGATGTAGGGCTGGAGGTGGTTACAGAGATAGGGAGGGTGTAGGGGGCTGGAGGAGGTTACAGAGATAGGGAGGTGTGTAGGGCTGGAGGAGGTTACAGAAATAGGGAGGGTAGTATGGCTGGAGGGGGTTACAGAGATAGGGAGGGTTGTAGGGCTGGAGGAGGTTACAGAGATAGGGAGGATTGTAGGGCTGGAGGGGGTTACAGAGATAGGGAGTGTTGTAGGGCTGGAGGAGGTTACAGAGATAGGGAGTGTTGTAGGGCTGGAGGAGGTTACAGAGATAGGGAGGGTTGTAGGGCTGGAGGAGGTTAAAGAGATAGGGAGGGTTGTAGGGCTGGAGGAGGTTAGAGAAATAGGGAGGGTTGTAGGGCTGGAGGGGGGTACAGAGATAGGGAGGGTTGTAGGGCTGGAGGAGGTTACAGAGATAGGGAGGGTTGTAGGGCTGGAGGGGGTTACAGAAATAGGGAGGGTTGTAGGGCTGGAGGGGGTTACAGAGATAGGGAGGGGTGTAGGGCTGGAGGGCGTTACAGAGATAGGGAGGGTTGTAGGGCTGGACGAGGTTACAGAGATAGGGAGGGTTGTAGGGCAGGGGCGGTTACAGAGATAGGGAGGGGTGTAGTGCTGTAGGCGGTTACAGAGATAGGGAGGGGTGTAGGGGCTGGAGGAGGTTACAGAGATAGCGAGGGATGTAGGGCTGGAGGAGGTTGCAGAGATAGGGAGGGGTGTAGGGGCTGGAGGAGGTTACAGAGATAGGGAGGGGTGTAGGGGCTGGAGGAGGTTACAGAGATAGGGAGGTGTGTGGGGGCTGCAGGAGGTTACAGAGATAGGGAGAGGTGTAGGGCTGGAGGAGGTTACAGAGATAGGGAGGGGTGTAGGGGCTGGAGGAGGTTACAGAGATAGGGAGGGATGTAGGGCTGGAGGAGGTTACAGACATAGGGAGTTGTGTAGGGGGCTGGAGGAGGTTACAGAGATAGGGAGGGATGTAGGGCTGGAGGTGGTTACAGAGATAGGGAGGGTGTAGGGGGCTGGAGGAGGTTACAGAGATAGCGAGGGGTGTAGGGCTGGAGGAGGTTACAGAAATAGGGAGGGTAGTATGGCTGGAGGGGGTTACAGAGATAGGGAGGGTTGTAGGGCTGGAGGAGGTTACGGAGATAGGGATGATTGTAGGGCTGGAGGGGGTTACAGAGATAGGGAGTGTTGTAGGGCTGGAGGAGGTTACAGAGATAGGGAGGGTTGTAGGGCTGGAGGAGGTTACAGAGATAGGGAGGGTTGTAGGGCTGGAGGAGGTTAAAGAGATAGGGAGGGTTGTAGGGCTGGAGGATGTTAGAGAAATAGGGAGGGTTGTAGGGCTGGAGGGGGTTGCAGAGATAGGGAGGGTTGTAGGGCTGGAGGAGGTTACAGAGATAGGGAGGGTTGTAGGGCTGGAGGGGGTTACAGAAATAGGGAGGGTTGTAGGGCTGGAGGGGGTTACAGAGATAGGGAGGGGTGTAGGGCTGGAGGGGGTTACAGAGATAGGGAGGGGTGTAGGGCTGGAGTGGTTTACAGAGATAGGGAGGGGTGTAGGGCTGGAGGGGGTTACAGAGATAGGGAGGGGTGTAGGGCTGGAGGGGGTTAGAGATAGGGAGGGGTGTAGGGGCTGGAGGAGGTTACAGAGATAGGGAGGGGTGTAGGGCTGGAGGAGGTTAGAGAGATAGGGAGGGTTGTAGGGCTGGAGGAGGTTACAGAGATAGGGAGGGGTGTAGGGCTGGAGGAGGTTAGAGAGATAGGGAGGTTTGTAGGGCTGGAGGAGGTTACAGAGGGAGGGAGGGGTGTAGGGCTGGAGGAGGTTACAGAGATAGGGAGGGGTGTAGGGATGGAGGAGTTTACAGAGATAGGGAGGGTTTTAGGGCTGGAGGAGGTTACAGAGATAGGGAGGGGTGTAGGGCTGGAGGAGGTTACAGAGATAATGAGGGGTGTAGGGCTGGAGGAGGTTACAGAGATAGGGAGGGTTGTAGGGCTGGAGGAGGTTACAGAGATAGGGAGGGTTGTAGGGCTGGACGAGGTTACAGAGATAGGGAGGTGTGTTGGGCTGGAGGAGGTTACAGAGATAGGGAGGGGTGTAGGGCTGGAGGAGGTTACAGAAATAGGGAGGGTAGTATGGCTGGAGGGGGTGACAGAGATAGGGAGGGTTGTAGGGCTGGAGGGGGTTACAGAGATAGGGAGGGTTGTAGGGCTGGAGGGGGTTACAGAGATAGGGAGGGTTGTAGGGCTGGAGGGGGTTACAGAGATAGGGAGGGTTGTAGGGCTGGAGGAGGTTACAGAGATAGGGAGGGTTGTAGGGCTGGAGGAGGTTAAAGAGATAGGGAGGGTTGTTGGGCTGGAGGAGGTTACAGAAATAGGGAGGGTTGTAGGGCTGGAGGGGGCTACAGAGATAGGGAGGGTTGTAGGGCTGGAGGAGGTTACAGAGATAGGGAGGGTTGTAGGGCTGGAGGGGGTTACAGAGATAGGGAGGGGTGTAGGGCTGGAGGGGGTTAGAGATAGGGAGGGGTGTAGGGGCTGGAGGAGGATACAGAGATAGGGAGGGGTGTAGGGCTGGAGGAGGTTAGAGAGATAGGGAGGGTTGTAGGGCTGAAGGAGGTGACAGAGATAGGGAGGGGTGTAGGGCTGGAGGAGGTCAGAGAGATAGGGAGGGTTGTAGGGCTGGAGGAGGTCACAGAGATAGGGAGGGGTGTAGGGCTGGAGGAGGTTACAGAGATAGGGAGGGGTGTAGGGCTGGAGGAGGTTACAGAGATAGGGAGGGTTGTAGGGCTGGAGGAGGTTACAGAGATAGGGAGGGGTGTAGGGCTGGAGGAGGTTACAGAGATAGGGAGGGGTGTAGGGCTGGAGGAGGTTACAGAGATAGGGAGGGTTGTAGGGCTGGAGGAGGTTACAGAAATAGGGAGGGTTGTAGGGCTGGAGGAGGTTACAGAGATAGGGAGGGTTGTAGGGCTGGAGGAGGTTACAGAGATAGGGAGGGGTGTAGGGCTGGAGGAGGTTACAGAGATAGGGCGGGGTGTAGGGCTGGAGGGGGTTACAGAGATAGGGAGGGTTGTAGGGCTGGAGGAGGTTACAGAGATAGGGAGGGGTGTAGGGCTGGAGGGGGTTACAGAGATAGGGAGGGGTGTAGGGCTGGAGGAGGTTACAGAGATAGGGAGGGGTGTAGGGCTGGAGGGGGTTACAGAGATAGGGAGGGGTGTAGGGCAGGAGGAGGTTACAGAGATAGGGAGGGGTGTAGGGCTGGAGGAGGTTACAGAGATAGGGAGGGGTGTAGCGCTGTCGGGGGTTACAGCGATAGGGAGGGTTGTAGGGCTGGAGGGGGTTACAGAGATAGGGAGGGGTGTAGGGCTGGAGGGGGATGGAGATATCGAGGGGTGTAGGGGCTGGAGGAGGTTACAGAGATAGGGAGGGGTGTAGGGCTGGAGGGGTTTAGAGATAGGGAGGGGTGTAGGGCTGGAGGGGGTTTCAGAGATGGGGAGGGGTGTAGGGCTGGAGGGGGTTTCAGAGATAGGGAGGGGTGTAGGGCTGGAGGGGGTTTCAGAGATAGGGAGGGGCGTATGGCTGGAGGGGGTTTCAGAGATAGGGAGGGGTGTAGGGCTGGAGGGGGTTTCAGAGATAGGGAGGGGTGTAGGGCTGGAGGGGGTTTCAGAGATAGGGAGGGGTGTAGGGCTGGAGGGGGTTACAGAGATAGGGAGGGGTGTAGGGCTGGAGGGGGTTACAGAGATAGGGAGGGGTGTAGGGCTGGAGGAGGTTACAGAGATAGGGAGGGGTGTAGGGCTGGAGGGGGTTACAGAGATAGGGACGGTTGTAGGGCTGGAGGGGGTTACAGAGATAGGGAGGGTTGTAGGGGCTGGGGGAGGTTACAGAGATAGGGAGGGTTGTAGGGCTGGAGGTGGTTACAGAGATAGGGAGGGTTGTAGGGCTGGAGGAGGTTACAGAAATAGGGAGGGTTGTAGGGCTGGAGAGGGTTTCAGAGATAGGGAGGGTTGTAGGGCTGGAGGAGGTTACAGAGATAGGGAGGGTTGCAGGGCTGGACGATGTTACAGAGATAGGGAGGGTTGTAGGGCAGGGGCGATTACAGAGATAGAGAGGGGTGTAGTGCTGGAGGCGGTTACAGAGATAGGGAGGGGTGTAGGGGCTGGAGGAGGTTACAGAGATAGCGAGGGATGTAGGGCTGGAGGAGGTTACAGAGATAGGGAGGGGTGTAGGGGCTGGAGGAGGTTACAGAGATAGGGAGAGGTGTAGGGGGCTGGAGAAGGTTACAGAGATAGGGAGAGGTATTGGGGCTGGAGGAGGTTACAGAGATAGGGAGGGGTGTAGGGGCTGGAGGAGGTTACAGTCATAGGGAGGGGTGTAGGGCTGGAGGGGGTTAGAGAGATAGGGAGGGTTGTAGGGCTGGAGGAGGTGACAGAGATAGGGAGGGGTGTAGGGCTGGAGGGGGTTACAGAGATAGGGAGGGGAGTAGGGCTGGAGGGGGTTAAAGAGATAAGGAGGGTAGGAGGGGCTGGAGGAGGTTACAGAGATAGGGAGGGTTGTAGGGCTGGAGGAGGTTACAGAGATACGGAGGGTTGTAGGGGCTGGGGGAGGTTACAGAGCTAGGGAGGGTTGTAGGGCTGGAGGAGGTTACAGAGATAGGGAGGGTTGTAGGGCTGGAGGAGGTTACAGAAATAGGGAGGGTTGTAGGGCTGGAGGGGGTTACAGAGATAGGGAGGGTTGTAGGGCTGGAGGAGGTTACAGAGATAGGGAGGGTGGTAGGGCTGGAGGAGGTTACAGAGATAGGGAGGGTTGTAGGGCAGGGGCGCTTACAGAGATAGGGAGGGGTGTAGTGCTGGAGGAGGTTACAGAGATAGGGAGGGTTGTGGGGCTGGAGGAGGTCACAGAGATAGCGAGGGATGTAGGGCTGGAGGAGGTTACAGAGATAGGGAGGGGTGTAGGGGCTGGAGGAGGTTACAGAGATAGGGAGGGGTGTAGGGGGCTGGAGGAGGTTACAGAGATAGGGTGGGGTGTAGGGGCTGGAGGAGGTTACAGAGATAGGGCGGGGTGTAGGGGCTGGAGGGGGTTTCAGAGATAGGGAGGGGTGTAGGGCTGGAGGGGGTTTCAGAGATAGGGAGGGGTGTAGGGCTGGAGGGGTTTACAGAGATAGGGAGGGGAGTAGGGCTGGAGGGGGTTACAGAGATAAGGAGGGGTGTAGGGCTGGAGTAGGTTACAGAGATAGGGAGGGGTGTAGGGCTGGAGGGGGTTACAGAGATAGGGAGGGTTGTAGGGCTGGAGGGGGTTACAGAGATAGGGAGGGTTGTAGGGCTGGAGGGGGTGACAGTGATAGGGAGGGTTGTAGGGCTGTAGGGGGTTACAGAGATAGGGAGGGTTGTAGGGCTGGAGTGGGTTACAGAGATAGGGAGGGTTCTAGGGCTGGAGGGGGTTACAGAGATAGGGAGGGTTGTAGGGCTGGAGGGGGTTACAGAGATAGGGAGGGTTGTAGGGCTGGAGGGGGTTACGGAGATAGGGAGGAGTGTAGGGCTGGAGGAGGTTACAGAGATAGGAAGGGGTGTAGGGCTGGAGGAGGTTACAGAAATAGGGAGGGCTGTAGGGCTGGAGGGGGTTACAGAGATAGGGACGGTTGTAGGGCTGGAGGGGGTTCCAGAGATAGGGAGGGGTGTAGGGCTGGAGGGGGTTACAGAGATAGGGAGGGGTGTAGGGCTGGAGGGGGTTACAGAGATAGGGAGGGGTGTAGGGCTGGAGGGGGTTACAGAGATAGGGAGGGGTGTAGGGCTGGAGGGGGTTACACAGATAGGGAGGGTTGTAGGAGCTGGAGGAGGTTACAGAGATAGGGTGGGTTGTAGGGCTGGAGGAGGTTACAGAGATAGGGAGGGTTGTAGGGGCTGGGGGAGGTTACAGAGATAGGGAGGGTTGTAGGGCTGGAGGAGGTTACAGAGATAGGGAGGGTTGTAGGGCTGGAGGAGGTTACAGAAATAGGGAGGGTTGTAGGGCTGGAGAGGGTTACAGATATAGGGAGGGCTGGAGGGCTGGAGGACGTTACAGAGATAGGGAGGGTTGTAGGGCTGGACGAGGTTACAGAGATAGGGAGGGTTGTAGGGCAGGGGCGGTTACAGAGATAGGGAGGGGTGTAGTGCTGGAGGCGGTTACAGAGATAGGGAGGGGTGTAGGGGCTGGAGGAGGTTACAGAGATAGTGAGGGATGTAGGGCTGGAGGAGGTTACAGAGATAGGGAGGGGTGTAGGGGCTGGAGGAGGTTGCAGAGATAGGGAGGGGTGTAGGGGCTGGAGGAGGTTACAGAGATAGGGAGGGGTGTGGGGGCTGCAGGAGTTTACAGAGATAGGGAGGGGTGTAGGGCTGGAGGAGGGTACAGAGATACGGAGGGGTGTAGGGGCTGGAGGAGGTTACAGAGATAGGGAGGGATGTAGGGCTGGAGGAGGTTACAGACATAGGGAGTTGTGTAGGGGGCTGGAGGAGGTTACAGAGATAGGGAGGGATGTAGGGCTGGAGGTGGTTACAGAGATAGGGAGGGTGTAGGGGGCTGGAGGAGGTTACAGAGATAGGGAGGGGTGTAGGGCTGGAGGAGGTTACAGAAATAGGGAGGGTAGTATGGCTGGAGGGGGTTACAGAGATAGGGAGGGTTGTAGGGTTGGAGGAGGTTACAGAGATAGGGAGGATTGTAGGGCTGGAGGGGGTTACAGAGATAGGGAGGGTTGTAGGGCTGGAGGAGGTTACAGAGATAGGGAGGGTTGTACGGCTGGAGGAAGTTACAGAGATAGGGAGGGTTGTAGGGCTGGAGGAGGTTAAAGAGATAGGGAGGGTTGTAGGGCTGGAGGAGGTTAGAGAAATAGGGAGGGTTGTAGGGCTGGAGCGGGTTACAGAGATAGGGAGGGTTGTAGGGCTGGAGGAGGTTACAGAGATAGGGAGGGTTGTAGGGCTGGAGGGGGTTACAGAAATAGGGAGGGTTGTCGGGCTGGAGGGGGTTACAGAGATAGGGAGGGGTGTAGGGCTGTCGGGGGTTACAGCGATAGGGAGGGTTGTAGGGCTGGAGGGGGTTACAGAGATAGGGAGGGGTGTAGGGCTGGAGGGGGTTAGAGATATCGAGGGGTGTAGGGGCTGGAGGAGGTTACAGAGATAGGGAGGGATGTAGGGCTGGAGGGGTTTAGAGATAGGGAGGGGTGTAGGGCTGGAGGGGGTTTCAGAGATGGGGAGGGGTGTAGGGCTGGAGGGGGTTTCAGAGATAGGGAGGGGTGTAGGGCTGGAGGGGGTTTCAGAGATAGGGAGGGGCGTATGGCTGGAGGGGGTTTCAGAGATAGGGAGGGGTGTAGGGCTGGAGGGGGTTTCAGAGATAGGGAGGGGTGTAGGGCTGGAGGGGGTTTCAGAGATAGGGAGGGGTGTAGGGCTGGAGGGGGTTACAGAGATAGGGAGGGGTGTAGGGCTGGAGGGGGTTACAGAGATAGGGAGGGGTGTAGGGCTGGAGGAGGTTACAGAGATAGGGAGGGGTGTAGGGCTGGAGGGGGTTACAGAGATAGGGACGGTTGTAGGGCTGGAGGGGGTTACAGAGATAGGGAGGGTTGTAGGGGCTGGGGGAGGTTACAGAGATAGGGAGGGTTGTAGGGCTGGAGGTGGTTACAGAGATAGGGAGGGTTGTAGGGCTGGAGGAGGTTACAGAAATAGGGAGGGTTGTAGGGCTGGAGAGGGTTTCAGAGATAGGGAGGGTTGTAGGGCTGGAGGAGGTTACAGAGATAGGGAGGGTTGCAGGGCTGGACGATGTTACAGAGATAGGGAGGGTTGTAGGGCAGGGGCGATTACAGAGATAGAGAGGGGTGTAGTGCTGGAGGCGGTTACAGAGATAGGGAGGGGTGTAGGGGCTGGAGGAGGTTACAGAGATAGCGAGGGATGTAGGGCTGGAGGAGGTTACAGAGATAGGGAGGGGTGTAGGGGCTGGAGGAGGTTACAGAGATAGGGAGGGGTGTAGGGGGCTGGAGAAGGTTACAGAGATAGGGAGAGGTATAGGGGCTGGAGGAGGTTACAGAGATAGGGAGGGGTGTAGGGGCTGGAGGAGGTTACAGACATAGGGAGGGGTGTAGGGCTGGAGGGGGTTAGAGAGATAGGGAGGGTTGTAGGGCTGGAGGAGGTGACAGAGATAGGGAGGGGTGTAGGGCTGGAGGAGGTCAGAGAGATAGGGAGGGTTGTAGGGCTGGAGGAGGTCACAGAGATAGGGAGGGGTGTAGGGCTGGAGGAGGTTACAGAGATAGGGAGGGGTGTAGGGCTGGAGGAGGTTACAGAGATAGGGAGGGTTGTAGGGCTGGAGAAGGTTACAGAGATAGGGAGGGGTGTAGGGCTGGAGGAGGTTACAGAGATAGGGAGGGGTGTAGGGCTGGAGGAGGTTACAGAGATAGGGAGGGTTGTAGGGCTGGAGGAGGTTACAGAAATAGGGAGGGTTGTAGGGCTGGAGGAGGTTACAGAGATAGGGAGGGTTGTAGGGCTGGAGGAGGTTACAGAGATAGGGAGGGGTGTAGGGCTGGAGGAGGTTACAGAGATAGGGAGGGGTGTCGGGCTGGAGGGGGTTACAGAGATAGGGAGGGTTGTAGGGCTGGAGGAGGTTACAGAGATAGGGAGGGGTGTAGGGCTGCAGGAGGTTACAGAGATAGGGAGGGGTGTAGGGCAGGAGGAGGTTACAGAGATAGGGAGGGGTGTAGGGCTGGAGGAGGTTACAGAGATAGGGAGGGGTGTAGGGCTGTAGGGGGTTACAGCGATAGGGAGGGTTGTTGGGCTGGAGGGGGTTACAGAGATAGGGAGGGGTGTAGGGCTGGAGGGGGTTAGAGATATCGAGGGGTGTAGGGGCTGGAGGAGGTTACAGAGATAGGGAGGGGTGTAGGGCTGGAGGGGTTTAGAGATAGGGAGGGGTGTAGGGCTGGAGGGGGTTTCAGAGATGGGGAGGGGTGTAGGGCTGGAGGGGGTTTCAGAGATAGGGAGGGGTGTAGGGCTAGAGGGGGTTTCAGAGATAGGGAGGGGCGTATGGCTGGAGGTGGTTTCAGAGATAGGGAGGGGTATAGGGCTGGAGGGGGTTTCAGAGATAGGGAGGGGTGTAGGGCTGGAGGGGGTTTCAGAGATAGGGAGGGGTGTAGGGCTGGAGGGGGTTACAGAGATAGGGAGGGGTGTAGGGCTGGAGGGGGTTACAGAGATAGGGAGGGGTGTAGGGCTGGAGGAGGTTACAGAGATAGGGAGGGGTGTAGGGCTGGAGGGGGTTACAGAGATAGGGACGGTTGTAGGGGCTGGGGGAGGTTACAGAGATAGGGAGGGTTGTAGGGCTGGAGGTGGTTACAGAGATAGGGAGGGTTGTAGGGCTGGAGGAGGTTACAGAAATAGGGAGTGTTGTAGGGCTGGAGAGGGTTTCAGAGATAGGGAGGGTTGTAGGGCTGGAGGAGGTTACAGAGATAGGGAGGGTTGTAGGGCTGGACGATGTTACAGAGATAGGGAGGGTTGTAGGGCAGGGGCGATTACAGAGATAGAGAGGGGTGTAGTGCTGGAGGCGGTTACAGAGATAGGGAGGGGTGTAGGGGCTGGAGGAGGTTACAGAGATAGCGAGGGATGTAGGGCTGGAGGAGGTTACAGAGATAGGGAGGGGTGTAGGGGCTGGAGGAGGTTACAGAGATAGGGAGGGGTGTAGGGGGCTGGAGAAGTTTACAGAGATAGGGAGGGGTATAGGGGCTGGAGGAGGTTACAGAGATAGGGAGGGGTGTAGGGGCTGGAGGAGGTTACAGACATAGGGAGGGGTGTAGGGCTGGAGGAGTTTACAGAGATAGGGAGGGGTGTAGGGGCTGGAGGAGGTTACAGAGATAGGGAGGGATGTAGGGTTGGAGGAGGTTACAGACATAGGGAGTGGTGTAGGGGGCTGGAGGAGGTTACAGAGATAGGGAGGGATATAGGGCTGGAGGTGGTTACAGAGATACGGAGGGTGTAGGGGGCTGGAGGAGGTTACAGAGATAGGGAGGGATATAGGGCTGGAGGTGGTTACAGAGATACGGAGGGTGTAGGGGGCTGGAGGAGGTTACAGAGATAGGGAGGAGTGTAGGGCTGGAGGAGGTTACAGAAATAGGGAGGGTTGTATGGCTGGAGGAGGTTACAGAGATAGGGAGGGTTGTCGGGCTGGAGGAGGTTACAGAGATAGGGAGGGTTGTAGGGCTGGAGGGGGTTACAGAGATAGGGAGGGTTGTAGGGCTGGAGGAGGTTACAGAGATAGGGAGGGTTGTAGGGCTGGAGGAGGTTACAGAGATAGGGAGGCTTGTAGGGCTGGAGGAGGTTAAAGAGATAGGGACGGTTGTAGGGCTGGAGGAGGTTACAGAAATAGGGAGGGTTGTAGGGCTGGAGGGGGTTACAGAGATAGGGAGGGTTGTAGGGCTGGAGGAGGTTACAGAGATAGGGAGGGGTGTAGGGCTGGAGGGGGTTTCAGAGATAGGGAGGGGTGTAGGTCTGGAGGGGGTTACAGAGATAGGGAGGGGTGTAGGGCTGGAGGGGGTTACAGAGATAGGGAGGGGTGTAGGGGCTGGAGAGGGTTACACAGATAGGGAGGGGTGTAGGGGCTGGAGGGGGTTACAGAGATAGGGAGGGGTGTAGGGCTGGAGGGGGTTACAGAGATAGGGAGGGGTGTAGGGCTGGAGGAGGTTACAGAGATAGGGAGGGGTGTAGGGCTGGAGGAGGTTACAGAGATAGGGAGGGTGTTACAGAGATAGGGAGGGTTGTAGGGCTGGAGGGGGTTACAGAGATAGGGAGGGTTGTAGGGCTGGAGGGGGTTACAGAGATAGGGAGGGTTGTAGGGCTGGAGGGGGTTACAGAGATAGGGAGGGTTGTCGGACTGGAGGGGGTTACAGAGATAGGGAGGAGTGTAGGGCTGGAGGATGTTACAGAGATAGGGAGGGGTGTAGGGCTGGAGGAGGTTACAGAAATAGGGAGGGTTGTAGGGCTGGAGGGGGTTACAGAGATAGGGAGGGTTGTAGGGCTGGAGGGTGTTACAGAGATAGGGAGGGGTGTAGGGCTGGAGGGGGTTACAGAGATAGGGAGGGGTGTAGGGCTGGAGGGGGTTAAAGAGATAGGGAGGGTAGGAGGGGCTGGAGGAGGTTACAGAGATAGGGAGGGTTGTAGGGCTGGAGGAGGTTACAGAGATACGGAGGGTTGTAGGGGCTGGGGGAGGTTACAGAGCTAGGGAGGGTTGTAGGGCTGGAGGAGGTTACAGAGATAGGGAGGGTTGTAGGGCTGGAGGAGGTTACAGAAATAGGGAGGGTTGTAGGGCTGGAGGGGGTTACAGAGATAGGGAGGGTTGTAGGGCTGGAGGAGGTTACAGAGATAGGGAGGGTGGTAGGGCTGGAGGAGGATACAGAGATAGGGAGTGTTGTAGGGCAGGGGCGGTTACAGAGATAGGGAGGGGTGTAGTGCTGGGGGCGGTTACAGAGACAGGGATGGGTGTAGGGGCTGGAGGGGGTTTCAGAGATAGGGAGGGGTGTAGGGCTGGAGGGGGTTACAGAGATAGGGAGGGGTGTAGGGCTGGAGGGGGTTACAGAGATAAGGAGGGGTGTAGGGCTGGAGGAGGTTACAGAGATAGGGAGGGGTGTAGGGCTGCACGAGGTTACAGAGATAGGGAGGTGTGTAGGGCTGGAGGAGGTTACAGAGATAGGGAGGGGTGTAGGGCTGGAGGAGGTTACAGAAATAGGGAGGGTAGTATGGCTGGAGGGGGTGACAGAGATAGGGAGGGTTGTAGGGCTGGAGGGGGTTACAGAGACAGGGAGGGTTGTAGGGCTGGAGGGGGTTACAGAGATAGGGAGTGTTGTAGGGCTGGAGGGGGTTACAGAGATAGGGAGGGTTGTAGGGCTGGAGGAGGTTACAGAGATAGGGAGGGTTGTAGGGCTGGAGGAGGTTAAAGAGATAGGGAGGGTTGTAGGGCTGGAGGAGGTTACAGAAATAGGGAGGGTTGTAGGGCTGGAGGGGGCTACAGAGATAGGGAGGGTTGTAGGGCTGGAGGAGGTTACAGAGATAGGGAGGGTTGTAGGGCTGGAGGGGGTTACAGAGATAGGGAGGGGTGTAGGGCTGGAGGGGGTTAGAGATAGGGAGGGGTGTAGGGGCTGGAGGAGGTTGCAGAGATAGGGAGGGGTGTAGGTCTGGAGGAGGTTAGAGAGATAGGGAGGGTTGCAGGGCTGGAGGAGGTTACAGAGATAGGGAGGGGTGTAGGGCTGCAGGAGGTCAGAGAGATAGGGAGGGTTGTTGGGCTGGAGGAGGTCACAGAGATAGGGAGGGGTGTAGGGCTGGAGGAGGTTACAGAGATAGGGAGGGGTGTAGGGCTGGAGGAGGTTACAGAGATAGGGAGGGTTGTAGGGCTGGAGGAGGTTACAGAAATAGGGAGGGTTGTAGGGCTGGAGGAGGATACAGAGATCGGGAGGGTTGTAGGGTTGGAGGAGGTTACAGAGATAGGGAGGGGTGTAGGGCTGGAGGAGGTTACAGAGATAGGGAGGGGTGTAGGGCTGGAGGGGGTTACAGAGATAGGGAGGGTTGTAGGGCTGGAGGAGGTTACAGAGATAGGGAGGGGTGTAGGGCTGGAGGGGGTTACAGAGATAGGGAGGGGTGTAGGGCTGGAGGGGGTTACAGAGAAAGGGAGGGGTGTAGGGCTGGAGGGGGTTTCAGAGATAGGGAGGGGTGTAGGGCTGGAGGGGGTTTCAGAGATAGGGAGGGGTGTAGGTCTGGAGGTGTTTACAGAGATAGGGAGGGGTGTAGGGCTGGAGGGGGTTACAGAGATAGGGAGGGGTGTGGGGCTGGAGAGGGTTACACAGATAGGGAGGGGTGTAGGGGCTGGAGGGGGTTACAGAGATAGGGAGGGGTGTAGGGCTGGAGGGGGTTACAGAGATAGGGAGGGGTGTAGGGCTGGAGGAGGTTACAGAGATAGGGAGGGGTGTAGGGCTGGAGGAGGTTACAGAGATAGGGAGGGTGTTACAGAGATAGGGAGGGTTGTAGGGCTGGAGGGGGTTACAGAGATAGGGAGGGTTGTAGGGCTGGAGGGGGTTACAGAGATAGGGAGGGTTGCAGGGCTGGAGGGGGTTACAGAGACAGGGAGGGTTGTCGGGCTGGAGGGGGTTACAGAGATAGGGAGGAGTGTAGGGCTGGAGGATGTTACAGAGATAGGGAGGGGTGTAGGGCTGGAGGAGGTTACAGAAATAGGGAGGGTTGTAGGGCTGGAGGGGGTTACAGAGATAGGGAGGGTTGTAGGGCTGGAGGGTGTTACAGAGATAGGGAGGGGTGTAGGGCTGGAGGGGGTTACAGAGATAGGGAGGGGTGTAGGGCTGGAGGGGGTTAAAGAGATAGGGAGGGTAGGAGGGGCTGGAGGAGGTTACAGAGATAGGGAGGGTTGTAGGGCTGGAGGAGGTTACAGAGATACGGAGGGTTGTAGGGGCTGGGGGAGGTTACAGAGCTAGGGAGGGTTGTAGGGCTGGAGGAGGTTACAGAGATAGGGAGGGTTGTAGGGCTGGAGGAGGTTACAGAAATAGGGAGGGTTGTAGGGCTGGAGGGGGTTACAGAGATAGGGAGGGTTGTAGGGCTGGAGGAGGTTACAGAGATAGGGAGGGTGGTAGGGCTGGAGGAGGATACAGAGATAGGGAGTGTTGTAGGGCAGGGGCGGTTACAGAGATAGGGAGGGGTGTAGTGCTGGGGGCGATTACAGAGACAGGGATGGGTGTAGGGGCTGGAGGGGGTTCCAGAGATAGGGAGGGGTGTAGGGCTGGAGGGGGTTACAGAGATAGGGAGGGGTGTAGGGCTGGAGGGGGTTACAGAGATAAGGAGGTGTGTAGGGCTGGAGGAGGTTACAGAGATAGGGAGGGGTGTAGGGCTGCACGAGGTTACAGAGATAGGGAGGTGTGTAGGGCTGGAGGAGGTTACAGAGATAGGGAGGGGTGTAGGGCTGGAGGAGGTTACAGAAATAGGGAGGGTAGTATGGCTGGAGGGGGTGACAGAGATAGGGAGGGTTGTAGGGCTGGAGGGGGTTACAGAGACAGGGAGGGTTGTAGGGCTGGAGGGGGTTACAGAGATAGGGAGGGTTGTAGGGCTGGAGGGGTTTACAGAGATAGGGAGGGTTGTAGGGCTGGAGGAGGTTACAGAGATAGGGAGGGTTGTAGGGCTGGAGGAGGTTAAAGAGATAGGGAGGGTTGTAGGGCTGGAGGAGGTTACAGAAATAGGGAGGGTTGTAGGGCTGGAGGGGGCTACAGAGATAGGGAGGGTTGTAGGGCTGGAGGAGGTTACAGAGATAGGGAGGGTTGTAGGGCTGGAGGGGGTTACAGAGATAGGGAGGGGTGTAGGGCTGGAGGGGGTTAGAGATAGGGAGGGGTGTAGGGGCTGGAGGAGGTTGCAGAGATAGGGAGGGGTGTAGGTCTGGAGGAGGTTAGAGAGATAGGGAGGGTTGCAGGGCTGGAGGAGGTTACAGAGATAGGGAGGGGTGTAGGGCTGCAGGAGGTCAGAGAGATAGGGAGGGTTGTTGGGCTGGAGGAGGTCACAGAGATAGGGAGGGCTGTAGGGCTGGAGGAGGTTACAGAGATAGGGAGGGGTGTAGGGCTGGAGGAGGTTACAGAAATAGGGAGGGTTGTAGGGCTGGAGGAGGTTACAGAGATCGGGAGGGTTGTAGGGTTGGAGGAGGTTACAGAGATAGGGAGGGGTGTAGGGCTGGAGGAGGTTACAGAGATAGGGAGGGGTGTAGGGCTGGAGGGGGTTACAGAGATAGGGAGGGTTGTAGGGCTGGAGGAGGTTACAGAGATAGGGAGGGGTGTAGGGCTGGAGGGGGTTACAGAGATAGGGAGGGGTGTAGGGCTGGAGGGGGTTACAGAGAAAGGGAGGGGTGTAGGGCTGGAGGGGGTTTCAGAGATAGGGAGGGGTGTAGGGCTGGAGGGGGTTTCAGAGATAGGGAGGGGTGTAGGTCTGGAGGTGTTTACAGAGATAGGGAGGGGTGTAGGGCTGGAGGGGGTTACAGAGATAGGGAGGGGTGTGGGGCTGGAGAGGGTTACACAGATAGGGAGGGGTGTAGGGGCTGGAGGGGGTTACAGAGATAGGGAGGGGTGTAGGGCTGGAGGGGGTTACAGAGATAGGGAGGGGTGTAGGGCTGGAGGAGGTTACAGAGATAGGGAGGGGTGTAGGGCTGGAGGAGGTTACAGAGATAGGGAGGGTGTTACAGAGATAGGGAGGGTTGTAGGGCTGGAGGGGGTTACAGAGATAGGGAGGGTTGTAGGGCTGGAGGGGGTTACAGAGATAGGGAGGGTTGCAGGGCTGGAGGGGGTTACAGAGACAGGGAGGGTTGTCGGGCTGGAGGGGGTTACAGAGATAGGGAGGAGTGTAGGGCTGGAGGATGTTACAGAGATAGGGAGGGGTGTAGGGCTGGAGGAGGTTACAGAAATAGGGAGGGTTGTAGGGCTGGAGGGGGTTACAGAGATAGGGAGGGTTGTAGGGCTGGAGGGTGTTACAGAGATAGGGAGGGGTGTAGGGCTGGAGGGGGTTACAGAGATAGGGAGGGGTGTAGGGCTGGAGGGGGTTAAAGAGATAGGGAGGGTAGGAGGGGCTGGAGGAGGTTACAGAGATAGGGAGGGTTGTAGGGCTGGAGGAGGTTACAGAGATACGGAGGGTTGTAGGGGCTGGGGGAGGTTACAGAGCTAGGGAGGGTTGTAGGGCTGGAGGAGGTTACAGAGATAGGGAGGGTTGTAGGGCTGGAGGAGGTTACAGAAATAGGGAGGGTTGTAGGGCTGGAGGGGGTTACAGAGATAGGGAGGGTTGTAGGGCTGGAGGAGGTTACAGAGATAGGGAGGGTGGTAGGGCTGGAGGAGGATACAGAGATAGGGAGTGTTGTAGGGCAGGGGCGGTTACAGAGATAGGGAGGGGTGTAGTGCTGGGGGCGATTACAGAGACAGGGATGGGTGTAGGGGCTGGAGGGGGTTCCAGAGATAGGGAGGGGTGTAGGGCTGGAGGGGGTTACAGAGATAGGGAGGGGTGTAGGGCTGGAGGGGGTTACAGAGATAAGGAGGTGTGTAGGGCTGGAGGAGGTTACAGAGATAGGGAGGGGTGTAGGGCTGCACGAGGTTACAGAGATAGGGAGGTGTGTAGGGCTGGAGGAGGTTACAGAGATAGGGAGGGGTGTAGGGCTGGAGGAGGTTACAGAAATAGGGAGGGTAGTATGGCTGGAGGGGGTGACAGAGATAGGGAGGGTTGTAGGGCTGGAGGGGGTTACAGAGACAGGGAGGGTTGTAGGGCTGGAGGGGGTTACAGAGATAGGGAGGGTTGTAGGGCTGGAGGGGTTTACAGAGATAGGGAGGGTTGTAGGGCTGGAGGAGGTTACAGAGATAGGGAGGGTTGTAGGGCTGGAGGAGGTTAAAGAGATAGGGAGGGTTGTAGGGCTGGAGGAGGTTACAGAAATAGGGAGGGTTGTAGGGCTGGAGGGGGCTACAGAGATAGGGAGGGTTGTAGGGCTGGAGGAGGTTACAGAGATAGGGAGGGTTGTAGGGCTGGAGGGGGTTACAGAGATAGGGAGGGGTGTAGGGCTGGAGGGGGTTAGAGATAGGGAGGGGTGTAGGGGCTGGAGGAGGTTGCAGAGATAGGGAGGGGTGTAGGTCTGGAGGAGGTTAGAGAGATAGGGAGGGTTGCAGGGCTGGAGGAGGTTACAGAGATAGGGAGGGGTGTAGGGCTGCAGGAGGTCAGAGAGATAGGGAGGGTTGTTGGGCTGGAGGAGGTCACAGAGATAGGGAGGGCTGTAGGGCTGGAGGAGGTTACAGAGATAGGGAGGGGTGTAGGGCTGGAGGAGGTTACAGAAATAGGGAGGGTTGTAGGGCTGGAGGAGGTTACAGAGATCGGGAGGGTTGTAGGGTTGGAGGAGGTTACAGAGATAGGGAGGGGTGTAGGGCTGGAGGAGGTTACAGAGATAGGGAGGGGTGTAGGGCTGGAGGGGGTTACAGAGATAGGGAGGGTTGTAGGGCTGGAGGAGGTTACAGAGATAGGGAGGGGTGTAGGGCTGGAGGGGGTTACAGAGATAGGGAGGGGTGTAGGGCTGGAGGGGGTTACAGAGAAAGGGAGGGGTGTAGGGCTGGAGGGGGTTTCAGAGATAGGGAGGGGTGTAGGGCTGGAGGGGGTTTCAGAGATAGGGAGGGGTGTAGGTCTGGAGGTGTTTACAGAGATAGGGAGGGGTGTAGGGCTGGAGGGGGTTACAGAGATAGGGAGGGGTGTGGGGCTGGAGAGGGTTACACAGATAGGGAGGGGTGTAGGGGCTGGAGGGGGTTACAGAGATAGGGAGGGGTGTAGGGCTGGAGGGGGTTACAGAGATAGGGAGGGGTGTAGGGCTGGAGGGGGTTACAGAGAAAGGGAGGGGTGTAGGGCTGGAGGGGGTTTCAGAGATAGGGAGGGGTGTAGGGCTGGAGGGGATTTCAGAGATAGGGAGGGGTGTAGGTCTGGAGGTGTTTACAGAGATAGGGAGGGGTGTAGGGCTGGAGGGGGTTACAGAGATAGGGAGGGGTGTGGGGCTGGAGAGGGTTACACAGATAGGGAGGGGTGTAGGGGCTGGAGGGGGTTACAGAGATAGGGAGGGGTGTAGGGCTGGAGGGGGTTACAGAGATAGGGAGGGGTGTAGGGCTGGAGGAGGTTACAGAGATAGGGAGGGGTGTAGGGCTGGAGGAGGTTACAGAGATAGGGAGGGTGTTACAGAGATAGGGAGGGTTGTAGGGCTGGAGGGGGTTACAGAGATAGGGAGGGTTGTAGGGCTGGAGGGGGTTACAGAGATAGGGAGGGTTGTAGGGCTGGAGGGGGTTACAGAGATAGGGAGGGTTGTCGGGCTGGAGGGGGTTACAGAGATAGGGAGGAGTGTAGGGCTGGAGGATGTTACAGAGATAGGGAGGGGTGTAGGGCTGGAGGAGGTTACAGAAATAGGGAGGGTTGTAGGGCTGGAGGGGGTTACAGAGATAGGGAGGGTTGTAGGGCTGGAGGGTGTTACAGAGATAGGGAGGGGTGTAGGGCTGGAGGGGGTTACAGAGATAGGGAGGGGTGTAGGGCTGGAGGGGGTTAAAGAGATAGGGAGGGTAGGAGGGGCTGGAGGAGGTTACAGAGATAGGGAGGGTTGCAGGGCTGGAGGAGGTTACAGAGATACGGAGGGTTGTCGGGGCTGGGGGAGGTTACAGAGCTAGGGAGGGTTGTAGGGCTGGAGGAGGTTACAGAGATAGGGAGGGTTGTAGGGCTGGAGGAGGTTACAGAAATAGGGAGGGTTGTAGGGCTGGAGGGGGTTACAGAGATAGGGAGGGTTGTAGGGCTGGAGGAGGTTACAGAGATAGGGAGGGTGGTAGGGCTGGAGGAGGATACAGAGATAGGGAGTGTTGTAGGGCAGGGGCGGTTACAGAGATAGGGAGGGGTGTAGTGCTGGGGGCGGTTACAGAGACAGGGATGGGTGTAGGGGCTGGAGGGGGTTCCAGAGATAGGGAGGGGTGTAGGGCTGGAGGGGGTTACAGAGATAGGGAGGGGTGTAGGGCTGGAGGGGGTTACAGAGATAAGGAGGTGTGTAGGGCTGGAGGAGGTTACAGAGATAGGGAGGGGTGTAGGGCTGCACGAGGTTACAGAGATAGGGAGGTGTGTAGGGCTGAAGGAGGTTACAGAGATAGGGAGGGGTGTAGGGCTGGAGGAGGTTACAGAAATAGGGAGGGTAGTATGGCTGGAGGGGGTGACAGAGATAGGGAGGGTTGTAGGGCTGGAGGGGGTTACAGAGACAGGCAGGGTTGTAGGGCTGGAGGGGGTTACAGAGATAGGGAGGGTTGTAGGGCTGGAGGGGGTTACAGAGATAGGGAGGGTTGTAGGGCTGGAGGAGGTTACAGAGATAGGGAGGGTTGTAGGGCTGGAGGAGGTTAAAGAGATAGGGAGGGTTGTAGGGCTGGAGGAGGTTACAGAAATAGGGAGGGTTGTAGGGCTGGAGGGGGCTACAGAGATAGGGAGGGTTGTAGGGCTGGAGGAGGTTACAGAGATAGGGAGGGTTGTAGGGCTGGAGGGGGTTACAGAGATAGGGAGGGGTGTAGGGCTGGAGGGGGTTAGAGATAGGGAGGGGTGTAGGGGCTGGAGGAGGTTGCAGAGATAGGGAGGGGTGTAGGTCTGGAGGAGGTTAGAGAGATAGGGAGGGTTGCAGGGCTGGAGGAGGTTACAGAGATAGGGAGGGGTGTAGGGCTGCAGGAGGTCAGAGAGATAGGGAGGGTTGTTGGGCTGGAGGAGGTCACAGAGATAGGGAGGGGTGTAGGGCTGGAGGAGGTTACAGAGATAGGGAGGGGTGTAGGGCTGGAGGAGGTTACAGAAATAGGGAGGGTTGTAGGGCTGGAGGAGGTTACAGAGATCGGGAGGGTTGTAGGGTTGGAGGAGGTTACAGAGATAGGGAGGGGTGTAGGGCTGGAGGAGGTTCCAGAGATAGGGAGGGGTGTAGGGCTGGAGGGGGTTACAGAGATAGGGAGGGTTGTAGGGCTGGAGGAGGTTACAGAGATAGGGAGGGGTGTAGGGCTGGAGGGGGTTACAGAGATAGGGAGGGGTGTAGGGCTGGAGGGGGTTACAGAGAAAGGGAGGGGTGTAGGGCTGGAGGGGGTTTCAGAGATAGGGAGGGGTGTAGGGCTGGAGGGGGTTTCAGAGATAGGGAGGGGTGTAGGTCTGGAGATGTTTACAGAGATAGGGAGGGGTGTAGGGCTGGAGGGGGTTACAGAGATAGGGAGGGGTGTGGGGCTGGAGAGGGTTACACAGATAGGGAGGGGTGTAGGGGCTGGAGGGGGTTACAGAGATAGGGAGGGGTGTACGGCTGGAGGGGGTTACAGAGATAGGGAGGGGTGTAGGGCTGGAGGAGGTTACAGAGATAGGGAGGGGTGTAGGGCTGGAGGAGGTTACAGAGATAGGGAGGGTGTTACAGAGATAGGGAGGGTTGTAGGGCTGGAGGGGGTTACAGAGATAGGGAGCGTTGTAGGGCTGGAGGGGGTTACAGAGATAGGGAGGGTTGTAGGGCTGGAGGGGGTTACAGAGATAGGGAGGGTTGTAGGGCTGGAGGGGGTTACAGAGATAGGGAGGAGTGTAGGGCTGGAGGAGGTTACAGAGATAGGGAGGGATGTAGGGCTGGAGGAGGTTACAGTCATAGGGAGTGGTGTAGGGGGCTGGAGGAGGTTACAGAGATAGGGAGGGATGTAGGGCTGGAGGTGGTTACAGCGATAGGGAGGGTGTAGGGGGCTGGAGGAGGTTACAGAGATAGGGAGGAATGTAGGGCTGGAGGAGTTTACAGAGATAAAGAGGTGTGTAGGGCTGGAGGAGGTTACAGAGATAGGGAGGGGTGTAGGGCTGGAGGAGGTTACAGAAATAGGGAGGGTTGTATGGCTGGAGGGGGTTACAGAGATAGGGAGGGTTGTAGGGCTGGAGGAGGTTACAGAGATAGTGAGGGTTGTAGGGCTGGAGGGGGTTACAGAGATAGGGAGGGTTGTAGGGCTGGGGGAGGTCACAGAGATAGCGAGGGTTGTAGGGCTGGAGGAGGTTACAGAGATAGGGAGGGTTGTAGGGCTGGAGGAGGTTAAAGAGATAGGGAGGGTTGTAGGGCTGGAGGTGGTTACAGAAAAAGGGAGGGTTGTCGGGCTGGAGGGGGTTACAGAGATAGGGTTGGGTTGTAGGGCTGGAGGAGGTTACAGAGATAGGGAGGGTTGTAGGGCTGGAGGGGGTTACAGAGATAGGGAGGGTTGTAGGGCTGGAGGGGCTTACAGAGATAGGGAAGGGTGTAGGGCTGGAGGGGGTTACAGAGATAGGGAGGGGTGTAGGGCTGGAGGGGTTTACAGAGATAGGGAGGGGTGTAGGGCTGGAGGGGATTACAGAGATAGGAAGGGGTGTAGGGCTGGAGGGGGTTACAGAGATAGGGAGGGGTGTAGGGGCTGGAGAGGGTTACAGAGATCGGGAGGGGTGTAGCGGCTGGAGGGGGTTACAGAGATAGGGAGTGGTGTCGGGCTGGAGGGGGTTACAGAGATAGGGAGGGGTATAGGGCTGGAGGAGGTTACAGAGATAGGGAGGGGTGTAGGGCTGGAGGAGGTTACAGAGATAGGGAGGGGTGTAGGGCTGGAGGGGGTTGCAGAGATAGGGAGGGTTGTAGGGCTGGAGCGGGTTAGAGAGATACTGAGGGTTGTAGGGCTGGAGGGGTTTACAGAGATAGGGAGGGTTGTAGGGCTGGATGGGGTTACAGAGATAGGGAGGTTTGTAGGGCTGGAGGGGGTTACAGTGATAGGGAGGAGTGTAGGGCTGGAGGAGGTTACAGAGATAGGGAGGGGTGTAGGGCTGGAGGAGGTTACAGAAATAGGGAGGGTTGTAGGGCTGGAGGGGGTTACAGAGATAGGGAGGGTTGTAGGGCTGGAGTGGAGGAGGTGACAGAGATAGGGAGGGGTGTAGGGCTGGAGGAGGTCAGAGAGATAGGGAGGGTTGTAGGGCTGGAGGAGGTCACAGAGATAGAGAGGGGTGTAGTGCTGGAGGCGGTTACAGAGATAGGGAGGGGTGTAGGGGCTGGAGGAGGTTACAGAGATAGCGAGGGATGTAGGGCTGGAGGAGGTTACAGAGATAGGGAGGGGTGTAGGGGCTGGAGGAGGTTACAGAGATAGGGAGGGGTGTAGGGGGCTGGAGAAGGTTACAGAGATAGGGAGAGGTATAGGGGCTGGAGGAGGTTACAGAGATAGGGAGGGGTGTAGGGGCTGGAGGAGGTTACAGACATAGGGAGGGGTGTAGGGCTGGAGGGGGTTAGAGAGATAGGGAGGGTTGTAGGGCTGGAGGAGGTGACAGAGATAGGGAGGGGTGTAGGGCTGGAGGAGGTCAGAGAGATAGGGAGGGTTGTAGGGCTGGAGGAGGTCACAGAGATAGGGAGGGGTGTAGGGCTGGAGGAGGTTACAGAGATAGGGAGGGGTGTAGGGCTGGAGGAGGTTACAGAGATAGGGAGGGTTGTAGGGCTGGAGAAGGTTACAGAGATAGGGAGGGGTGTAGGGCTGGAGGAGGTTACAGAGATAGGGAGGGGTGTAGGGCTGGAGGAGGTTACAGAGATAGGGAGGGTTGTAGGGCTGGAGGAGGTTACAGAAATAGGGAGGGTTGTAGGGCTGGAGGAGGTTACAGAGATAGGGAGGGTTGTAGGGCTGGAGGAGGTTACAGAGATAGGGAGGGGTGTAGGGCTGGAGGAGGTTACAGAGATAGGGAGGGGTGTCGGGCTGGAGGGGGTTACAGAGATAGGGAGGGTTGTAGGGCTGGAGGAGGTTACAGAGATAGGGAGGGGTGTAGGGCTGCAGGAGGTTACAGAGATAGGGAGGGGTGTAGGGCAGGAGGAGGTTACAGAGATAGGGAGGGGTGTAGGGCTGGAGGAGGTTACAGAGATAGGGAGGGGTGTAGGGCTGTAGGGGGTTACAGTGATAGGGAGGGTTGTTGGGCTGGAGGGGGTTACAGAGATAGGGAGGGGTGTAGGGCTGGAGGGGGTTAGAGATATCGAGGGGTGTAGGGGCTGGAGGAGGTTACAGAGATAGGGAGGGGTGTAGGGCTGGAGGGGTTTAGAGATAGGGAGGGGTGTAGGGCTGGAGGGGGTTTCAGAGATGGGGAGGGGTGTAGGGCTGGAGGGGGTTTCAGAGATAGGGAGGGGTGTAGGGCTAGAGGGGGTTTCAGAGATAGGGAGGGGCGTATGGCTGGAGGGGGTTTCAGAGATAGGGAGGGGTGTAGGGCTGGAGGGGGTTTCAGAGATAGGGAGGGGTGTAGGGCTGGAGGGGGTTTCAGAGAGAGGGAGGGGTGTAGGGCTGGAGGGGGTTACAGAGATAGGGAGGGGTGTAGGGCTGGAGGGGGTTACAGAGATAGGGAGGGGTGTAGGGCTGGAGGAGGTTACAGAGATAGGGAGGGGTGTAGGGCTGGAGGGGGTTACAGAGATAGGGACGGTTGTAGGGGCTGGGGGAGGTTACAGAGATAGGGAGGGTTGTAGGGCTGGAGGTGGTTACAGAGATAGGGAGGGTTGTAGGGCTGGAGGAGGTTACAGAAATAGGGAGGGTTGTAGGGCTGGAGAGGGTTTCAGAGATAGGGAGGGTTGTAGGGCTGGAGGAGGTTACAGAGATAGGGAGGGTTGTAGGGCTGGACGATGTTACAGAGATAGGGAGGGTTGTAGGGCAGGGGCGATTACAGAGATAGAGAGGGGTGTAGTGCTGGAGGCGGTTACAGAGATAGGGAGGGGTGTAGGGGCTGGAGGAGGTTACAGAGATAGCGAGGGATGTAGGGCTGGAGGAGGTTACAGAGATAGGGAGGGGTGTAGGGGCTGGAGGAGGTTACAGAGATAGGGAGGGGTGTAGGGGGCTGGAGAAGTTTACAGAGATAGGGAGGGGTATAGGGGCTGGAGGAGGTTACAGAGATAGGGAGGGGTGTAGGGGCTGGAGGAGGTTACAGACATAGGGAGGGGTGTAGGGCTGGAGGAGGTTACAGAGATAGGGAGGGGTGTAGGGGCTGGAGGAGGTTACAGAGATAGGGAGGGATGTAGGGTTGGAGGAGGTTACAGACATAGGGAGTGGTGTAGGGGGCTGGAGGAGGTTACAGAGATAGGGAGGGATATAGGGCTGGAGGTGGTTACAGAGATACGGAGGGTGTAGGGGGCTGGAGGAGGTTACAGAGATAGGGAGGGATATAGGGCTGGAGGTGGTTACAGAGATACGGAGGGTGTAGGGGGCTGGAGGAGGTTACAGAGATAGGGAGGAGTGTAGGGCTGGAGGAGGTTACAGAAATAGGGAGGGTTGTATGGCTGGAGGAGGTTACAGAGATAGGGAGGGTTGTCGGGCTGGAGGAGGTTACAGAGATAGGGAGGGTTGTAGGGCTGGAGGGGGTTACAGAGATAGGGAGGGTTGTAGGGCTGGAGGAGGTTACAGAGATAGGGAGGGTTGTAGGGCTGGAGGAGGTTACAGAGATAGGGAGGCTTGTAGGGCTGGAGGAGGTTAAAGAGATAGGGACGGTTGTAGGGCTGGAGGAGGTTACAGAAATAGGGAGGGTTGTAGGGCTGGAGGGGGTTACAGAGATAGGGAGGGTTGTAGGGCTGGAGGAGGTTACAGAGATAGGGAGGGGTGTAGGGCTGGAGGGGGTTTCAGAGATAGGGAGGGGTGTAGGTCTGGAGGGGGTTACAGAGATAGGGAGGGGTGTAGGGCTGGAGGGGTTTACAGAGATAGGGAGGGGTGTAGGGGCTGGAGAGGGTTACACAGATAGGGAGGGGTGTAGGGGCTGGAGGGGGTTACAGAGATAGGGAGGGGTGTAGGGCTGGAGGGGGTTACAGAGATAGGGAGGGGTGTAGGCCTGGAGGAGGTTACAGAGATAGGGAGGGGTGTAGGGCTGGAGGAGGTTACAGAGATAGGGAGGGTGTTACAGAGATAGGGAGGGTTGTAGGGCTGGAGGGGGTTACAGAGATAGGGAGGGTTGTAGGGCTGGAGGGGGTTACAGAGATAGGGAGGGTTGTAGGGCTGGAGGGGGTTACAGAGATAGGGAGGGTTGTCGGGCTGGAGGGGGTTACAGAGATAGGGAGGGTTGTAGGGCTGGAGGGTGTTACAGAGATAGGGAGGGGTGTAGGGCTGGAGGGGGTTACAGAGATAGGGAGGGGTGTAGGGCTGGAGGGGGTTAAAGAGATAGGGAGGGTAGGAGGGGCTGGAGGAGGTTACAGAGATAGGGAGGGTTGTAGGGCTGGAGGAGGTTACAGAGATACGGAGGGTTGTAGGGGCTGGGGGAGGTTACAGAGCTAGGGAGGGTTGTAGGGCTGGAGGAGGTTACAGAGATAGGGAGGGTTGTAGGGCTGGAGGAGGTTACAGAAATAGGGAGGGTTGTAGGGCTGGAGGGGGTTACAGAGATAGGGAGGGTTGTAGGGCTGGAGGAGGTTACAGAGATAGGGAGGGTGGTAGGGCTGGAGGAGGATACAGAGATAGGGAGTGTTGTAGGGCAGGGGCGGTTACAGAGATAGGGAGGGGTGTAGTGCTGGGGGCGGTTACAGAGACAGGGATGGGTGTAGGGGCTGGAGGGGGTTTCAGAGATAGGGAGGGGTGTAGGGCTGGAGGGGGTTACAGAGATAGGGAGGGGTGTAGGGCTGGAGGGGGTTACAGAGATAAGGAGGGGTGTAGGGCTGGAGGAGGTTACAGAGATAGGGAGGGGTGTAGGGCTGCACGAGGTTACAGAGATAGGGAGGTGTGTAGGGCTGGAGGAGGTTACAGAGATAGGGAGGGGTGTAGGGCTGGAGGAGGTTACAGAAATAGGGAGGGTAGTATGGCTGGAGGGGGTGACAGAGATAGGGAGGGTTGTAGGGCTGGAGGGGGTTACAGAGACAGGGAGGGTTGTAGGGCTGGAGGGGGTTACAGAGATAGGGAGGGTTGTAGGGCTGGAGGGGTTTACAGAGATAGGGAGGGTTGTAGGGCTGGAGGAGGTTACAGAGATAGGGAGGGTTGTAGGGCTGGAGGAGGTTAAAGAGATAGGGAGGGTTGTAGGGCTGGAGGAGGTTACAGAAATAGGGAGGGTTGTAGGGCTGGAGGGGGCTACAGAGATAGGGAGGGTTGTAGGGCTGGAGGAGGTTACAGAGATAGGGAGGGTTGTAGGGCTGGAGGGGGTTACAGAGATAGGGAGGGGTGTAGGGCTGGAGGGGGTTAGAGATAGGGAGGGGTGTAGGGGCTGGAGGAGGTTGCAGAGATAGGGAGGGGTGTAGGTCTGGAGGAGGTTAGAGAGATAGGGAGGGTTGCAGGGCTGGAGGAGGTTACAGAGATAGGGAGGGGTGTAGGGCTGCAGGAGGTCAGAGAGATAGGGAGGGTTGTTGGGCTGGAGGAGGTCACAGAGATAGGGAGGGGTGTAGGGCTGGAGGAGGTTACAGAGATAGGGAGGGGTGTAGGGCTGGAGGGGGTTACAGAGATAGGGAGGGTTGTAGGGCTGGAGGAGGTTACAGAGATAGGGAGGGGTGTAGGGCTGGAGGGGGTTACAGAGATAGGGAGGGGTGTAGGGCTGGAGGGGGTTACAGAGAAAGGGAGGGGTGTAGGGCTGGAGGGGGTTTCAGAGATAGGGAGGGGTGTAGGGCTGGAGGGGGTTTCAGAGATAGGGAGGGGTGTAGGTCTGGAGGTGTTTACAGAGATAGGGAGGGGTGTAGGGCTGGAGGGGGTTACAGAGATAGGGAGGGGTGTGGGGCTGGAGAGGGTTACACAGATAGGGAGGGGTGTAGGGGCTGGAGGGGGTTACAGAGATAGGGAGGGGTGTAGGGCTGGAGGGGGTTACAGAGATAGGGAGGGGTGTAGGGCTGGAGGAGGTTACAGAGATAGGGAGGGGTGTAGGGCTGGAGGAGGTTACAGAGATAGGGAGGGTGTTACAGAGATAGGGAGGGTTGTAGGGCTGGAGGGGGTTACAGAGATAGGGAGCGTTGTAGGGCTGGAGGGGGTTACAGAGATAGGGAGGGTTGTAGGGCTGGAGGGGGTTACAGAGATAGGGAGGGTTGTAGGGCTGGAGGGGGTTACAGAGATAGGGAGGAGTGTAGGGCTGGAGGAGGTTACAGAGATAGGGAGGGATGTAGGGCTGGAGGAGGTTACAGTCATAGGGAGTGGTGTAGGGGGCTGGAGGAGGTTACAGAGATAGGGAGGGATGTAGGGCTGGAGGTGGTTACAGCGATAGGGAGGTTGTAGGGGGCTGGAGGAGGTTACAGAGATAGGGAGGAATGTATGGCTGGAGGGGGTTACAGAGATAGGGAGGGTTGTAGGGCTGGAGGAGGTTACAGAGATAGTGAGGGTTGTAGGGCTGGAGGGGGTTACAGAGATAGGGAGGGTTGTAGGGCTGGGGGAGGTCACAGAGATAGCGAGGGTTGTAGGGCTGGAGGAGGTTACAGAGATAGGGAGGGTTGTAGGGCTGGAGGAGGTTAAAGAGATAGGGAGGGTTGTAGGGCTGGAGGTGGTTACAGAAAAAGGGAGGGTTGTCGGGCTGGAGGGGGTTACAGAGATAGGGTTGGGTTGTAGGGCTGGAGGAGGTTACAGAGATAGGGAGGGTTGTAGGGCTGGAGGGGGTTACAGAGATAGGGAGGGTTGTAGGGCTGGAGGGGCTTACAGAGATAGGGAGGGGTGTAGGGCTGGAGGGGGTTACAGAGATAGGGAGGGGTGTAGGGCTGGAGGGGTTTACAGAGATAGGGAGGGGTGTAGGGCTGGAGGGGATTACAGAGATAGGAAGGGGTGTAGGGCTGGAGGGGGTTACAGAGATAGGGAGGGGTGTAGGGGCTGGAGAGGGTTACAGAGATCGGGAGGGGTGTAGCGGCTGGAGGGGGTTACAGAGATAGGGAGGGGTGTCGGGCTGGAGGGGGTTACAGAGATAGGGAGGGGTATAGGGCTGGAGGAGGTTACAGAGATAGGGAGGGGTGTAGGGCTGGAGGAGGTTACAGAGATAGGGAGGGGTGTAGGGCTGGAGGGGGTTGCAGAGATAGGGAGGGTTGTAGGGCTGGAGGGTGTTACAGAGATAGGGAGGGTTGTAGGGCTGGAGCGGGTTAGAGAGATACTGAGGGTTGTAGGGCTGGAGGGGGTTACAGAGATAGGGAGGGTTGTAGGGCTGGAGGGGGTTACAGAGATAGGGAGGGTTGTAGGGCTGGAGGGGGTTACAGTGATAGGGAGGAGTGTAGGGCTGGAGGAGGTTACAGAGATAGGGAGGGGTGTAGGGCTGGAGGAGGTTACAGAAATAGGGAGGGTTGTAAGGCTGGAGGGGGTTACAGAGATAGGGAGGGTTGTAGGGCTGGAGCGGGTTACAGAGATAGGGAGGGGTGTAGGGCTGGAGGGGCTTACAGAGATAGGGAGGGGTGTAGGGCTGGAGGGGGTTACACAGATAGGGAGGGGTGTAGGGCTGGAGGGGGTTACAGAGATAGGGACGGAGTGAATACACATGCTGAAGATGGGCTGCTGAGATTTTAGTGTTTTTAGTGTCTAAAGTGGGGAAAAAAAAGTTTCATTTCATTTCAATTTTTAAAAAAGGTTTTAAAATTAAATTTAGTTCTCGTTAAGTTAGTTTAGTTTCGGTTAGTTTAAGTTTAGATTAGTCTAGACAAAGTAGAGAAGGAAAAGACCGCCAGAAAGACTACCAAAGAAAAAAAAACCCAGAGGAAAATAGAGGGAAAAAAAAGCCAAAGCAAAAAAAAAAGAAACAAGAGAAGAACTACACAAACCAGTGAACGGCAGCCACACGGGGCTTCAGCAGCGGTGGTTGAGTCGGCGGCATCGGGACCGAGTTCGAGGAGGCGAGGTGACTCGGGCCGCAGCCCAGCGGTCCAGCAACCGGCACAGCCGAGGGGACTCGGGCCGCATCCCAGAAATCGGCACAGCCGAGGAGATCCGGAACGCAGCCCGGCAATCGGCACAGCGGAGAGGACTCGGGCCGCATCGCAGAAATCGGCACAGCCGAGGAGATTCGGAACGCAGCCCGGAAATCCAGCAATCAGCACAGCCGAGGGGACTCGGGCCACAGCCCAACAATCCAGCACGGGAAAGGCCCGAGGAGCCAGGCCAGCAGGCACAGAGACCTCTGAGGAGAAGGAGAGCAACCAGAAGGCTCGCAACCAAGACCGTGAGTACAGGGCCCAGGGAGGGAGGCCCAGGGAAAGGCCCGAGGAGCCAGGCCGAAACAGAGGCCCAGAGACCTCTGAGGGGGAGGGGAACAGCCCGAAGGCACCGGGAAACAGTGGCTCACAGACTCAGACCTGAGAAGGGTGAACCCAGGAGCCGAGGCCCAGGGACCACGGGGTCGGAGAGGGGGACCGGGAAAGTTTGCGAACAGGGAGAGGGTAACACCAAACCCGGGGCCCCAGAAAAGCTTATTCTAAGATCAACAATACTTTACCAAAAATGAGCGAATCAGAAGATCCACAACAGCCCCGCTTCCAGATTCCCCCCAACACCACAAAAAAAGCTATAAAAACGATCAAGCATGCTCAGATGAGAGAAAAACCAGAAACTCTCTTTACTGACTGTTACAACAATGGGACAAAAAGTAACCTCATATTCTACTCAGATCAGCCAGCGGCTTGGATCAGAGCAATAAAATCACACTATACCAGTGTTAAGCTAAAAAATACCGCAAATGGGTCCATAATGAAAATTAACACACCAGGAGACAGTTCAATCACGACTGTCAACGCGTACAATACCGGAACAATATTAGTGCAAGGCAACCTCGACAAATTTGCAACGGCCTTCAGGACACTGAAAAGATCAACTACGAGGGGAATGAACAGCCCCAGAGTGGCCCGCACTCCCCCCAACATTGACAACTTACCAGGAGAAAATCTGCATGGTCAAGGGATGAACGAGCCACACAGTTCAAACCAGACACTAACCCCGGGGAACCACAGCCACACGATACAACTGACAAACCCCAGCATAACTACCACGGAGGAAGCCACACATAGTTCCCCTACCATTCCCAGCCCACCAAGAGAAGAGCAGCATAGCCAGGAAGTGAGTGAGCCTTCCAGGGCCGACCAGCTTAGCCAGGAAGTGAGTGAGCCTTCCAGGGCCGACCAGACACATACCCCGGGATCACACAGCCAGATACAACCAAAAGATAAATTTTATCAATTAGAGATAGAGATGGTTAAACTTAGAGAGGAGGTCCTCAAATTGAATGACAAACAAAAGCAGGAGAGGGAGAGACACAAGAGAGAGCTGAATAGACTTGATAACCAGGTGAATCTACTTAAGAATCAGGTGAAAGAGCTGCAGGAAAAAGAAGAGAGCCATAGAGGAGAGAAAACACCATTAGACCAGCAACCAGAGACTAGAGATAAGACAAGACAGAGCCGGACGGAACGGCTGCACTCCCACACGGAACAAAAGCAACAGACACACAATACAAGGGGTGCCACACAGACCGACCAGCATGCTGACTCGCAATCTTCCCCCACCACCATGGAACCACAAGCGAGCCGCTCACAAGAGGTACGCACACACCAGACACCCCAGCCCAGCACACACACTATGAGTCCAGGCGAAAGCCACCAGACAGTAAACACAAACAAGGCTGACGTCGTAATACTCATAGACTCAAATGGGAAATTTCTATGGGAGAAAAAGCTCTTCCCTAGAAGTAAAGTAGAAAAGATTTGGTGCCCAACAACAGACAGAGCCATGGGATGGCTGACCAAAGCCAGATTAGGCTCCCCCCAACACATAATAATACACACGGGCACAAATGACCTAAAGGCCAAACAGAAAGAGGTAGCAACATCGCTCAGAGCAATGATTAGGAAGGCAAGCAGTACATTTCCAAACACTAGAATCACTGTTTCCACAATATTGCCGAGAACAGACTTCAACAACAACACAATTCATGAGATAAATGCCAGCATAGCAACAGAATGCGAATCAAACCACAACGTACACCTGGCCCAACACCCCACCCTCGATGAAGAATGTCTTTACGACCACGTCCACATCCAAAGGCAAAAAATATCGATCTTTGCTAAAGCCCTGAAGGACGTCGCTTTTAACCGGGTCCATACCCAGACTCCAAGAGGACCCCCCCCCGACCACCAGAGATCAGCGGGGTACATATCAGGAACACTACAAAGACCACCACCACACCAACCGAGACCGGAGAGGATCCCCATGCAAAACAACATTATCAGACCTGCACCACTCCTGTCCCACAGGGGAATAGGACCGCTACCAGCCAGACAGAGGGAGAGATGCACAGGACGTACGCAATACCTCAGACAGAAACAATCCATTAAGAGACAATAAGCAGATGTGCAGCAGCATCTACTTCCGCCTTATGGATCAAGGACTAATTAATAGAAAGAACTGTAACCAAATTGTATTAACTTTTGTAGACAACTGGGGTGATCTTTTTTTTCCCCACACTTAGACACGACAAACACGTACCACTCTTTAACCTATCATAGAAAAAGATAAAACTTAACATGAAATCCTTATATATTTCGACCTGGAATATCCAAGGTCTACGCTCTTCACTGCGAGAAGTGAAGAGTAGGACCCCAGAGTTCATAGAGGAAACTAAAGATCTAGATATTATCATTTTACAGGAAACTTGGTATAAAGGAAAAGGACACACCGGCTGTCCCCAAGGGTACACTGAGCTAGTGGTCCCCTCCAATAAATTACCAAGTGTAACCCAAGGCAGAGACTCCGGAGGCATACTGATCTGGTTTAAAACAGAACTTAAGAATTACATCAAATTTATAAAAAAGGGCGAAAACCATATGTGGCTCAAACTTGAGAGGGAGATTATCTCAAACACCCAAGATGTTTACATTTGCGCACTTTATATCCCTCCAATCGATTCCCCGTACTACAAAGAGGACACCTTCTCCAACATGGAGGGGGAAATTATCCAATACCAGGCCCAGGGGAACGTGTTGATCTGTGGGGACCTCAATTCAAGAACGGGCGAAGAACCAGACTTCACCAATAATCAGGGAAACAATTACGTATTCGGGAATAACCACTTTGACATCCCTTCCCTTCCATACAGGCATAACTGCGACAAGCAGTCAAATACCAACGGTAAACAGCTACTACAGCTCTGTCGAAACCTGGGTCTGTACATTGTCAATGGTAGGTTCATAGGAGACCTCCTAGGAAGATTGACCTACTGCTCACCTCTTGGCTGCAGCACAGTAGACTATATGATTACAGACTTGGACCCATCCTCTTTCAGAGCATTCACAGTCAAACCACAAACAACACTGTCAGATCACAGTCAAATTACTATGTTTCTCAAAAAGACAGAAACAAACAACATAGAAACACAACCCAGTAAACTGTACAACACCAAAAAATCGTACAGATGGGCCAAAAACGACACGGAAAAATACCAGAAAACAATTAGCAATGCATCAACTCAAGCTCTCTTAGACACCTTTCTGGATAACATATACACTCACAATAAAGAAGGCGTAAACCGGGCAGTTAGTAAACTAAACAATATTTTTGATAATTTGGCAACAAATGCAAACTTGAAAGCTCGCAAGAACAAACCCAAAACAAAAAACTATGAAAAATGGTTTGACCATGATTGCCATAACATGAGGAAAAAACTTAGAAAACTATCAAACCAAAAACACAGACATCCAGAAAACGAGGAATTACGCCTTACTTATTGTCAGACGCTAACACAATACAGAAACACACTCAGGACCAAAAAAGAGCAATTTATTAAGAATACACTCAGCTCCATGGAGGAATCCATTGAGTCGAATTGTTTCTGGGACAACTTGAAAACACTACACAAAAAACAACACGACGATTTGTCCATTCAAAATGGGGACACATGGGTAAACCACTTTGAAAAATTATACCAGAAAAACACACTAGGACCAGAGCAACACCAAATACGCAAAAAACTTGAAAAGCTTGAAATGGCCATAAAAGATAACCAAAACCCGCTAGACGCCATAATAACAGAAAAAGAACTTCTTGAAAAACTCAAGGACCTGCGACCAGGAAAAGCTTGCGGGACAGACGGCATACTAAACGAGATGATTAAACATGCAGACGACAAACTGAAACTGGCTATCCTAAAACTCTTCAACTTGGTTCTGAGTGTCGGTTATTTCCCTGACATCTGGAACAAAGGACTCATAACACCCATATACAAAAGTGGGGACAAAATCGACCCAAACAACTATCGAGGCATCTGTGTAAACAGTAACCTGGGGAAGGTATTCTGTAGCATCATAAACAAAAGACTTATAAACTTCCTTGAAGAGCACAATGTCTTGAGTAAAAGCCAAATTGGATTCCTGCCAAACTATAGAACATCCGATCATATCTTCACCCTACAGACCCTAATTGACAAACACGTTCACCATAACAAAAGCAAAATCTACGCATGCTTTGTAGATTTCCAGAAGGCTTTCGACTCCATCTGGCATGACGGTTTATTCCTGAAACTTATCGAAAGCGGGGTAGGAGGGAAAACATATGATGTAATTAAATCAATGTATACAAACAATAAATGTGCAGTTAAAATTGGAGACAAACAAACAAAATACTTCCCACAGGGGCGGGGGGTGACGCAGGGCTCGCCAATCTCACCGACACTCTTTAATATTTACATTAATGGATTGGCAAAACTACTTGAACAATCTACAGCACCCGGCCTCACCCTATATGAATCCAAGGTTAAATTCCTCCTCTATGCCGACGACCTGGTTCTGCTGTCACCAACTAAGGAGGGTCTACAGCAGAACCTGGACCTGCTGGAGTCGTACTGCCAGACTTGGGCCCTGACAATAAATCCCCAAAAAACCAAAGTCCTTGTGTTCCAGCAAAGATCCAAACAACATGGACCCACAATAAATTTCACAGTAGGAACAACCAAAATTGAACAAACCACTCACTACACATACTTGGGCTTAAAAATCAGTTCTACGGGAAACTTCAAACTGGCTGTGAATGAACTGAAAGAGAAAGCAAGAAGGGCTTTCTATGCCATCAAAAAATCAATCCAAATAGAAATCCCAATTAGCATTTGGCTCAAAATTTTCAAATCAGTAATTGAACCAATTGCACTCTATGGCAGTGAGGTCTGGGGACCACTAACACAACAAGATTTTGCAAAATGGGACAAACACCCAATTGAGATCCTACATGCGGAATTCTGTAAAAGTATCCTCCGGACTCAAAGGAAAACAGTAAACAACGCATGCAGGGCGGAACTAGGCCAATACCCATTAATAATCACTATCCAAAAAAGAGCCACCAAATTTTGGAATCACCTACAAATGAGCAACCCCCAATGCTATCACTACGACGCCCTGAAATGCCAAGAGCTGACCATAAAGAAGAATACCCTCAGTCAACTAGTCCTGGGACTCAATAAAGTAACTAATAACAATACTAACAATAACCAGCCCCAGGACAGTGACAGGGTAACACAAAGAATTCGACCCAACACAATCGTCGCTAAGCAAAAGGAAAAATATCTGTCATATTGGGCAGAAACAACAAAAACCCAAAGCAAACTCAATTGCTACTTGGCCCTAAACAGACAATACAACATAGCTGATTACCTGACCATGGTAAAGGATAACAAACTGAGAAGAACCTTGACAAGGTACAGACTTAGCGAACATAGCCTAGCGATCGAAAAAGGCAGACACAGGCAGACCAGGCTGCCAAGAGAAGACAGGATATGCTCTCACTGCAGTCAGGGAGTAGTTGAGACAGAGATGCACTTCCTCACAGCCTGTGGAAAATATCAGGGCATCAGAGAGAATTTCTATCAAAAATTCTCACAAATATGCCCTGAATTCAGAAATCTGACTGACAACCAAAAACTCCCATTCCTACTGGGGGAGGAGAGAAGCTGTGTAACACTGGCGGCACACTATGTTACAGCTTGCCATGAACAGAGGGACAACCAGTAAACTAAGACAAGAGCATATATAAACAAGGCGAAAATATATTTATAAACTCAGGGATATACCTGTTTATACACTGTATGAATGGAACCGCGTTTATGTGTTCAACCATAAATGTATTTTGATGCTTTGGCAACATAAGATGTACCTTATCATGCCAATAAAGCGATTTGTATTGTATTGTATTGTATTGTGTAGTGCTGGAGGCGGTTACAGAGATAGGGAGGGGTGTAGGGGCTGGAGGAGGTTACAGAGATAGCGAGGGATGTAGGGCTGGAGGAGGTTACAGAGATAGGGAGGGGTGTAGGGGCTGGAGGAGGTTACGGAGATAGGGAGGGGTGTAGGGGGCTGGATGAGGTTACAGAGATAGGGAGGGGTGTAGGGGCTGGAGGAGGTTACAGAGATAGGGAGGGGTGTAGGGGGCTGGATGAGGTTACAGAGATAGGGAGGGGTGTAGGGGCTGCAGGAGGTTACAGAGATAGGAAGGGGTGTAGGGCTGGAGGAGGTTACAGAGATAGGGAGGGGTGTAGGGCTGGAGGTGGTTACAGAGATAGGGAGGGTGTAGGGGGCTGGAGGAGGTTACAGAGATAGGGAGGAATGTAGGGCTGGAGGAGGTTACAGAGATAAAGAGGTGTGTAGGGCTGGAGGAGGTAACAGACATAGGGAGTGGTGTAGGGGGCTGGAGGAGTTTACAGAGATAGGGAGGGATGTAGGGCTGGAGGTGGTTACAGAGATAGGGAGGGTGTAGGGGGCTGGAGGAGGTTACAGAGATAGGGAGGAATGTAGGGCTGGAGGAGGTTACAGAGATAAAGAGGTGTGTAGGGCTGGAGGAGGTTACAGAGATAGGGAGGGGTGTAGGGCTGGAGGAGGCTACAGAAATAGGGAGGGTAGTATGGCTGGAGGGGGTGACAGAGATAGGGAGGGTTGTAGGGCTGGAGGGGGTTACAGAGATAGGGAGGGTTGTAGGGCTGGAGGGGTTTACAGAGATAGGGAGGGTTGTAGGGCTGGAGGGGGTTACAGAGATAGGGAGGGTTGTAGGGCTGGAGGGGGTTACAGAGATAGGGAGGGTTGTAGGGCTGGAGGAGGTTACAGAGATAGGGAGGGTTGTAGGGCTGCAGGAGGTTAAAGAGATAGGGAGGGTTGTAGGGCTGGAGGAGGTTACAGAAATAGGGAGGGTTGTAGGGCTGGAGGGGGCTACAGAGATAGGGAGGGTTGTAGGGCTGGAGGAGGTTACAGAGATAGGGAGGGTTGTAGGGCTGGAGGGGGTTACAGAGATAGGGAGGGGTGTAGGGCTGGAGGGGGTTAGAGATAGGGAGGGGTGTAGGGGCTGGAGGAGGTTACAGAGATAGGGAGGGGTGTAGGGCTGGAGGAGGTTAGAGAGATAGGGAGGGTTGTAGGGCTGGAGGAGGTTACAGAGATAGGGAGGGGTGTAGGGCTGGAGGAGGTCAGAGAGATAGGGAGGGTTGTAGGGCTGGAGGAGGTCACAGAGATAGGGAGGGGTGTAGGGCTGGAGGAGGTTACAGAGAGAGGGAGGGGTGTAGGGCTGGAGGAGGTTACAGAGATAGGGAGGGTTGTAGGGCTGGAGGAGGTTACAGAAATAGGGAGGGTTGTAGGGCTGGAGGAGGTTACAGAAATAGGGAGGGTTGTAGGGCTGGAGGGGGTTACAGAGATAGGGAGGGTTGTAGGGCTGGAGGAGGTTACAGAGATAGGGAGGGTGGTAGGGCTGGAGGAGGATACAGAGATAGGGAGTGTTGTAGGGCAGGGGCGGTTACAGAGATAGGGAGGGGTGTAGTGCTGGGGGCGGTTACAGAGACAGGGATGGGTGTAGGGGCTGGAGGGGGTTTCAGAGATAGGGAGGGGTGTAGGGCTGGAGGGGGTTTCAGAGATAGGGAGGGGTGTAGGGCTGGAGGGGGTTACAGAGATAGGGAGGGGTGTAGGGCTGGAGGGGGTTACAGAGATAAGGAGGGGTGTAGGGCTGGAGGAGGTTACAGAGATAGGGAGGGGTGTAGGGCTGGACGAGGTTACAGAGATAGGGAGGTGTGTAGGGCTGGAGGAGGTTACAGAGATAGGGAGGGGTGTAGGGCTGGAGGAGGTTACAGAAATAGGGAGGGTAGTATGGCTGGAGGGGGTGACAGAGATAGGGAGGGTTGTAGGGCTGGAGGGGGTTACAGAGACAGGGAGGGTTGTAGGGCTGGAGGGGGTTACAGAGATAGGGAGGGTTGTAGGGCTGGAGGGGGTTACAGAGATAGGGAGGGTTGTAGGGCTGGAGGAGGTTACAGAGATAGGGAGGGTTGTAGGGCTGGAGGAGGTTAAAGAGATAGGGAGGGTTGTAGGGCTGGAGGAGGTTACAAAAATAGGGAGGGTTGTAGGGCTGGAGGGGGCTACAGAGATAGGGAGGGTTGTAGGGCTGGAGGAGGTTACAGAGATAGGGAGGGTTGTAGGGCTGGAGGGGGTTACAGAGATAGGGAGGGGTGTAGGGCTGGAGGGGTTTAGAGATAGGGAGGGGTGTAGGGGCTGGAGGAGGTTGCAGAGATAGGGAGGGGTGTAGGGCTGGAGGAGGTTAGAGAGACAGGGAGGGTTGCAGGGCTGGAGGAGGTTACAGAGATAGGGAGGGGTGTAGGGCTGCAGGAGGTCAGAGAGATAGGGAGGGTTGTAGGGCTGGAGGGGGTCACAGAGATAGGGAGGGGTGTAGGGCTGGAGGAGGTTACAGAGATAGGGAGGGTTGTAGGGCTGGAGGTGGTTACAGAGATAGGGAGGGGTGTAGGGCTGGAGGAGGTTACAGAGATAGGGAGGGGTGTAGGGCTGGAGGAGGTTACAGAGATAGGGAGGGTTGTAGGGCTGGAGGAGGTTACAGAAATAGGGAGGGTTGTAGGGCTGGAGGAGGTTACAGAGATCAGGAGGGTTGTAGGGTTGGAGGAGGTTACAGAGATAGGGAGGGGTGTAGGGCTGGAGGAGGTTACAGAGATAGGGAGGGGTATAGGGCTGGAGGGGGTTACAGAGATAGGGAGGGTTGTAGGGCTGGAGGAGGTTACAGAGATAGGGAGGGGTGTAGGGCTGGAGGGGGTTACAGAGATAGGGAGGGGTGTAGGGCTGGAGGGGGTTACAGAGAAAGGGAGGGGTGTAGGGCTGGAGGGGGTTTCAGAGATAGGGAGGGGTGTAGGGCTGGAGGGGGTTTCAGAGATAGGGAGGGGTGTAGGTCTGGAGGGGTTTACAGAGATAGGGAGGGGTGTAGGGCTGGAGGGGGCTACAGAGATAGGGAGGGGTGTGGGGCTGGAGAGGGTTACACAGATAGGGAGGGGTGTAGGGGCTGGAGGGGGTTACAGAGATAGGGAGGGGTGTAGGGCTGGAGGGGGTTACAGAGATAGGGAGGGGTGTAGGGCTGGAGGAGGTTACAGAGATAGGGAGGGGTGTAGGGCTGGAGGAGGTTACAGAGATAGGGAGGGTGTTACAGAGATAGGGAGGGTTGTAGGGCTGGAGGGGGTTACAGAGTTGGGAGCGTTGTAGGGCTGGAGGGGGTTACAGAGATAGGGAGGGTTGTAGGGCTGGAGGGGGTTACAGAGATAGGGAGGGTTGTAGGGCTGGAGGGGGTTACAGAGATAGGGAGGAGTGTAGGGCTGGAGGAGGTTACAGAGATAGGGAGGGATGTAGGGCTGGAGGAGGTTACAGTCATAGGGAGTGGTGTAGGGGGCTGGAGGAGGTTACAGAGATAGGGAGGGATGTAGGGCTGGAGGTGGTTACAGTGATAGGGAGGGTGTAGGGGGCTGGAGGAGGTTACAGAGATAGGGAGGAATGTAGTGCTGGAGGAGTTTACAGAGATAAAGAGGTGTGTAGGGCTGGAGGAGGTTACAGAGATAGGGAGGGGTGTAGGGCTGGAGGAGGTTACAGAAATAGGGAGGGTTGTATGGCTGGAGGGGGTTACAGAGATAGGGAGGGTTGTAGGGCTGGAGGAGGTTACAGAGATAGTGAGGGTTGTAGGGCTGGAGGGGGTTACAGAGATAGGGAGGGTTGTAGGGCTGGGGGAGGTCACAGAGATAGCGAGGGTTGTAGGGCTGGAGCAGGTTACAGAGATAGGGAGGGTTGTAGGGCTGGAGGAGGTTAAAGAGATAGGGAGGGTTGTAGGGCTGGAGGAGGTTACAGAAATAGGGAGGGTTGTCGGGCTGGAGGGGGTTACAGAGATAGGGTTGGGTTGTAGGGCTGAAGGAGGTTACAGAGATAGGGAGGGTTGTAGGGCTGGATGGGGTTACAGAGATAGGGAGGGTTGTAGGGCTGGAGGGGCTTACAGAGATAGGGAGGGGTGTAGGGCTAGAGGGGGTTACAGAGATAAGGAGGGGTGTAGGGCTGCAGGAGGTCAGAGAGATAGGGAGGGTTGTAGGGCTGGAGGGGGTCACAGAGATAGGGAGGGGTGTAGGGCTGGAGGAGGTTACAGAGATAGGGAGGGGTGCAGGGCTGGAGGAGGTTACAGAAATAGGGAGGGTAGTATGGCTGGAGGGGGTGACAGAGATAGGGAGGGTTGTAGGGCTGGAGGGGGTTACAGAGACAGGGAGGGTTGTAGGGCTGGAGGAGGTGACAGAAATAGGGAGGGTTGTAGGGCTGGAGGGGGTTACAGAGATAGGGAGGGTTGTAGGGCTGGAGGAGGTTACAGAGATAGGGAGGGTTGTAGGGCTGGAGGAGGTTAAAGAGATAGGGAGGGTTGTAGGGCTGGAGGAGGTTACAGAAATAGGGAGGGTTGTAGGGCTGGAGGGGGCTACAGAGATAGGGAGGGTTGTAGGGCTGGAGGAGGTTACAGAGATAGGGAGGGTTGTAGGGCTGGAGGGGGTTACAGAGATAGGGAGGGGTGTAGGGCTGGAGGGGTTTAGAGATAGGGAGGGGTGTAGGGGCTGGAGGAGGTTGCAGAGATAGGGAGGGGTGTAGGGCTGGAGGAGGTTAGAGAGACAGGGAGGGTTGCAGGGCTGGAGGAGGTTACAGAGATAGGGAGGGGTGTAGGGCTGCAGGAGGTCAGAGAGATAGGGAGGGTTGTAGGGCTGGAGGGGGTCACAGAGATAGGGAGGGGTGTAGGGCTGGAGGAGGTTACAGAGATAGGGAGGGTTGTAGGGCTGGAGGAGGTTACAGAGATAGGGAGGGGTGTAGGGCTGGAGGAGGTTACAGAGATAGGGAGGGGTGTAGGGCTGGAGGAGGTTACAGAGATAGGGAGGGTTGTAGGGCTGGAGGAGGTGACAGAAATAGGGAGGGTTGTAGGGCTGGAGGAGGTTACAGAGATCAGGAGGGTTGTAGGGTTGGAGGAGGTTACAGAGATAGGGAGGGGTGTAGGGCTGGAGGAGGTTACAGAGATAGGGAGGGGTGTAGGGCTGGAGGGGGTTACAGAGATAGGGAGGGTTGTAGGGCTGGAGGAGGTTACAGAGATAGGGAGGGGTGTAGGGCTGGAGGGGGTTACAGAGATAGGGAGGGGTGTAGGGCTGGAGGGGGTTACAGAGATAGGGAGGAGTGTAGGGCTGGAGGAGGTTACAGAGATAGGGAGGGATGTAGGGCTGGAGGAGGTTACAGTCATAGGGATTGGTGTAGGGGGCTGGAGGAGGTTACAGAGATAGGGAGGGATGTAGGGCTGGAGGTGGTTACAGCGATAGGGAGGGTGTAGGGGGCTGGAGGAGGTTACAGAGATAGGGAGGAATGTAGGGCTGGAGGAGTTTACAGAGATAGGGAGGGTTGTAGGGCTGGAGGAGGTTAAAGAGATAGGGAGGGTTGTAGGGCTGGAGGAGGTTACAGAAATAGGGAGGGTTGTAGGGCTGGAGGGGGCTACAGAGATAGGGAGGGTTGTAGGGCTGGAGGAGGTTACAGAAATAGGGAGGGTTGTATGGCTGGAGGGGGTTACAGAGATAGGGAGGGTTGTAGGGCTGGAGGAGGTTACAGAGATAGTGAGGGTTGTAGGGCTGGAGGGGGTTACAGAGATAGGGAGGGTTGTAGGGCTGGGGGAGGTCACAGAGATAGCGAGGGTTGTAGGGCTGGAGGAGGTTACAGAGATAAGGAGGGTTGTAGGGCTGGAGGAGGTTAAAGAGATAGGGAGGGTTGTAGGACTGGAGGAGGTTACAGAAATAGGGAGGGTTGTCGGGCTGGAGGGGGTTACAGAGATAGGGAGGGTTGTAGGGCTGGATGGGGTTACAGAGATAGGGAGGGTTGTAGGGCTGGAGGGGCTTACAGAGATAGGGAGGGGTGTAGGGCTGGAGGGGGTTACAGAGATAGGGAGGGGTGTAGGGCTGGAGGGGTTTACAGAGATAGGGAGGGGTGTAGGGCTGGAGGGGATTACAGAGATAGGAAGGGGTGTAGGGCTGGAGGGGGTTACAGAGATAGGGAGGGGTGTAGGGGCTGGAGAGGGTTACAGAGATCGGGAGGGGTGTAGCGGCTGGAGGGGGTTACAGAGATAGGGAGGGGTGTAGGGCTGGAGGGGGTTACAGAGATAGGGAGGGGTATAGGGCTGGAGGAGGTTACAGAGATAGGGAGGGGTGTAGGGCTGGAGGAGGTTACAGAGATAGGGAGGGTTGTAGGGCTGGAGCGGGTTAGAGAGATACTGAGGGTTGTAGGGCTGGAGGCGGTTACAGAGATAGGGAGGGTTGTAGGGCTGGAGGGGGTTACAGAGATAGGGAGGGTTGTAGGGCTGGAGGGGGTTACAGTGATAGGGAGGAGTGTAGGGCTGGAGGAGGTTACAGAGATAGGGAGGGGTGTAGGGCTGGAGGAGGTTACAGAAATAGGGAGGATTGTAGGGCTGGAGGGGGTTACAGAGATAGGGAGGGTTGTAGGGCTGGAGCGGGTTACAGAGATAGGGAGGGGTGTAGGGCTGGAGGGGCTTACAGAGACAGGGAGGGGTGTAGGGCTGGAGGGGGTTACACAGATAGGGAGGGGTGTAGGGCTGGAGGGGGTTACAGAGATAGGGAGGGGTGTAGTGCTGGAGGCGGTTACAGAGATAGGGAGGGGTGTAGGGGCTGGAGGAGGTTACAGAGATAGCGAGGGATGTAGGGCTGGAGGAGGTTACAGAGATAGGGAGGGGTGTAGGGGCTGGAGGAGATTACGGAGATAGGGAGGGGTGTAGGGGGCTGGATGAGGTTACAGAGATAGGGAGGGGTGTAGGGGCTGGAGGAGGTTACAGAGATAGGGAGGGGTGTAGGGGCTGCAGGAGGTTACAGAGATAGGAAGGGGTGTAGGGCTGGAGGAGGTTACAGAGATAGGGAGGGGTGTAGGGCTGGAGGTGGTTACAGAGATAGGGAGGGTGTAGGGGGCTGGAGGAGGTTACAGAGATAGGGAGGAATGTAGGGCTGGAGGAGGTTACAGAGATAAAGAGGTGTGTAGGGCTGGAGGAGGTAACAGACATAGGGAGTGGTGTAGGGGGCTGGAGGAGTTTACAGAGATATGGAGGGATGTAGGGCTGGAGGTGGTTACAGAGATCGGGAGGGTGTAGGGGGCTGGAGGAAGTTACAGAGATAGGGAGGAATGTAGGGCTGGAGGAGGTTACAGAGATAAAGAGGTGTGTAGGGCTGGAGGAGGTTACAGAGATAGGGAGGGGTGTAGGGCTGGAGGAGGCTACAGAAATAGGGAGGGTAGTATGGCTGGAGGGGGTGACAGAGATAGGGAGGGTTGTAGGGCTGGAGGGGGTTACAGAGATAGGGAGGGGTGTAGGGCTGGAGGGGGTTAGAGAAAGGGAGGGGTGTAGGGGCTGGAGGAGGTTACAGAGATAGGGAGGAATGTAGGGCTGGAGGAGGTTACAGAGATAAAGAGGTGTGTAGGGCTGGAGGAGGTAACAGACATAGGGAGTGGTGTAGGGGGCTGGAGGAGTTTACAGAGATAGGGAGGGATGTCGGGCTGGAGGTGGTTACAGAGATAGGGAGGGTGTAGGGGGCTGGAGGAGGTTACAGAGATAGGGAGGAATGTAGGGCTGGAGGAGGTTACAGAGATAAAGAGGTGTGTAGGGCTGGAGGAGGTTACAGAGATAGGGAGGGGTGTAGGGCTGGAGGAGGTTACAGAAATAGGGAGGGTAGTATGGCTGGAGGGGGTGACAGAGATAGGGAGGGTTGTAGGGCTGGAGGGGGTTACAGAGATAGGGAGGGTTGTAGGGCTGGAGGGGGTTACAGAGATAGGGAGGGTTGTAGGGCTGGAGGGGGTTACAGAGATAGGGAGGGTTGTAGGGCTGGAGGAGGTTACAGAGATAGGGAGGGTTGTAGGGCTGGAGGAGGTTAAAGAGATAGGGAGGGTTGTAGGGCTGGAGGAGGTTACAGAAATAGGGAGGGTTGTAGGGCTGGAGGGGGCTACAGAGATAGGGAGGGTTGTAGGGCTGGAGGATGTTACAGAGATAGGGAGGGTTGTAGGGCTGGAGGGGGTTACAGAGATAGGGAGGGGTGTAGGGCTGGAGGGGGTTAGAGATGGGGAGGGGTGTAGGGGCTGGAGGAGGTTACAGAGATCGGGAGGAGTGTCGGGCTGGAGGAGGTTAGAGAGATAGGGAGGGTGGCATGGCTGGAGGAGGTTACAGAGATAGGGAGGGGTGTAGGGCTGGAGGAGGTCAGAGAGATAGGGAGGGTTGTAGGGCTGGAGGAGGTCACAGAGATAGGGAGAGGTGTAGGGCTGGAGGAGGTTACAGAGATAGGGAGGGGTGTAGGGCTGGAGGAGGTTACAGAGATAGGGAGGGTTGCAGGGCTGGAGGAGGTTACAGAGATAGGGAGGGGTGTAGGGCTGGAGGAGGTTACAGAGAGAGGGAGGGGTGTAGGGCTGGAGGAGGTTACAGAGATAGGGAGGGTTGTAGGGCTGGAGGAGGTTACAGAAATAGGGAGGGTTGTAGGGCTGGAGGAGGTTACAGAGATAGGGAGGGTTGTAGGGCTGGAGGAGGTTACAGAGATAGGGAGGGGTGTAGGGCTGGAGGAGGTTACAGAGATAGGGAGGGGTGTAGGGCTGGAGGGGGTTACAGAGATAGGGAGGGTTGTAGGGCTGGAGGAGGTTACAGAGATAGGGAGGGGTGTAGGGCTGGAGGAGGTTACAGAGGTAGGGAGGGGTGTAGGGCTGGAGGAAGTTACAGAGATAGGGAGGGGTGGAGGGCTTGAGGAGGTTACAGAGATAGGGAGGGGTGTAGGGCTGTAGGGGGTTACAGCGATAGGGAGGGTTGTAGGGCTGGAGGGGGTTACAGAGATAGGGAGGGGTGTAGGGCTGGAGGGGGTTAGAGATATGGAGGGGTGTAGGGGCTGGAGGAGGTTACAGAGATAGGGAGGGGTGTAGGGCTGGAGGGGGTTAGAGATAGGGAGGGGTGTAGGGCTGGAGGGGGTTTCAGAGATGGGGAGGGGTGTAGGGCTGGAGGGGGTTTCAGAGATAGGGAGGGGTGAAGGGCTGGAGGGGGTTTCAGAGATAGGGAGGGGCGTAGGGCTGGAGGGGGTTTCAGAGATAGGGAGGGGTGTAGGGCTGGAGGGGGTTTCAGAGATAGGGAGGGGTGTAGGGCTGGAGGGGGTTTCAGAGATAGGGAGTGGTGTAGGGCTGGAGGGGGTTACAGAGATAGGGAGGGGTGTAGGGCTGGAGGGGGTTACAGAGATAGGGAGGGGTGTAGGGCTGGAGGAGGTTACAGAGATAGGGAGGGGTGTAGGGCTGGAGGGGGTTACAGAGATAGGGAGGGTTGTAGGGCTGGAGGGGGTTACAGAGATAATGAGGGTTGTAGGGCTGGAGGGGGTGACAGAGATAGGGAGGGTTGTAGGGCTGGAGGGGATTACAGAGATAGGGAGGGTTGTAGGGCTGGAGGGGGTTACAGAGATTGGGAGGGTTGTAGGGCTGGAGGGGGTGACAGAGATAGGGAGGGTTGTTGGGCTGGAGGGGGTTACAGAGATAGGGAGGAGTGTAGGGCTGGAGGAGGTTACAGAGATAGGGAGGGGTGTAGGGCTGGAGGAGGTTGCAGAAATAGGGAGGGCTGTAGGGCTGGAGGGGGTTTCAGAGATAGGGAGGGGTCTAGGGCTTGAGGGGGTTACAGAGATAGGGAGGGTTGTAGGGGCTGGAGGAGGTTACAGAGATAGGGAGGGTTGTAGGGCTGGAGGAGGTTACAGAGATAGGGAGGGTTGTAGGGGCTGGGGGAGGTTACAGAGATAGGGAGGGTTGTAGGGCTGGAGGTGGTTACAGAGATAGGGAGGGGTGTAGAGCTGGAGGGGGTTACAGAGATAGGGAGGGGTGTAGGGCTGGAGGGGGTTTCAGAGATAGGGAGGGGTGTAGGGCTGGAGGGGGTTTCAGAGATAGGGAGGGGTGTAGGTCTGGAGGGGGTTACAGAGATAGGGAGGGGTGTAGGGCTGGAGGGGGTTACAGAGATAGGGAGGGGTGTAGGGGCTGGAGAGGGTTACACAGATAGGGAGGGGTGTAGGGGCTGGAGGGGGTTACAGAGATAGGGAGGGGTGTAGGGCTGGAGGGGATTACAGAGATAGGGAGGGGTGTAGGGCTGGAGGAGGTTGCAGAGATAGGGAGGGGTGTAGGGCTGGAGGAGGTTACAGAGATAGGGAGGGTGTTACAGAGATAGGGAGGGTTGTAGGGCTGGAGGGGGTTACAGAGATAGGGAGGGTTGTAGGGCTGGAGGGGGTTACAGAGATAGGGAGGGTTGTAGGGCTGGAGGGGGTTACAGAGATAGGGAGGGTTGTAGGGTTGGAGGGGGTTACAGAGATAGGGAGGAGTGTAGGGCTGGAGGAGGTTACAGAGAGAGGGAGGGGTGTAGGGCTGGAGGAGGTTACAGAAATAGGGAGGGTTGTAGGGCTGGAGGGGGTTACAGAGATAGTGAGGGTTGTCGGGCTGGAGGGTGTTACAGAGATAGGGAGGGGTGTAGGGCTGGAGGGGGTTACAGAGATAGGGAGGGGTGTAGGGCTGGAGGGGGTTAAAGAGATAGGGAGGGTAGGAGGGGCTGGAGGAGGTTACAGAGATAGGGAGAGTTGTAGGGCTGGAGGAGGTTACAGAGATACGGAGGGTTGTTGGGGCTGGGGGAGGTTACAGAGCTAGGGAGGGTTGTAGGGCTGGAGGAGGTTACAGAGATAGGGAGGGTTGTAGGGCTGGAGGAGGTTACAGAAATAGGGAGGGTTGTAGGGCTGGAGGGGGTTACAGAGATAGGGAGGGTTGTAGGGCTGGAGGAGGTTACAGTGATAGGGAGGGTGGTAGGGCTGGAGGAGGTTACAGAGATAGGGAGGGTTGTAGGGCAGGGGCGGTTACAGAGATAGGGAGGGGTGTAGTGCTGGAGGAGGTTACAGAGATAGGGAGGGTTGTAGGGCTGGAGGAGGTTACAGAGATAGCGAGGGATGTAGGGCTGGAGGAGGTTACAGAGATAGGGAGGGGTGTAGGGGCTGGAGGAGGTTACAGAGATAGGGAGGGGTGTAGGGGGCTGGAGGAGGTTACAGAGATAGGGTGGGGTGTAGGGGCTGGAGGAGGTTACAGAGATAGGGCGGGGTGTAGGGGCTGGAGGGGGTTTCAGAGATAGGGAGGGGTGTAGGGCTGGAGGGGGTTTCAGAGATAGGGAGGGGTGCAGGGCTGGAGGGGGTTACAGAGATAGGGAGGGGAGTAGGGCTGGAGGGGGTTACAGAGATAAGGAGGGGTGTAGGGCTGGAAGAGGTTACAGAGATAGGGAGGGATGTAGGGCTGGAGGGGGTTACAGAGATAGCGAGGGTTGGAGGGCTGGAGGGGGTTACAGAGATAGGGAGGGTTGTCGGGCTGGAGGGGGTGACAGTGATAGGGAGGGTTGTAGGGCTGTAGGGGGTTACAGAGATAGGGAGGGTTGTAGGGCTGGAGTGGGTTACGGAGATAGGGAGGGTTCTCGGGCTGGTGGGGGTTACAGAGATAGGGAGGGTTGTAGGGCTGGAGGGGGTTACAGAGATAGGGAGGGTTGTAGGGCTGGAGGGGGTTACAGAGATAGGGAGGAGTGTAGGGCTGGAGGAGGTTACAGAGATAGGAAGGGGTGTAGGGCTGGAGGAGGTTACAGAAATAAAGAGGGCTGTAGGGCTGGAGGGGGTTACAGAGATAGGGACGGTTGTAGGGCTGGAGGGGGTTCCAGAGATAGGGAGGGGTGTAGGGCTGGAGGGGGTTACAGAGATAGGGAGGGGTGTAGGGCTGGAGGGGGTTACAGAGATAGGGAGGGGTGTAGGGCTGGAGGGGGTTACCGAGATAGGGAGGGGTGTAGGGCTGGAGGGGCTTACACAGATAGGGAGGGTTGTAGGAGCTGGAGGAGGTTACAGAGATAGGGTGGGTTGTAGGGCTGGAGGAGGTTGCAGAGATAGGGAGGGTTGTAGGGGCTGGGGGAGGTTACAGAGATAGGGAGGGTTGTAGTGCTGGAGGAGGTTACAGAGATAGGGAGGGTTGTAGGGCTGGAGGAGGTTACAGAAATAGGGAGGATTGTAGGGCTGGAGAGGGTTACAGATATAGGGAGGGCTGGAGGACGTTACAGAGATAGGGAGGGTTGTAGGGCTGGACGAGGTTACAGAGATAGGGAGGGTTGTAGGGCAGGGGCGGTTACAGAGATAGGGAGGGGTGTAGTGCTGGAGGCGGTTACAGAGATAGGGAGGGGTGTAGGGGCTGGAGGAGGTTACAGAGATAGCGAGGGATGTAGGGCTGGAGGAGGTTACAGAGATAGGGAGGGGTGTAGGGGCTGGAGGAGGTTGCAGAGATAGGGAGGGGTGTAGGGGCTGGAGGAGGTTACAGAGATAGGGAGGGGTGTGGGGGCTGCAGGAGGTTACAGAGATAGGGAGGGGTGTAGGGCTGGAGGAGGGTACAGAGATACGGAGGGGTGTAGGGGCTGGAGGAGGTTACAGAGATAGGGAGGGATGTAGGGCTGGAGGAGGTTACAGACATAGGGAGTTGTGTAGGGGGCTGGAGGAGGTTACAGAGATAGGGAGGGATGTAGGGCTGGAGGTGGTTACAGAGATAGGGAGGGTGTAGGAGGCTGGAGGAGGTTACAGAGATAGGGAGGGGTGTAGGGCTGGAGGAGGTTACAGTAATAGGGAGGGTAGTATGGCTGGAGGGGGTTACAGAGATAGGGAGGGTTGTAGGGCTGGAGGAGGTTACAGAGATAGGGAGGATTGTAGGGCTGGAGGGAGTTACAGAGATAGGGAGGGTTGTAGGGCTGGAGGAGGTTACAGAGATAGGGAGGGTTGTAGGGCTGGAGGAGGTTACAGAGATAGGGAGGGTTGTAGGGCTGGAGGAGGTTAAAGAGATAGGGAGGGTTGTAGGGCTGGAGGAGGTTAGAGAAATAGGGAGGGTTGTAGGGTTGGAGGGGGTTACAGAGATAGGGAGGGTTGTAGGGCTGGAGGAGGTTACAGAGATAGGGAGGGTTGTAGGGCTGGAGGGGGTTACAGAAATAAGGAGGGTTGTAGGGCTGGAGGGGGTTACAGAGATAGGGAGGGTTGTAGGGCTGGAGGGGGTTACAGAGATAGGGAGGGTTGTAGGGCTGGACGAGGTTACAGAGATAGGGAGGGTTGTAGGGCAGGGGCGGTTACAGAGATAGGGAGGCTTGTAGGGCTGGAGGAGGTTAAACAGATAGGGAGGGTTGTAGGGCTGGAGGAGGTTACAGAAATAGGGAGGGTTGTAGGGCTGGAGGGGGTTACAGAGATAGGGAGGGTTGTAGGGCTGGAGGAGGTTACAGAGATAGGGAGGGTTGTCGGGCTGGAGGGGGTTACAGAGATAGGGAGGGTTGTAGGGCTGGAGGGGGTTACAGAGATAGGAAGGGGTGTAGGGCTGGAGGGGGTTACAGAGATAGGGAGGGGTGTAGGGCTGGAGGGGGTTACAGAGATAGGGAGGGGTGTAGGGCTGGAGGGGGTTTCAGAGATAGGGAGGGGTGTAGGGCTGGAGGGGGTTTCAGAGATAGGGAGGGGTGTAGGTCTGGAGGCGGTTACAGAGATAGGGAGGGGTGTAGGGCTGGAGGGGGTTACAGAGATAGGGAGGGGTGTAGGGGCTGGAGAGGGTTACACAGATAGGGAGGGGTGTAGGGGCTGGAGGGGGTTACAGAGATAGGGAGGGGTGTAGGGCTGGAGGGGGTTACAGAGATAGGGAGGGGTGTAGGGCTGGAGGAGGTTACAGAGATAGGGAGGGGTGTAGGGCTGGAGGAGGTTACAGAGATAGGGAGGGTGTTACAGAGATAGGGAGGGTTGTAGGGCTGGAGGGGGTTACAGAGATAGGGAGGGTTGTAGGGCTGGAGGGGGTTACAGAGATAGGGAGGGTTGTAGGGCTGGAGGGGGTTACAGAGATAGGGAGGGTTGTAGGGCTGGAGGGGGTTACAGAGATAGGGAGGAGTGTAGGGCTGGAGGAGGTTACAGAGATAGGGAGGGGTGTAGGGCTGGAGGAGGTTACAGAAATAGGGAGGGTTGTAGGGCTGGAGGGTGTTACAGAGATAGGGAGGGGTGTAGGGCTGGAGGGGGTTACAGAGATAGGGAGGGGTGTAGGGCTGGAGGGGGTTAAAGAGATAGGGAGGGTTGGAGGGGCTGGAGGAGGTTACAGAGAAAGGGGGGGTTGCAGGGCTGGAGGAGGTTACAGAGATACGGAGGGTTGTAGGGGCTGGGGGAGGTTACAGAGCTAGGGAGGGTTGTAGGGCTGGAGGAGGTTACAGAGATAGGGAGGGTTGTAGGGCTGGAGGAGGTTACAGAAATAGGGAGGGTTGTAGGGCTGGAGGTGGTTACAGAGATAGGGAGGGTTGTAGGGCTGGAGGAGGTTACAGAGATAGGGAGGGTGGTAGGGCTGGAGGAGGTTACAGAGAAACGGAGGGTTGTAGGGCAGGGGCTGTTACAGAGATAGGGAGGGGTGTAGTGCTGGGGGCGGTTACAGAGACAGGGATGGGTGTAGGGGCTGGAGGAGGTTACAGAGATAGCGAGGGATGTAGGGCTGGAGGAGGTTACAGAGATAGGGAGGGGTGTAGGGGCTGGAGGAGGTTACAGAGATAGGGAGGGGTGTAGGGGGCTGGAGGAGGTTACAGAGATAGGGAGGGGTGTAGGGGCTGGAGGAGGTTACAGATATAGGGCGGAGTGTAGGGGCTGGAGGGGGTTTCAGATATAGGGAGGGGTGTAGGGCTGGAGGGGGTTTCAGAGATAGGGAGGGGTGTAGGGCTGGAGGTGGTTACAGAGATAGGGAGGGGTGTAGGGCTGGAGGGGGTTACAGAGATAAGGAGGGGTGTAGGGCTGGAGGAGGTTACAGAGATAGGGAGGGGTGTAGGGCTGGAGGGGGTTACAGAGATAGGGAGGGTTGTAGGGCTGGAGGGGGTTACAGAGATAGGGAGGGTTGTAGGGCTGGAGGGGGTGACAGTGATAGGGAGGGTTGTAGGGCTGGAGGGGGTTACAGAGATAGGGAGGGTTGTAGGGCTGGAATGGGTTACAGAGATAGGGAGGATTCTAGGGCTGGAGGGGGTTACAGAGATAGGGAGGGTTGTAGGGCTGGAGGGGGTTACAGAGATAGGGAGGGTTGTAGGGCTGGAGGGGGTTACAGAGATAGGGAGGAGTTTAGGGCTGGATGAGGTTACAGAGATAGGAAGGGGTGTAGGGCTGGAGGGGGTTACAGAGATAGGGAGGGTTGTAGGGCTGGAGGGGGTTCCAGAGATAGGGAGGGGTGTAGGGCTGGAGGGGGTTACAGAGATAGGGAGGGGTGTAGGGCTGGAGGGGGTTACACAGATAGGGAGGGTTGTAGGGGCTGGAGGAGGTTACAGAGATAGGGTGGGTTGTAGGGCTGGAGGAGGTTACAGAGATAGGGACGATTGTAGGGGCTGGGGGAGGTTACAGAGATAGGGAGGGTTGTAGGGCTGGAGGAGGTTACAGAGATAGGGAGGGTTGCAGGGCTGGAGGATGTTACAGAAATAGGGAGGGTTGTAGGGCTGGAGAGGGTTACAGAGATAGGGAGGGCTGTAGGGCTGGAGGACGTTACAGAGATAGGGAGGGTTGTAGGGCTGGACGAGGTTACAGAGATAGGGAGGGTTGTAGGGCAGGGGCGGTTACAGAGATAGGGAGGGGTGTAGGGGCTGGAGGAGGTTGCAGAGATAGGGAGGGGTGTAGGGGCTGGAGGAGGTTACAGAGATAGGGAGGGGTGTGGGGGCTGCAGGAGGTTACAGAGATAGGGAGGGGTGTAGGGCTGGAGGAGGTTACAGAGATAGGGAGGGGTGTAGGGGCTGGAGGAGGTTACAGAGATAGGGAGGGATGTAGGGCTGGAGGAGGTTACAGACATAGGGAGTTGTGTAGGGGGCTGGAGGAGGTTACAGAGATAGGGAGGGATGTAGGGCTGGAGGTGGTTACAGAGATAGGGAGGGTGTAGGGGGCTGGAGGAGGTTACAGAGATAGGGAGGGGTGTAGGGCTGGAGGAGGTTACAGAAATAGGGAGGGTAGTATGGCTGGAGGGGGTTACAGAGATAGGGAGGGTTGTAGGGCTGGAGGAGGTTACAGAGATAGGGAGGATTGTAGGGCTGGAGGGGGTTACAGAGATAGGGAGGGTTGTAGGGCTGGAGGAGGTTACAGAGATAGGGAGTGTTGTAGGGCTGGAGGAGGTTACAGAGATAGGGAGGGTTGCAGGGCTGGAGGAGGTTAAAGAGATAGGGAGGGTTGTAGGGCTGGAGGAGGTTAGAGAAATAGGGAGTGTTGTAGGGCTGGAGGGGGTTACAGAGATAGGGAGGGTTGTAGGGCTGGAGGAGGTTACAGAGATAGGGAGGGTTGTAGGGCTGGAGGGGGTTACAGAAATAGGGAGGGTTGTAGGGCTGGAGGGGGTTACAGAGATAGGGAGGGGTGTAGGGCTGGAGGGCGTTACAGAGATAGGGAGGGTTGTAGGGCTGGACGAGGTTACAGAGATAGGGAGGGTTGTAGGGCAGGGGCGGTTACAGAGATAGGGAGGGGTGTAGTGCTGTAGGCGGTTACAGAGATAGGGAGGGGTGTAGGGGCTGGAGGAGGTTACAGAGATAGCGAGGGATGTAGGGCTGGAGGAGGTTGCAGAGATAGGGAGGGGTGTAGGGGCTGGAGGAGGTTACAGAGATAGGGAGGGGTGTAGGGGCTGGAGGAGGTTACAGAGATAGGGAGGGGTGTGGGGGCTGCAGGAGGTTACAGAGATAGGGAGGGGTGTAGGGCTGGAGGAGGTTACAGAGATAGGGAGGGGTGTAGGGGCTGGAGGAGGTTACAGAGATAGGGAGGGATGTAGGGCTGGAGGAGTTTACAGACACAGGGAGTTGTGTAGGGGGCTGGAGGAGGTTACAGAGATAGGGAGGGATGCAGGGCTGGAGGTGGTTACAGAGATAGGGAGGGTGTAGGGGGCTGGAGGAGGTTACAGAGATAGCGAGGGGTGTAGGGCTGGAGGAGGTTACAGAAATAGGGAGGGTAGTATGGCTGGAGAGGGTTACAGAGATAGGGAGGGTTGTAGGGCTGTAGGAGGTTACAGAGATAGGGATGATTGTAGGGCTGGAGGGGGTTACAGAGATAGGGAGTGTTGTAGGGCTGGAGGAGGTTACAGAGATAGGGAGGGTTGTAGGGCTGGAGGAGGTTACAGAGATAGGGAGGGTTGTAGGGCTGGAGGAGGTTAAAGAGATAGGGAGGGTTGTAGGGCTGGAGGATGTTAGAGAAATAGGGTGGGTTGTAGGGCTGGAGGGGGTTGCAGAGATAGGGAGGGTTGTAGGGCTGGAGGAGGTTACAGAGATAGGGAGGGTTGTAGGGCTGGTGGGGGTTACAGAAATAGGGAGGGTTGTAGGGCTGGAGGGGGTTACAGAGATAGGGAGGGGTGTAGGGCTGGAGGGGTTTACAGAGATAGGGAGGGGTGTAGGGCTGGAGGGGGTTACAGAGATAGGGAGGGGTGAAGGGCTGGAGGGGGTTAGAGATAGGGAGGGGTGTAGGGGCTGGAGGAGGTTACAGAGATAGGGAGGGGTGTAGGGCTGGAGGAGGTTAGAGAGATAGGGAGGGTTGTAGGGCTGGAGGAGGTTACAGAGATAGGGAGGGGTGTAGGGCTGGAGGAGGTTAGAGAGATAGGGAGGTTTGTAGGGCTGGAGGAGGTTACAGAGAGAGGGAGGGGTGTAGGGCTGGAGGAGGTTACAGAGATAGGGAGGGGTGTAGGGATGGAGGAGTTTACAGAGATAGGGAGGGTTTTAGGGCTGGAGGAGGTTACAGAGATAGGGAGGGGTGTAGGGCTGGAGGAGGTTACAGAGATAAGGAGGGGTGTAGGGCTGGAGGAGGTTACAGAGATAGGGAGGGTTGTAGGGCTGGAGGAGGTTACAGAGATAGGGAGGGTTGTAGGGCTGGACGAGGTTACAGAGATAGGGAGGTGTGTAGGGCTGGAGGAGGTTACAGAGATAGGGAGGGGTGTAGGGCTGGAGGAGGTTACAGAAATAGGGAGGGTAGTATGGCTGGAGGGGGTGACAGAGATAGGGAGGGTTGTAGGGCTGGAGGGGGTTACAGAGATAGGGAGGGTTGTAGGGCTGGAGGGGGTTCCAGAGATAGGGAGGGTTGTAGGGCTGGAGGGGGTTACAGAGATAGGGAGGGTTGTAGGGCTGGAGGAGGTTACAGAGATAGGGAGGGTTGTAGGGCTGGAGGAGGTGAAAGAGATAGGGAGGGTTGTAGGGCTGGAGGAGGTTACAGAAATAGGGAGGCTTGTAGGTCTGGAGGGGGCTACAGAGATAGGGAGGGTTGTAGGGCTGGAGGAGGTTACAGAGATAGGGAGGGTTGTAGGGCTGGAGGGGGTTACAGAGATAGGGAGGGGTGTAGGGCTGGAGGGGGTTAGAGATAGGGAGGGGTGTAGGGGCTGGAGGAGTTTACAGAGATAGGGAGGGGTGTAGGGCTGGAGGAGGTTAGAGAGATAGGGAGGGTTGTAGGGCTGGAGGAGGTGACAGAGATAGCGAGGGATGTAGGGCTGGAGGAGGTTGCAGAGATAGGGAGGGGTGTAGGGGCTGGAGGAGGTTACAGAGATAGCGAGGGATGTAGGGCTGGAGGAGGTTGCAGAGATAGGGAGGGGTGTAGGGGCTGGAGGAGGTTACAGAGATAGGGAGGGGTGTAGGGGCTGGAGGAGGTTACAGAGATAGGGAGGGGTGTGGGGGCTGCAGGAGGTTACAGAGATAGGGAGGGGTGTAGGGCTGGAGGAGGTTACAGAGATAGGGAGGGGTGTAGGGGCTGGAGGAGGTTACAGAGATAGGGAGGGATGTAGGGCTGGAGGAGTTTACAGACACAGGGAGTTGTGTAGGGGGCTGGAGGAGGTTACAGAGATAGGGAGGGATGCAGGGCTGGAGGTGGTTACAGAGATAGGGAGGGTGTAGGGGGCTGGAGGAGGTTACAGAGATAGCGAGGGGTGTAGGGCTGGAGGAGGTTACAGAAATAGGGAGGGTAGTATGGCTGGAGAGGGTTACAGAGATAGGGAGGGTTGTAGGGCTGTAGGAGGTTACAGAGATAGGGATGATTGTAGGGCTGGAGGGGGTTACAGAGATAGGGAGTGTTGTAGGGCTGGAGGAGGTTACAGAGATAGGGAGGGTTGTAGGGCTGGAGGAGGTTACAGAGATAGGGAGGGTTGTAGGGCTGGAGGAGGTTAAAGAGATAGGGAGGGTTGTAGGGCTGGAGGATGTTAGAGAAATAGGGTGGGTTGTAGGGCTGGAGGGGGTTGCAGAGATAGGGAGGGTTGTAGGGCTGGAGGAGGTTACAGAGATAGGGAGGGTTGTAGGGCTGGTGGGGGTTACAGAAATAGGGAGGGTTGTAGGGCTGGAGGGGGTTACAGAGATAGGGAGGGGTGTAGGGCTGGAGGGGTTTACAGAGATAGGGAGGGGTGTAGGGCTGGAGGGGGTTACAGAGATAGGGAGGGGTGAAGGGCTGGAGGGGGTTAGAGATAGGGAGGGGTGTAGGGGCTGGAGGAGGTTACAGAGATAGGGAGGGGTGTAGGGCTGGAGGAGGTTAGAGAGATAGGGAGGGTTGTAGGGCTGGAGGAGGTTACAGAGATAGGGAGGGGTGTAGGGCTGGAGGAGGTTAGAGAGATAGGGAGGTTTGTAGGGCTGGAGGAGGTTACAGAGAGAGGGAGGGGTGTAGGGCTGGAGGAGGTTACAGAGATAGGGAGGGGTGTAGGGATGGAGGAGTTTACAGAGATAGGGAGGGTTTTAGGGCTGGAGGAGGTTACAGAGATAGGGAGGGGTGTAGGGCTGGAGGAGGTTACAGAGATAAGGAGGGGTGTAGGGCTGGAGGAGGTTACAGAGATAGGGAGGGTTGTAGGGCTGGAGGAGGTTACAGAGATAGGGAGGGTTGTAGGGCTGGACGAGGTTACAGAGATAGGGAGGTGTGTAGGGCTGGAGGAGGTTACAGAGATAGGGAGGGGTGTAGGGCTGGAGGAGGTTACAGAAATAGGGAGGGTAGTATGGCTGGAGGGGGTGACAGAGATAGGGAGGGTTGTAGGGCTGGAGGGGGTTACAGAGATAGGGAGGGTTGTAGGGCTGGAGGGGGTTCCAGAGATAGGGAGGGTTGTAGGGCTGGAGGGGGTTACAGAGATAGGGAGGGTTGTAGGGCTGGAGGAGGTTACAGAGATAGGGAGGGTTGTAGGGCTGGAGGAGGTGAAAGAGATAGGGAGGGTTGTAGGGCTGGAGGAGGTTACAGAAATAGGGAGGCTTGTAGGTCTGGAGGGGGCTACAGAGATAGGGAGGGTTGTAGGGCTGGAGGAGGTTACAGAGATAGGGAGGGTTGTAGGGCTGGAGGGGGTTACAGAGATAGGGAGGGGTGTAGGGCTGGAGGGGGTTAGAGATAGGGAGGGGTGTAGGGGCTGGAGGAGTTTACAGAGATAGGGAGGGGTGTAGGGCTGGAGGAGGTTAGAGAGATAGGGAGGGTTGTAGGGCTGGAGGAGGTGACAGAGATAGGGAGGGGTGTGGGGCTGGAGGAGGTTACAGACATAGGGAGGGGTGTAGGGCTGGAGGAGGTGACAGAGATAGGGAGGGGTGTAGGGCTGGAGGAGGTCAGAGAGATAGGGAGGGTTGTAGGGCTGGAGGAGGTCACAGAGATAGGGAGGGGTGTAGGGCTGGAGGAGGTTACAGAGATAGGGAGGGGTGTAGGGCTGGAGGAGGTTACAGAGATAGGGAGGGGTGTAGGGCTGGAGGAGGTTACAGAGATAGGGAGGGTTGTAGGGCTGGAGGAGGTTACAGAAATAGGGAGGGTTGTAGGGCTGGAGGACGTTACAGAGATAGGGAGGGTTGTAGGGCTGGAGGAGGTTACAGAGATAGGGAGGGGTGTAGGGCTGGAGGAGGTTACAGAGATAGGGAGGGGTGTAGGGCTGGAGGGGGTTACAGAGATAGGGAGGGTTGTAGGGCTGGAGGAGGTTACAGAGATAGGGAGGGGTGTAGGGCTGGAGGAGGTTACAGAGATAGGGAGGGGTGTAGGGCAGGAGGAGGTTACAGAGATAGGGAGGAGTGTAGGGCTGGAGGAGGTTACAGAGATAGGGAGGGGTGTAGGGCTGTAGGGGGTTACAGCGATAGGGAGGGTTGTAGGGCTGGAGGGGGTTACAGAGATAGGGAGGGGTGTAGGGCTGGAGGGGGTTAGAGATATCGAGGGGTGTAGGGGCTGGAGGAGGTTACAGAGATAGGGAGGGGTGTAGGGCTGGAGGGGTTTAGAGATAGGGAGGGGTGTAGGGCTGGAGGGGGTTTCAGAGATGGGGAGGGGTGTAGGGCTGGAGGGGGTTTCAGAGATAGGGAGGGGTGTAGGGCTGGAGGGGGTTTCAGAGATAGGGAGGGGCGTATGGCTGGAGGGGGTTTCAGAGATAGGGAGGGGTGTAGGGCTGGAGGGGGTTTCAGAGATAGGGAGGGGTGTAGGGCTGGAGGAGGTTACAGAGATAGGGAGGGGTGTAGGGGCTGGAGGAGGTTACAGACATAGGGAGGGGTGTAGGGCTGGAGGAGGTTACAGAGATAGGGAGGGGTGTAGGGGCTGGAGGAGGTTACAGAGATAGGGAGGGATGTAGGGTTGGAGGAGGTTACAGACATAGGGAGTGGTGTAGGGGGCTGGAGGAGGTTACAGAGATAGGGAGGGATATAGGGCTGGAGGTGGTTACAGAGATACGGAGGGTGTAGGGGGCTGGAGGAGGTTACAGAGATAGGGAGGAATGTAGGGCTGGAGGAGGTTACAGAGATAAAGAGGTGTGTAGGGCTGGAGGAGGTTACAGAGATAGGTAGGAGTGTAGGGCTGGAGGAGGATACAGAAATAGGGAGGGTTGTATGGCTGGAGGAGGTTACAGAGATAGGGAGGGTTGTCGGGCTGGAGGAGGTTACAGAGATAGGGAGGGTTGTAGGGCTGGAGGGGGTTACAGAGATAGGGAGGGTTGTAGGGCTGGAGGAGGTTACAGAGATAGGGAGGGTTGTAGGGCTGGAGGAGGTTACAGAGATAGGGAGGCTTGTAGGGCTGGAGGAGGTTAAAGAGATAGGGACGGTTGTAGGGCTGGAGGAGGTTACAGAAATAGGGAGGGTTGTAGGGCTGGAGGGGGTTACAGAGATAGGGAGGGTTGAAGGGCTGGAGGAGGTTACAGAGATAGGGAGGGGTGTAGGGCTGGAGGGGGTTTCAGAGATAGGGAGGGGTGTGGGTCTGGAGGGGGTTACAGAGATTGGGAGGGGTGTAAGGCTGGAGGGGGTTACAGAGATAGGGAGGGGTGTAGGGGCTGGAGAGGGTTACACAGATAGGGAGGGGTGTAGGGGCTGGAGGGGGTTACAGAGATAGGGAGGGGTGTAGGGCTGGAGGGGGTTACAGAGATAGGGAGGGGTGTAGGGCTGGAGGAGGTTACAGAGATAGGGAGGGGTGTAGGGCTGGAGGAGGTTACAGAGATAGGGAGGGTGTTACAGAGATAGGGAGGGTTGTAGGGCTGGAGGGGGTTACAGAGATAGGGAGGGTTGTAGGGCTGGAGGGGGTTACAGAGATAGGGAGGGTTGTAGGGCTGGAGGGGGTTACAGAGATAGGGAGGGTTGTAGGGCTGGAGGGGGTTACAGAGATAGGGAGGAGTGTAGGGCTGGAGGATGTTACAGAGATAGGGAGGGGTGTAGGGCTGGAGGAGGTTACAGAAATAGGGAGGGTTGTAGGGCTGGAGGGCATTACAGAGATAGGGAGGGTTGTAGGGCTGGAGGGTGTTACAGAGATAGGGAGGGGTGTAGGGCTGGAGGGGGTTACAGAGATAGGGAGGGGTGCAGGGCTGGAGGGGGTTAAAGAGATAGGGAGGGTAGGAGGGGCTGGAGGAGGTTACAGAGATAGGGAGGGTTGTAGGGCTGGAGGAGGTTACAGAGATACGGAGGGTTGCAGGGGCTGGGGGAGGTTACAGAGCTAGGGAGGGTTGTAGGGCTGGAGGAGGTTACAGAGATAGGGAGGGTTGTAGGGCTGGAGGAGGTTACAGAAATAGGGAGGGTTGTAGGGCTGGAGGGGGTTACAGAGATAGGGAGGGTTGTAGGGCTGGAGGAGGTTACAGAGATAGGGAGGGTGGTAGGGCTGGAGGAGGATACAGAGATAGGGAGTGTTGTAGGGCAGGGGCGGTTACAGAGATAGGGAGGGGTGTAGTGCTGGGGGCGGTTACAGAGACAGGGATGGGTGTCGGGGCTGGAGGGGGTTTCAGAGATAGGGAGGGGTGTAGGGCTGGAGGGGGTTTCAGAGATAGGGAGGGGTGTAGGGCTGGAGGGGGTTACAGAGATAGGGAGGGGTGTAGGGCTGGAGGGGGTTACAGAGATAAGGAGGGGTGTAGGGCTGGAGGAGGTTACAGAGATAGGGAGGGGTGTAGGGCTGGACGAGGTTACAGAGATAGGGAGGTGTGTAGGGCTGGAGGAGGTTACAGAGATAGGGAGGGGTGTAGGGCTGGAGGAGGTTACAGAAATAGGGAGGGTAGTATGGCTGGAGGGGGTGACAGAGATAGGGAGGGTTGTAGGGCTGGAGGGGGTTACAGAGACAGGGAGGGTTGTAGGGCTGGAGGGGGTTACAGAGATAGGGAGGGTTGTAGGGCTGGAGGGGGTTACAGAGATAGGGAGGGTTGTCGGGCTGGAGGAGGTTACAGAGATAGGGAGGGTTGTAGGGCTGGAGGAGGTTAAAGAGATAGGGAGGGTTGTAGGGCTGGAGGAGGTTACAGAAATAGGGAGGGTTGTAGGGCTGGAGGGGGCTACAGAGATAGGGAGGGTTGTAGGGCTGGAGGAGGTTACAGAGATAGGGAGGGTTGTAGGGCTGGAGGGGGTTACAGAGATAGGGAGGGGTGTAGGGCTGGAGGGGGTTAGAGATAGGGAGGGGTGTAGGGGCTGGAGGAGGTTGCAGAGATAGGGAGGGGTGCAGGGCTGGAGGAGGTTAGAGAGATAGGGAGGGTTGCAGGGCTGGAGGAGGTTACAGAGATAGGGAGGGGTGCAGGGCTGCAGGAGGTCAGAGAGATAGGGAGGGGTGTAGGGCTGGAGGAGGTTACAGAGATAGGGAGGGTTGTAGGGCTGGAGGAGGTTACAGAAATAGGGAGGGTTGTAGGGCTGGAGGAGGTTACAGAGATCGGGAGGGTTGTAGGGTTGGAGGAGGTTACAGAGATAGGGAGGGGTGTAGGGCTGGAGGAGGTTACAGAGATAGGGAGGGGTGTAGGGCTGGAGGGGGTTACAGAGATAGGGAGGGTTGTAGGGCTGGAGGAGGTTACAGAGATAGGGAGGGGTGTAGGGCTGGAGGGGGTTACAGAGATAGGGAGGGGTGTAGGGCTGGAGGGGGTTACAGAGAAAGGGAGGGGTGTAGGGCTGGAGGGGGTTTCAGAGATAGGGAGGGGTGTAGGGCTGGAGGGGGTTTCAGAGATAGGGACGGGTGTAGGTCTGGAGGGGTTTACAGAGATAGGGAGGGGTGTAGGGCTGGAGGGGGCTACAGAGATAGGGAGGGGTGTGGGGCTGGAGAGGGTTACACAGATAGGGAGGGGTGTAGGGGCTGGAGGGGGTTACAGAGATAGGGAGGGGTGTAGGGCTGGAGGGGGTTACAGAGATAGGGAGGGGTGTAGGGCTGGAGGAGGTTACAGAGATAGGGAGGGGTGTAGGGCTGGAGGAGGTTACAGAGATAGGGAGGGTGTTCCAGAGATAGGGAGGGTTGTCGGGCTGGAGGGGGTTACAGAGATAGGGAGCGTTGTAGGGCTGGAGGGGGTTACAGAGATAGGGAGGGTTGTAGGGCTGGAGGGGGTTACAGAGATAGGGAGGGTTGTAGGGCTGGAGGGGGTTACAGAGATAGGGAGGAGTGTAGGGCTGGAGGAGGTTACAGAGATAGGGAGGGATGTAGGGCTGGAGGAGGTTACAGTCATAGGGAGTGGTGTAGGGGGCTGGAGGAGGTTACAGAGATAGGGAGGGATGTAGGGCTGGAGGTGGTTACAGCGATAGGGAGGGTGTAGGGGGCTGGAGGAGGTTACAGAGATAGGGAGGAATGTAGGGCTGGAGGAGTTTACAGAGATAAAGAGGTGTGTAGGACTGGAGGAGGTTACAGAGATAGGGAGGGGTGTAGGGCTGGAGGAGGTTACAGAAATAGGGAGGGTTGTATGGCTGGAGGGGGTTACAGAGATAGGGAGGGTTGTAGGGCTGGAGGAGGTTACAGAGATAGTGAGGGTTGTAGGGCTGGAGGGGGTTACAGAGATAGGGAGGGTTGTAGGGCTGGGGGAGGTCACAGAGATAGCGAGGGTTGTAGGGCTGGAGGAGGTTACAGAGATAGGGAGGGTTGTAGGGCTGGAGGAGGTTAAAGAGATAGGGAGGGTTGTAGGGCTGGAGGAGGTTACAGAAATAGGGAGGGTTGTCGGGCTGGAGGGGGTTACAGAGATAGGGTTGGGTTGTCGGGCTGGAGGAGGTTACAGAGATAGGGAGGGTTGTAGGGCTGGAGGGGGTTACAGAGGTAGGGAGGGTTGTAGGGCTGGAGGGGCTTACAGAGATAGGGAGGGGTGTAGGGCTGGAGGGGGTTACAGAGATAGGGAGGGGTGTAGGGCTGGAGGGGTTTACAGAGATAGGGAGGGGTGTAGGGCTGGAGGGGATTACAGAGATAGGAAGGGGTGTTGGGCTGGAGGGGGTTACAGAGATAGGGAGGGGTGTAGGGGCTGGAGAGGGTTACAGAGATCGGGAGGGGTGTAGCGGCTGGAGGGGGTTACAGAGATAGGGAGGGGTGTAGGGCTGGAGGGGGTTACAGAGATAGGGAGGGGTATAGGGCTGGAGGAGGTTACAGAGATAGGGAGGGGTGTAGGGCTGGAGGAGGTTACAGAGATAGGGAGGGGTGTAGGGCTGGAGGGGGTTGCAGAGATAGGGAGGGTTGTAGGGCTGGAGGGTGTTACAGAGATAGGGAGGGTTGTAGGGCTGGAGCGGGTTAGAGAGATACTGAGGGTTGAAGGGCTGGAGGGGGTTACAGAGATAGGGAGGGTTGTAGGGCTGGAGCGGGTTACAGAGATAGGGAGGGGTGTAGGGCTGGAGGGGCTTACAGAGATAGGGAGGGGTGTAGGGCTGGAGGGGGTTACACAGATAGGGAGGGGTGTAGGGCTGGAGGGGGTTACAGAGATAGGGAGGGGTGTAGTGCTGGAGGCGGTTACAGAGATAGGGAGGGGTGTAGGGGCTGGAGGAGGTTACAGAGATAGCGTGGGATGTAGGGCTGGAGGAGGTTACAGAGATAGGGAGGGGTGTAGGGGCTGGAGGAGGTTACGGAGATAGGGAGGGGTGTAGGGGGCTGGATGAGGTTACAGAGATAGGGAGGGGTGTAGGGGCTGGAGGAGGTTACAGAGATAGGGAGGGGTGTAAGGGCTGCAGGAGGTTACAGAGATAGGAAGGGGTGTAGGGCTGGAGGAGGTTACAGAGATAGGGAGGGGTGTAGGGCTGGAGGTGGTTACAGAGATAGGGAGGGTGTAGGGGGCTGGTGGAGGTTACAGAGATAGGGAGGAATGTAGGGCTGGAGGAGGTTACAGAGATAAAGAGGTGTGTAGGGCTGGAGGAGGTAACAGACATAGGGAGTGGTGTAGGGGGCTGGAGGAGTTTACAGAGATAGGGAGGGATGCAGGGCTGGAGGTGGTTACAGAGATAGGGAGGGTGTAGGGGGCTGGAGGAGGTTACAGAGATAGGGAGGAATGTAGGGCTGGAGGAGGTTACAGAGATAAAGAGGTGTGTAGGGCTGGAGGAGGTTACAGAGATAGGGAGGGGTGTAGGGCTGGAGGAGGCTACAGAAATAGGGAGGGTAGTATGGCTGGAGGGGGTGACAGACAAAGGGAGGGTTGTAGGGCTGGAGGGGGTTACAGAGATAGGGAGGGTTGTAGGGCTGGAGGGGTTTACAGAGATAGGGAGGGTTGTAGGGCTGGAGGGGGTTACAGAGATAGGGAGGGTTGTAGGGCTGGAGGAGTTTACAGAGACAGGGAGGGTTGTAGGGCTGGAGGAGGTTAAAGAGATAGGGAGGGTTGTAGGGCTGGAGGAGGTTACAGAAATAGGGAGGGTTGTAGGGCTGGAGGGGGCTACAGAGATAGGGAGGGTTGTAGGGCTGGAGGAGGTTACAGAGATAGGGAGGGTTGTAGGGCTGGAGGGGGTTACAGAGATAGGGAGGGGTGTAGGGCTGGAGGAGGTTACAGAGAGAGGGAGGGGTGTAGGGCTGGAGGAGGTTACAGAGATAGGGAGGGTTGTAGGGCTGGAGGAGGTTACAGAAATAGGGAGGGTTGTAGGGCTGGAGGAGGTTACAGAGATAGGGAGGGTTGTAGGGCTGGAGGAGGTTACAGAAATAGGGAGGGTTGTAGGGCTGGAGGAGGTTACAGAAATAGGGAGGGTTGTAGGGCTGGAGGGGGTTACAGAGATAGGGAGGGTTGTAGGGCTGGAGGAGGTTACAGAGATAGGGAGGGTGGTAGGGCTGGAGGAGGATACAGAGATAGGGAGTGTTGTAGGGCAGGGGCGGTTACAGAGATAGGGAGGGGTGTAGTGCTGGGGGCGGTTACAGAGACAGGGATGGGTGTAGGGGCTGGAGGGGGTTTCAGAGATAGGGAGGGGTGTAGGGCTGGAGGGGATTTCAGAGATAGGGAGGGGTGTAGGGCTGGAGGGGGTTACAGAGATAGGGAGGGGTGTCGGGCTGGAGGGGGTTACAGAGATAAGGAGGGGTGTAGGGCTGGAGGAGGTTACAGAGATAGGGAGGGGTGTAGGGCTGGACGAGGTTACAGAGATAGGGAGGTGTGTAGGGCTGGAGGAGGTTACAGAGATAGCGAGGGGTGTAGGGCTGGAGCAGGTTACAGAAATAGGGAGGGTAGTATGGCTGGAGGGGGTGACAGAGATAGGGAGGGTTGTAGGGCTGGAGGGGGTTACAGAGACAGGGAGGGTTGTAGGGCTGGAGGGGGTTACAGAGATAGGGAGGGTTGTAGGGCTGGAGGGGGTTACAGAGATAGGGAGGGTTGTAGGGCTGGAGGAGGTTACAGAGATAGGGAGGGTTGTAGGGCTGGAGGAGGTTAAAGAGATAGGGAGGGTTGTAGGGCTGGAGGAGGTTACAGAAATAGGGAGGGTTGTCGGGCTGGAGGGGGCTACAGAGATAGGGAGGGTTGTAGGGCTGGAGGAGGTTACAGAGATTGGGAGGGTTGTAGGGCTGGAGGGGGTTACAGAGATAGGGAGGGGTGTAGCGCTGGAGGGGGTTAGAGATAGGGAGGGGTGTAGGGGCTGGAGGAGGTTGCAGAGATAGGGAGGGGTGTAGGGCTGGAGGAGGTTAGAGAGATAGGGAGGGTTGCAGGGCTGGAGGAGGTTACAGAGATAGGGAGGGGTGTAGGGGCTGGAGGAGGTTACAGAGATAGCAAGGGATGTAGGGCTGGAGGAGGTTGCAGAGATAGGGAGGGGTGTAGGGGCTGGAGGAGGTTACAGAGATAGGGAGGGGTGTAGGGGCTGGAGGAGGTTACAGAGATAGGGAGGGGTGTGGGGGCTGCAGGAGGTTACAGAGATAGGGAGGGGTGTAGGGCTGGAGGAGGTTACAGAGATAGGGAGGGGTGTAGGGGCTGGAGGAGGTTACAGAGATAGGGAGGGATGTAGGGCTGGAGGAGGTTACAGACATAGGGAGTTGTGTAGGGGGCTGGAGGAGGTTACAGAGATAGGGAGGGATGTAGGGCTGGAGGTGGTTACAGAGATAGGGAGGGTGGAGGGGGCTGGAGGAGGTTACAGAGATAGCGAGGGGTGTAGGGCTGGAGGAGGTTACAGAAATAGGGAGGGTAGTATGGCTGGAGGGGGTTACAGAGATAGGGAGGGTTGTAGGGCTGGAGGAGGTTTCAGAGATAGGGATGATTGTAGGGCTGGAGGGGGTTACAGAGATAGGGAGTGTTGTAGGGCTGGAGGAGGTTACAGAGATAGGGAGGGTTGTAGGGCTGGAGGAGGTTACAGAGATAGGGAGGGTTGTAGGGCTGGAGGAGGTTAAAGAGATAGGGAGGGTTGTAGGGCTGGAGGATGTTAGAGAAATAGGGAAGGTTGTAGGGCTGGAGGGGGTTGCAGAGATAGGGAGGGTTGTAGGGCTGGAGGAGGTTACAGAGATAGGGAGGGTTGTAGGGCTGGAGGGGGTTACAGAAATAGGGAGGGTTGTAGGGCTGGAGGGGGTTACAGAGATAGGGAGGAGTGTAGGGCTGGAGGGGGTTACAGAGATAGGGAGGGGTGTCGGGCTGGAGGGGTTTACAGAGATAGGGAGGGGTGTAGGGCTGGAGGGGGTTACAGAGATAGGGAGGGGTGTAGGGCTGGAGGGGCTTAGAGATAGGGAGGGGTGTAGGGGCTGGAGGAGGTTACAGAGATAGGGAGGGGTGTAGGGCTGGAGGAGGTTAGAGAGATAGGGAGGGTTGTAGGGCTGGAGGAGGTTACAGAGATAGGGAGGGGTGTCGGGCTGGAGGAGGTTAGAGAGATAGGGAGGTTTGTAGGGCTGGAGGAGGTTACAGAGAGAGGGAGGGGTGTAGGGCTGGAGGAGGTTACAGAGATAGGGAGGGGTGTAGGGATGGAGGAGTTTACAGAGATAGGGAGGGTTTTAGGGCTGGAGGAGGTTACAGAGATAGGGAGGGGTGTAGGGCTGGAGGAGGTTACAGAGATAAGGAGGGGTGTAGGGCTGGAGGAGGTTACAGAGATAGGGAGGGTTGTAGGGCTGGAGGAGGTTACAGAGATAGGGAGGGTTGTAGGGCTGGACGAGGTTACAGAGATAGGGAGGTGTGTTGGGCTGGAGGAGGTTACAGAGATAGGGAGGGGTGTAGGGCTGGAGGAGGTTACAGAAATAGGGAGGGTAGTATGGCTGGAGGGGGTGACAGAGATAGGGAGGGTTGTAGGGCTGGAGGGGGTTACAGAGATAGGGAGGGTTGTAGGGCTGGAGGGGGTTACAGAGATAGGGAGGGTTGTAGGGCTGGAGGGGGTTACAGAGATAGGGAGGGTTGTAGGGCTGGAGGAGGTTACAGAGATAGGGAGGGTTGTAGGGCTGGAGGAGGTTAAAGAGATAGGGAGGGTTGTAGGGCTGGAGGAGGTTACAGAAATAGGGAGGGTTGTAGGGCTGGAGGGGGCTACAGAGATAGGGAGGGTTGTAGGGCTGGAGGAGGTTACAGAGATAGGGAGGGTTGTAGGGCTGGAGGGGGTTACAGAGATAGGGAGGGGTGTAGGGCTGGAGGAGAATACAGAGATAGGGAGGGGTGTAGGGCTGGAGGAGGTTAGAGAGATAGGGAGGGTTCTAGGGCTGTAGGAGGTGACAGAGATAGGGAGGGGTGTAGGGCTGGAGGAGGTCAGGGAGATAGGGAGGGTTGTAGGGCTGGAGGAGGTCACAGAGATAGGGAGGGGTGTAGGGCTGGAGGAGGTTAGAGAGATAGGGAGGGTTCTAGGGCTGGAGGAGGTGACAGAGATAGGGAGGGTTGTAGGGCTGGAGGAGGTTACAGAAATAGGGAGGGTTGTAGGGCTGGAGGAGGTTACAGAAATAGGGAGGGTTGTAGGGCTGGAGGGGGTTACAGAGATAGGGAGGGTTGTAGGGCTGGAGGAGGTTACAGAGATAGGGAGGGTGGTAGGGCTGGAGGAGGATACAGAGATAGGGAGTGTTGTAGGGCAGGGGCGGTTACAGAGATAGGGAGGGGTGTAGTGCTGGGGGCGGTTACAGAGACAGGGATGGGTGTAGGGGCTGGAGGGGGTTTCAGAGATAGGGAGGGGTGTAGGGCTGGAGGGGATTTCAGAGATAGGGAGGGGTGTAGGGCTGGAGGGGGTTACAGAGATAGGGAGGGGTGTAGGGCTGGAGGAGGTTACAGAGATAGGGAGGGGTGTAGGGCTGGACGAGGTTACAGAGATAGGGAGGTGTGTAGGGCTGGAGGAGGTTACAGAGATAGGGAGGGGTGTAGGGCTGGAGCAGGTTACAGAAATAGGGAGGGTAGTATGGCTGGAGGGGGTGACAGAGATAGGGAGGGTTGTAGGGCTGGAGGGGGTTACAGAGACAGGGAGGGTTGTAGGGCTGGAGGGGGTTACAGAGATAGGGAGGGTTGTAGGGCTGGAGGGGGTTACAGAGATAGGGAGGGTTGTAGGGCTGGAGGAGGTTACAGAGATAGGGAGGGTTGTAGGGCTGGAGGAGGTTAAAGAGATAGGGAGGGTTGTAGGGCTGGAGGAGGTTACAGAAATAGGGAGGGTTGTCGGGCTGGAGGGGGCTACAGAGATAGGGAGGGTTGTAGGGCTGGAGGAGGTTACAGAGATTGGGAGGGTTGTAGGGCTGGAGGGGGTTACAGAGATAGGGAGGGGTGTAGCGCTGGAGGGGGTTAGAGATAGGGGGGGTGTAGGGGCTGGAGGAGGTTGCAGAGATAGGGAGGGGTGTAGGGCTGGAGGAGGTTAGAGAGATAGGGAGGGTTGCAGGGCTGGAGGAGGTTACAGAGATAGGGAGGGGTGTAGGGGCTGGAGGAGGTTACAGAGATAGGGAGGGATGTAGGGCTGGAGGAGGTTACAGAGATAGGGAGGGTTGTAGGGCTGGAGGGGGTTACAGAGATAGGGAGGGTTGTAGGGCTGGAGGAGGTTACAGAGATAGGGAGGGTTGTAGGGCTGGAGGAGGTTAAAGAGATAGGGAGGGTTGTAGGGCTGGAGGAGGTTACAGAAATAGGGAGGGTTGTCGGGCTGGAGGGGGCTACAGAGATAGGGAGGGTTGTAGGGCTGGAGGAGGTTACAGAGATTGGGAGGGTTGTAGGGCTGGAGGGGGTTACAGAGATAGGGAGGGGTGTAGCGCTGGAGGGGGTTAGAGATAGGGAGGGGTGTAGGGGCTGGAGGAGGTTGCAGAGATAGGGAGGGGTGTAGGGCTGGAGGAGGTTAGAGAGATAGGGAGGGTTGCAGGGCTGGAGGAGGTTACAGAGATAGGGAGGGGTGTAGGGGCTGGAGGAGGTTACAGAGATAGCAAGGGATGTAGGGCTGGAGGAGGTTGCAGAGATAGGGAGGGGTGTAGGGGCTGGAGGAGGTTACAGAGATAGGGAGGGGTGTAGGGGCTGGAGGAGGTTACAGAGATAGGGAGGGGTGTGGGGGCTGCAGGAGGTTACAGAGATAGGGAGGGGTGTAGGGCTGGAGGAGGTTACAGAGATAGGGAGGGGTGTAGGGGCTGGAGGAGGTTACAGAGATAGGGAGGGATGTAGGGCTGGAGGAGGTTACAGACATAGGGAGTTGTGTAGGGGGCTGGAGGAGGTTACAGAGATAGGGAGGGATGTAGGGCTGGAGGTGGTTACAGAGATAGGGAGGGTGGAGGGGGCTGGAGGAGGTTACAGAGATAGCGAGGGGTGTAGGGCTGGAGGAGGTTACAGAAATAGGGAGGGTAGTATGGCTGGAGGGGGTTACAGAGATAGGGAGGGTTGTAGGGCTGGAGGAGGTTTCAGAGATAGGGATGATTGTAGGGCTGGAGGGGGTTACAGAGATAGGGAGTGTTGTAGGGCTGGAGGAGGTTACAGAGATAGGGAGGGTTGTAGGGCTGGAGGAGGTTACAGAGATAGGGAGGGTTGTAGGGCTGGAGGAGGTTAAAGAGATAGGGAGGGTTGTAGGGCTGGAGGATGTTAGAGAAATAGGGAAGGTTGTAGGGCTGGAGGGGGTTGCAGAGATAGGGAGGGTTGTAGGGCTGGAGGAGGTTACAGAGATAGGGAGGGTTGTAGGGCTGGAGGGGGTTACAGAAATAGGGAGGGTTGTAGGGCTGGAGGGGGTTACAGAGATAGGGAGGAGTGTAGGGCTGGAGGGGGTTACAGAGATAGGGAGGGGTGTCGGGCTGGAGGGGTTTACAGAGATAGGGAGGGGTGTAGGGCTGGAGGGGGTTACAGAGATAGGGAGGGGTGTAGGGCTGGAGGGGCTTAGAGATAGGGAGGGGTGTAGGGGCTGGAGGAGGTTACAGAGATAGGGAGGGGTGTAGGGCTGGAGGAGGTTAGAGAGATAGGGAGGGTTGTAGGGCTGGAGGAGGTTACAGAGATAGGGAGGGGTGTCGGGCTGGAGGAGGTTAGAGAGATAGGGAGGTTTGTAGGGCTGGAGGAGGTTACAGAGAGAGGGAGGGGTGTAGGGCTGGAGGAGGTTACAGAGATAGGGAGGGGTGTAGGGATGGAGGAGTTTACAGAGATAGGGAGGGTTTTAGGGCTGGAGGAGGTTACAGAGATAGGGAGGGGTGTAGGGCTGGAGGAGGTTACAGAGATAAGGAGGGGTGTAGGGCTGGAGGAGGTTACAGAGATAGGGAGGGTTGTAGGGCTGGAGGAGGTTACAGAGATAGGGAGGGTTGTAGGGCTGGACGAGGTTACAGAGATAGGGAGGTGTGTTGGGCTGGAGGAGGTTACAGAGATAGGGAGGGGTGTAGGGCTGGAGGAGGTTACAGAAATAGGGAGGGTAGTATGGCTGGAGGGGGTGACAGAGATAGGGAGGGTTGTAGGGCTGGAGGGGGTTACAGAGATAGGGAGGGTTGTAGGGCTGGAGGGGGTTACAGAGATAGGGAGGGTTGTAGGGCTGGAGGGGGTTACAGAGATAGGGAGGGTTGTAGGGCTGGAGGAGGTTACAGAGAAGGGAGGGTTGTAGGGCTGGAGGAGGTTAAAGAGATAGGGAGGGTTGTAGGGCTGGAGGAGGTTACAGAAATAGGGAGGGTTGTAGGGCTGGAGGGGGCTACAGAGATAGGGAGGGTTGTAGGGCTGGAGGAGGTTACAGAGATAGGGAGGGTTGTAGGGCTGGAGGGGGTTACAGAGATAGGGAGGGGTGTAGGGCTGGAGGAGAATACAGAGATAGGGAGGGGTGTAGGGCTGGAGGAGGTTAGAGAGATAGGGAGGGTTCTAGGGCTGGAGGAGGTGACAGAGATAGGGAGGGGTGTAGGGCTGGAGGAGGTCAGGGAGATAGGGAGGGTTGTAGGGCTGGAGGAGGTCACAGAGATAGGGAGGGGTGTAGGGCTGGAGGAGGTTAGAGAGATAGGGAGGGTTCTAGGGCTGGAGGAGGTGACAGAGATAGGGAGGGTTGTAGGGCTGGAGGAGGTTACAGAAATAGGGAGGGTTGTAGGGCTGGAGGAGGTTACAGAAATAGGGAGGGTTGTAGGGCTGGAGGGGGTTACAGAGATAGGGAGGGTTGTAGGGCTGGAGGAGGTTACAGAGATAGGGAGGGTGGTAGGGCTGGAGGAGGATACAGAGATAGGGAGTGTTGTAGGGCAGGGGCGGTTACAGAGATAGGGAGGGGTGTAGTGCTGGGGGCGGTTACAGAGACAGGGATGGGTGTAGGGGCTGGAGGGGGTTTCAGAGATAGGGAGGGGTGTAGGGCTGGAGGGGATTTCAGAGATAGGGAGGGGTGTAGGGCTGGAGGGGGTTACAGAGATAGGGAGGGGTGTAGGGCTGGAGGAGGTTACAGAGATAGGGAGGGGTGTAGGGCTGGACGAGGTTACAGAGATAGGGAGGTGTGTAGGGCTGGAGGAGGTTACAGAGATAGGGAGGGGTGTAGGGCTGGAGCAGGTTACAGAAATAGGGAGGGTAGTATGGCTGGAGGGGGTGACAGAGATAGGGAGGGTTGTAGGGCTGGAGGGGGTTACAGAGACAGGGAGGGTTGTAGGGCTGGAGGGGGTTACAGAGATAGGGAGGGTTGTAGGGCTGGAGGGGGTTACAGAGATAGGGAGGGTTGTAGGGCTGGAGGAGGTTACAGAGATAGGGAGGGTTGTAGGGCTGGAGGAGGTTAAAGAGATAGGGAGGGTTGTAGGGCTGGAGGAGGTTACAGAAATAGGGAGGGTTGTCGGGCTGGAGGGGGCTACAGAGATAGGGAGGGTTGTAGGGCTGGAGGAGGTTACAGAGATTGGGAGGGTTGTAGGGCTGGAGGGGGTTACAGAGATAGGGAGGGGTGTAGCGCTGGAGGGGGTTAGAGATAGGGTGGGTGTAGGGGCTGGAGGAGGTTGCAGAGATAGGGAGGGGTGTAGGGCTGGAGGAGGTTAGAGAGATAGGGAGGGTTGCAGGGCTGGAGGAGGTTACAGAGATAGGGAGGGGTGTAGGGGCTGGAGGAGGTTACAGAGATAGGGAGGGATGTAGGGCTGGAGGAGGTTACAGAGATAGGGAGCGTGCAGGGGGCTGGAGGAGGTTACAGAGATAGGGAGGGGTGTAGGGCTGGAGGAGGTTACAGAAATAGGGAGGGTAGTATGGCTGGAGGGGGTTACAGAGATAGGGAGGGTTGTAGGGCTGGAGGAGGTTACAGAGATAGGGAGGATTGTAGGGCTGGAGGGGGTTACAGAGATAGGGAGGGTTGTAGGGCTGGAGGAGGTTACAGAGATAGGGAGTGTTGTAGGGCTGGAGGAGGTTACAGAGATAGGGAGGGTTGTAGGGCTGGAGGAGGTTAAAGAGATAGGGAGGGTTGTAGGGCTGGAGGAGGTTAGAGAAATAGGGAGGGTTGTAGGGCTGGAGGGGGTTACAGAGATAGGGACGGTTGTAGGGCTGGAGGAGGTTGGAGAGATAGGGAGGGTTGTAGGGCTGGAGGGGGTACAGAAATAGGGAGGGTTGTAGGGCTGAAGGGGGTTACAGAGATAGGGAGGGGTGTAGCGCTGGAGGGCGTTACAGAGATAGGGAGGGTTGTAGGGCTGTACGAGGTTACAGAGATAGGGAGGGTTGTAGGGCAGGGGCGGTTACAGAGATAGGGAGGGGTGTAGTGCTGTCGGCGGTTACAGAGATAGGGAGGGGTGTAGGGGCTGGAGGAGGTTACAGAGATAGCGAGGGATGTAGGGCTGGAGGAGGTTGCAGAGATAGGGAGGGGTGTAGGGGCTGGAGGAGGTTACAGAGATAGGGAGGGGTGTAGGGGCTGGAGGAGGTTACAGAGATAGGGAGGGGTGTGGGGGCTGCAGGAGGTTACAGAGATAGGGAGGGGTGTAGGGCTGGAGGAGGTTACAGAGATAGGGAGGGGTGTAGGGGCTGGAGGAGGTTACAGAGATAGGGAGGGATGTAGGGCTGGAGGAGGTTACAGACATAGGGAGTTGTGTAGGGGGCTGGAGGAGGTTACAGAGATAGGGAGGGATGTAGGGCTGGAGGTGGTTACAGAGATAGGGAGGGTGGAGGGGGCTGGAGGAGGTTACAGAGATAGCGAGGGGTGTAGGGCTGGAGGAGGTTACAGAAATAGGGAGGGTAGTATGGCTGGAGGGGGTTACAGAGATAGGGAGGGTTGTAGGGCTGGAGGAGGTTTCAGAGATAGGGATGATTGTAGGGCTGGAGGGGGTTACAGAGATAGGGAGTGTTGTAGGGCTGGAGGAGGTTACAGAGATAGGGAGGGTTGTAGGGCTGGAGGAGGTTACAGAGATAGGGAGGGTTGTAGGGCTGGAGGAGGTTAAAGAGATAGGGAGGGTTGTAGGGCTGGAGGATGTTAGAGAAATAGGGAGGGTTGTAGGGCTGGAGGGGGTTGCAGAGATAGGGAGGGTTGTAGGGCTGGAGGAGGTTACAGAGATAGGGAGGGTTGTAGGGCTGGAGGGGGTTACAGAAATAGGGAGGGTTGTAGGGCTGGAGGGGGTTACAGAGATAGGGAGGAGTGTAGGGCTGGAGGGGGTTACAGAGATAGGGAGGGGTGTCGGGCTGGAGGGGTTTACAGAGATAGGGAGGGGTGTAGGGCTGGAGGGGGTTACAGAGATAGGGAGGGGTGTAGGGCTGGAGGGGCTTAGAGATAGGGAGGGGTGTAGGGGCTGGAGGAGGTTACAGAGATAGGGAGGGGTGTAGGGCTGGAGGAGGTTAGAGAGATAGGGAGGGTTGTAGGGCTGGAGGAGGTTACAGAGATAGGGAGGGGTGTCGGGCTGGAGGAGGTTAGAGAGATAGGGAGGTTTGTAGGGCTGGAGGAGGTTACAGAGAGAGGGAGGGGTGTAGGGCTGGAGGAGGTTACAGAGATAGGGAGGGGTGTAGGGATGGAGGAGTTTACAGAGATAAGGGAGGGTTTTAGGGCTGGAGGAGGTTACAGAGATAGGGAGGGGTGTAGGGCTGGAGGAGGTTACAGAGATAAGGAGGGTTGTAGGGCTGGAGGAGGTTACAGAGATAGGGAGGGTTGTAGGGCTGGACGAGGTTACAGAGATAGGGAGGTGTGTTGGGCTGGAGGAGGTTACAGAGATAGGGAGGGGTGTAGGGCTGGAGGAGGTTACAGAAATAGGGAGGGTAGTATGGCTGGAGGGGGTGACAGAGATAGGGAGGGTTGTAGGGCTGGAGGTGGTTACAGAGATAGGGAGGGTTGTAGGGCTGGAGGGGGTTACAGAGATAGGGAGGGTTGTAGGGCTGGAGGGGGTTACAGAGATAGGGAGGGTTGTAGGGCTGGAGGAGGTTACAGAGATAGGGAGGGTTGTAGGGCTGGAGGAGGTTAAAGAGATAGGGAGGGTTGTAGGGCTGGAGGAGGTTACAGAAATAGGGAGGGTTGTAGGGCTGGAGGGGGCTACAGAGATAGGGAGGGTTGTAGGGCTGGAGGAGGTTACAGAGATAGGGAGGGTTGTAGGGCTGGAGGGGTTTACAGAGATAGGGAGGTGTGTAGGGCTGGAGGGGGTTAGAGATAGGGAGGGGTGTAGGGGCTGGAGGAGAATACAGAGATAGGGAGGGGTGTAGGGCTGGAGGAGGTTAGAGAGATAGGGAGGGTTCTAGGGCTGGAGGAGGTGACAGAGATAGGGAGGGGTGTAGGGCTGGAGGAGGTCAGGGAGATAGGGAGGGTTGTAGGGCTGGAGGAGGTCACAGAGATAGGGAGGGGTGTAGGGCTGGAGGAGGTTACAGAGATAGGGAGGGGTGTAGGGCTGGAGGAGGTTACAGAGATAGGGAGGGTTGTAGGGCTGGAGGAGGTTACAGAGATAGGGAGGGGTGTAGGGCTGGAGGAGGTTACAGAGATAGGGAGGGGTGTAGGGCTGGAGGAGGTTACAGAGATAGGGAGGGTTGTAGGGCTGGAGGATGTTACAGTAATAGGGAGGGTTGTAGGGCTGGAGGAGGTTACAGAGATAGGGAGGGTTGTAGGGCTGGAGGAGGTTACAGAGATAGGGAGGGGTGTAGGGCTGGAGGAGGTTACAGAGATAGGGAGGGGTGTAGGGCTGGAGGGGGTTACAGAGATAGGGAGGGTTGTAGGGCTGGAGGAGGTTACAGAGATAGGGAGGGGTGTAGGGCTGGAGGAGGTTACAGAGATAGGGAGGGGTGTAGGGCTGGAGGAGGTTAGAGAGATAGGGAGGGTTGTAGGGCTGGAGGAGGTTACAGAGATAGGGAGGGGTGTAGGGCTGGAGGAGGTTAGAGAGATAGGGAGGTTTGTAGGGCTGGAGGAGGTTACAGAGAGAGGGAGGGGTGTAGGGCTGGAGGAGGTTACAGAGATAGGGAGGGGTGTAGGGATGGAGGAGTTTACAGAGATAGGGAGGGTTTTAGGGCTGGAGGAGGGTACAGAGATAGGGAGGGGTGTAGGGCTGGAGGAGGTTACAGAGATAAGGAGGGGTGTAGGGCTGGAGGAGGTTACAGAGATAGGGAGGGTTGTAGGGCTGGAGGAGGTTACAGAGATAGGGAGGGTTGTAGGGCTGGACGAGGTTACAGAGATAGGGAGGTGTGTTGGGCTGGAGGAGGTTACAGAGATAGGGAGGGGTGTAGGGCTGGAGGAGGTTACAGAAATAGGGAGGGTAGTATGGCTGGAGGGGGTGACAGAGATAGGGAGGGTTGTAGGGCTGGAGGGGGTTACAGAGATAGGGAGGGTTGTAGGGCTGGAGGGGGTTACAGAGATAGGGAGGGTTGTAGGGCTGGAGGGGGTTACAGAGATAGGGAGGGTTGTAGGGCTGGAGGAGGTTACAGAGATAGGGAGGGTTGTAAGGCTGGAGGAGGTTAAAGAGATAGGGAGGGTTGTAGGGCTGGAGGAGGTTACAGAAATAGGGAGGGTTGTAGGGCTGGAGGGGGCTACAGAGATAGGGAGGGTTGTAGGGCTGGAGGAGGTTACAGAGATAGGGAGGGTTGTAGGGCTGGAGGGGGTTACAGAGATAGGGAGGGGTGTAGGGCTGGAGGGGGTTAGAGATAGGGAGGGGTGTAGGGGCTGGAGGAGGATACAGAGATAGGGAGGGGTGTAGGGCTGGAGGAGGTTAGAGAGATAGGGAGGGTTGTAGGGCTGGAGGAGGTGACAGAGATAGGGAGGGGTGTAGGGCTGGAGGAGGTCAGGGAGATAGGGAGGGTTGTAGGGCTGGAGGAGGTCACAGAGATAGGGAGGGGTGTAGGGCTGGAGGAGGTTACAGAGATAGGGAGGGGTGTAGGGCTGGAGGAGGTTACAGAGATAGGGAGGGTTGTAGTGCTGGAGGAGGTTACAGAGATAGGGAGGGGTGTAGGGCTGGAGGAGGTTACAGAGATAGGGAGGGGTGTAGGGCTGGAGGAGGTTACAGAGATAGGGAGGCTTGTAGGGCTGGAGGAGGTTACAGAAATAGGGAGGGTTGTAGGGCTGGAGGAGGTTACAGAGATAGGGAGGGTTGTAGGGCTGGAGGAGGTTACAGAGATAGGGAGGGGTGTAGGGTTGGAGGAGGTTACAGAGATAGGGAGGGGTGTAGGGCTGGAGGGGGTTACAGAGATAGGGAGGGTTGTAGGGCTGGAGGAGGTTACAGAGATAGGGAGGGGTGTAGGGCTGGAGGAGGTTACAGAGATAGGGAGGGGTGTAGGGCAGGAGGAGGTTACAGAGATAGGGAGGGGTGTAGGGCTGGAGGAGGTTACAGAGATAGGGAGGGGTGTAGGGCTGTAGGGGGTTACAGCGATAGGGAGGGTTGTAGGGCTGGAGGGGGTTACAGATATAGGGAGGGGTGTAGGGCTGGAGGGGGTTAGAGATATCGAGGGGTGTAGGGGCTGGAGGAGGTTACAGAGATAGGGAGGGGTGTAGGGCTGGAGGGGTTTAGAGATAGGGAGGGGTGTAGGGCTGGAGGGGGTTTCAGAGATGGGGAGGGGTGTAGGGCTGGAGGGGGTTTCAGAGATAGGGAGGGGCGTATGGCTGGAGGGGGTTTCAGAGATAGGGAGGGGTGTAGGGCTGGAGGGGGTTTCAGAGATAGGGAGGGGTGTAGGGCTGGAGGGGGTTTCAGAGATAGGGAGGGGTGTAGGGCTGGAGGGGGTTACAGAGATAGGGAGGGGTGTAGGGCTGGAGGGGGTTACAGAGATAGGGAGGGGTGTAGGGCTGGAGGAGGTTACAGAGATAGGGAGGGGTGTAGGGCTGGAGGGGGTTACAGAGATAGGGACGGTTGTAGGGCTGGAGGGGGTTACAGAGATAGGGAGGGTTGTAGGGGCTGGAGGAGATTACAGAGATAGAGAGGGGTGTAGTGCTGGAGGCGGTTACAGAGATGGGGAGGGGTGTAGGGGCTGGAGGAGGTTACAGAGATAGCGAGGGATGTAGGGCTGGAGGAGGTTACAGAGATAGGGAGGGGTGTAGGGGCTGGAGGAGGTTACAGAGATAGGGAGGGGTGTAGGGGGCTGGAGAAGCTTACAGCGATAGGGAGGGGTATAGGGGCTGGAGGAGGTTACAGAGATAGGGAGGGGTGTAGGGGCTGGAGGAGGTTACAGACATAGGGAGGGGTGTAGGGCTGGAGGCGGTTAGAGAGATAGGGAGGGTTGTAGGGCTGGAGGAGGTGACAGAGATAGGGAGGGGTGTAGGGCTGGAGGAGGTCAGAGAGATAGGGAGGGTTGTAGGGCTGGAGGAGGTCACAGAGATAGGGAGGGGTGTAGGGCTGGAGGAGGTTACAGAGATAGGGAGGGGTGTAGGGCTGGAGGAGGTTACAGAGATAGGGAGGGGTGTAGGGCTGGAGGAGGTTACAGAGATAGGGAGGGTTGTAGGGCTGGAGGAGGTTACAGAAATAGGGAGGGTTGTAGGGCTGGAGGACGTTACAGAGATCGGGAGGGTTGTAGGGCTGGAGGAGGTTACAGAGATAGGGAGGGGTGTAGGGCTGGAGGAGGTTACAGAGATAGGGAGGGGTGTAGGGCTGGAGGGGGTTACAGAGATAGGGAGGGTTGTAGGGCTGGAGGAGGTTACAGAGATAGGGAGGGGTGTAGGGCTGGAGGAGGTTACAGAGAACATAAGAACATAAGAACATAAGAAATAGGAGCAGGAGTAGGCCAATCGGCCCCTCGAGCCTGCTCCACCATTCAATAAGATCATGGCTGATCTGATCCTAACCTCAAATCTTCTATCACTCTGCATCCACCCGAACCCATGTGATCTCCCGGGAGAGGCGAAAAACCAGATAAAGACCCAATGGCCAATTTGGGAGAAAAAAATCTGGGAAATTCCTCTCCGACCCATCTAGGCGATCGAAATTCTTCCAGGAGATCACTCTGTCCCTATATTTTCTACAGTACTTACCTTCTGTAAAGGCGATCTCCACCCCAGCCAGGAACAGGAATAAAACCATCTCCTGAAATCTAACAGAATTAGAACACGGTAGGAGCAGAACAAGGCTACACGGCCCCTGGGCCCGCTCCACTACCCACAGGGCCATGACCATTCCGAACCCAGACTCATGTCCAATTTCCTGCCCGCTCCCCGTAACCCTTTATTCCCTTTACTTCTAGGAAACTATCTATTTCTGTTTTAAATTTATTTAATGATGTAGCTTCCACAGCTTTCTGGGGCAGCAAATTCCACAAACCTACCACCCTCTGAGTGAAGAAGTTTCTCCTCATCTCAGTTTTGAATGAGCAGCCCCTTATTTTAAGATTATGCCCCCTAGTTCTAGTTTCACCCATCATTGGGAACATCCTCACCGCATCCACCCGATCAAGCCCCTTCACAATCTTATATGTTTCAATAAGATCGCCTCTCATTCTTCTGAACTCCAATGAGTAGAGTCCCAATCTACTCAACCTCTCCTCATATGACCACCCCCTCATCCCCGGGATTAACCGAGTGAACCTTCTTTGTACTGACTCGAGAGCAAGTATGTCTTTTCTTAAGTATGGACACCAAAACTGTATGCAGTATTCCAGGTGCGGCCTCACCAATACCTTGTACAACTGCAGCAATACCTCCCTGTTTTTATATTCCAACCCCCTAGCAATAAAAGCCAACATTCCATTGGCCTTCTTGATCACTTGCTGCACCTGCATACTAACTTTTTGAGTTTCGTGCACCAGGACCCCCAGATCCCTTTGTACTACAGTACTTTCCAGTTTCTTGCCATTAAGATAATAACTTGCTCTCTGATTTTTCCTGCCAAAGTGCATAACTTCACACTTTCCAGTATTGTATTCCATCTGCCAAATCTCTGCCCACTTACTTAGCCTGTCTATGTCCCTTTGCAGGTTTTTTATGTCCTCCTCACTCACTACTTTCCGTCCCATCTTTGTATCATCTGCAAACTTTGATATGTTACACTCGGTCCCTTCCTCCAAATCGTTAATATAGATTGTAAAGAGTTGGGGACCCAGCACTGACCCCTGCGGAACACCACTAGTTACTGGTTGCCAATCTGAGAACGAACCATTTATCCCAACTCTCTGCTTTCTGTTAGAGAGCCAATCCTCCACCCATGCCAGAATATTACCCCCAATCCCGTGATTTTTTATCTTGAGCAATAATCTTTTGTGTGGCACCTTATCAAATGCCTTTTGGAAGTCTAAATACACTACGTCCACTGGTTCCCCTTTATCCACCCTGTATGTTACTTCCTCAAAAAACTCAAGCAAATTTGTTAAACATGACTTCCCCTTCATGAAACCATGCTGAGTTTGCCCTATTAAATTGTGTTTATCCAAATGTCCCGTTACTGTCTCCTTAATAATGGACTCTAACATTTTACCAACCACAGATGTTAGGCTAACAGGTCTATAGTTTCCAGCCTTCTGCCTACTACCCTTTTTAAATAATGGTGTTACATTAGCAGTTTTCCAATCTGCCGGGACCTTTGCTGAGTCCAGTGAGTTTTGGAAAATTATTACCAATGCATCCACAATCCCTACCGCTACTTCCCTCAAGACCCTGGGATGCAAGCCATCAGGTCCAGGGGATTTATCCGCCTTGAGTCCCATTATTTTACCAAGTACCACTTCCTTAGTGATTTTAATTGTATTTAGTTCCTCCCCCCCTAGAGCCCCCTGTTTGTCCAGTGTTGGGATATTCTTAGTGTCCTCTACTGTAAAGACTGATACAAAGTAATTGTTCAGTGTTTTTGCCATCTCCATGTTTCCCACCATTAATTTCCCGGTCTCATCCTCTAAGGGACCAACATTTACTTTAGCCACCCTTTTTCTTTTTATATAACTATAGAAACTTTTACTGTCTGTTTTTATATATTTTGCTAATTTACTTTCATAATCTATCTTCCCTTTCTTAATCAATCTTTTTGTTATTTTTTGCTGTCTTTTAAAGACTTCCCAATCTTCCATCCTCCCACTAGATTTGGCTACCTTATATGCCCTTGTTTTTAGTCGGATACTATCCTTAATTACTTTACTTAGCCACGGATGGCTATCTTTTCTTTTACACCCTTTTTTCCTCAGTGGAATATATTTTTTTTGGAAGTTGTAAAATAACTCCTTAAATGTACACCACTGGTCATGTACCGTCTTACCCTTTAATCTATTTTCCCAGTCTACTCTCATTAATTCCGCTCTCATACCTTCATAGTCTCCTTTATTCAAGCTCAGCACGCTTGTTTGAGATCCAACCTTCTCACCCTCTAATTGAATATGGAACTCAACCATGTTATGGTCACTCATTCCAAGGGGATCCTTTACTAGGACATTTTTAATTAATCCTGTCTCATTACACAGGACCAAATCTAAGGTTGCTTGCCCCCTGGTCGGTTCAGTTACATACTGCTCAAGAAACCCATCCCTAATACACTCAATGAACTCTTCCTCAAGGCTGCTCTGCCCAATTTGATTTGTCCAGTTAATATGATAATTAAAATCCCCCATAATTATAGCTGTTCCCTTATTACAAGCCTCAACTATTTCCTGATTAATACTCCGTCCAACAGAGTTGCAACTGTTCGGAGGCCTATAGACTACACCCACTAGTGTTTTTTTCCCCTTATTATTCCTTACCTCCACCCAAACTGTTTCACTATCGTGCTCCTTTGACCCAATATCATTTCTCTGTATTATAGTGATTCCTTCCTTTATTAACATAGCCACCCCACCTCCTCTCCCTTCCTGCCTGTCCTTCCTGATTGTTAAATAACCTGGTATGTTTAATTCCCAGTCATGGTCACCCTGCAGCCATGTTTCTGTAATGGCCACAAGATCATACCCATATGTCATTATTTGTGCCGTTAACTCATTCATTTTGTTACGAATGCTACGTGCATTCAGATAAAGAACTTTCAAATATGTTTTGTAACACTTAGTTCCTGTTTTTTCCCTTTTTAGTACTTTACTTTTTACTCCATACCTTCTGTCCCTTCCTGACACATTCTGTTTTTTAATTCCCCCACTGCTACCTAAGTCTATGACCTTCTCTGTTGTCATTTCTATGATTTGCTCTCTAGAAACCTCCCCCCCACTAATTAGTTTAAAGCCCTCTCTACAGCCCTAGTTATATGATTCGCCAGGACTCTAGTCCCAGCACTGGCCAAGTGGAGTCCGTCCCAACAGAACAGCTCCCTCCTGTCCCAGTACTGGTGCCAGTGTCCCAAGAAGCAAAACCCATTTCTCCCACACCAGTCTTTGAGCCACGCATTTAACTCTTTAATTTTATTTATCCTAGCCAAATTCGCTCGTGGCTCAGGTAATAACCCAGAGATTATTACCCTTGAGGTTCTGTTTTTTAATTTGACCCCTAGCTGCTCATACTCCTTTAACAGAACCGTCTTCCTTGTCCTATCTACGTCGTTTGTACCAACATGGACCACGACAACTGGATCCTCCCCCTCCCACTGCAAGTTTCTTTCCAGCCCAGAAGAGATGTCCTTAACCCTGGCACCAGGCAGGCAACACAGCCTTCGGGACTCCCGCTCTTGACTGCAGAGAACCCTATCTATCCCCCTAATGATACTATCCCCTACCACTACAACATTTCTTTTTACTCCCTCCACTTGAATGGCCCCCTGTACCACGGTGCTGTGGCCAGGTTGCTCATCCTCCCTGCAGTCCCCGCTCCCGCCCTCACAGGGAGTAAGAACCTCGAGATAGGGAGGGGTGTAGGGCAGGAGGAGGTTACAGAGATAGGGAGGAGTGTAGGGCTGGAGGAGGTTACAGAGATAGGGAGGGGTGTAGGGCTGTAGGGGGTTACAGCGATAGGGAGGGTTGTAGGGCTGGAGGGGGTTACAGAGATAGGGAGGGGTGTAGGGCTGGAGGGGGTTAGAGATATCGAGGGGTGTAGGGGCTGGAGGAGGTTACAGAGATAGGGAGGGGTGTAGGGCTGGAGGGGTTTAGAGATAGGGAGGGGTGTAGGGCTGGAGGGGGTTTCAGAGATGGGGAGGGGTGTAGGGCTGGAGGGGGTTTCAGAGATAGGGAGGGGTGTAGGGCTGGAGGGGGTTTCAGAGATAGGGAGGGGCGTATGGCTGGAGGGGGTTTCAGAGATAGGGAGGGGTGTAGGGCTGGAGGGGGTTTCAGAGATAGGGAGGGGTGTAGGGCTGGAGGAGGTTACAGAGATAGGGAGGGGTGTAGGGGCTGGAGGAGGTTACAGACATAGGGAGGGGTGTAGGGCTGGAGGAGGTTACAGAGATAGGGAGGGGTGTAGGGGCTGGAGGAGGTTACAGAGATAGGGAGGGATGTAGGGTTGGAGGAGGTTACAGACATAGGGAGTGGTGTAGGGGGCTGGAGGAGGTTACAGAGATAGGGAGGGATATAGGGCTGGAGGTGGTTACAGAGATACGGAGGGTGTAGGGGGCTGGAGGAGGTTACAGAGATAGGGAGGAATGTAGGGCTGGAGGAGGTTACAGAGATAAAGAGGTGTGTAGGGCTGGAGGAGGTTACAGAGATAGGGAGGAGTGTAGGGCTGGAGGAGGTTACAGAAATAGGGAGGGTTGTATGGCTGGAGGAGGTTACAGAGATAGGGAGGGTTGTCGGGCTGGAGGAGGTTACAGAGATAGGGAGGGTTGTAGGGCTGGAGGGGGTTACAGAGATAGGGAGGGTTGTAGGGCTGGAGGAGGTTACAGAGATAGGGAGGGTTGTAGGGCTGGAGGAGGTTACAGAGATAGGGAGGCTTGTAGGGCTGGAGGAGGTTAAAGAGATAGGGACGGTTGTAGGGCTGGAGGAGGTTACAGAAATAGGGAGGGTTGTAGGGCTGGAGGGGGTTACAGAGATAGGGAGGGTTGAAGGGCTGGAGGAGGTTACAGAGATAGGGAGGGGTGTAGGGCTGGAGGGGGTTTCAGAGATAGGGAGGGGTGTAGGTCTGGAGGGGGTTACTGAGATTGGGAGGGGTGTAAGGCTGGAGGGGGTTACAGAGATAGGGAGGGGTGTAGGGGCTGGAGAGGGTTACACAGATAGGGAGGGGTGTAGGGGCTGGAGGGGGTTACAGAGATAGGGAGGGGTGTAGGGCTGGAGGGGGTTACAGAGATAGGGAGGGGTGTAGGGCTGGAGGAGGTTACAGAGATAGGGAGGGGTGTAGGGCTGGAGGAGGTTACAGAGATAGGGAGGGTGTTACAGAGATAGGGAGGGTTGTAGGGCTGGAGGGGGTTACAGAGATAGGGAGGGTTGTAGGGCTGGAGGGGGTTACAGAGATAGGGAGGGTTGTAGGGCTGGAGGGGGTTACAGAGATAGGGAGGGTTGTAGGGCTGGAGGGGGTTACAGAGATAGGGAGGAGTGTAGGGCTGGAGGATGTTACAGAGATAGGGATGGGTGTAGGGCTGGAGGAGGTTACAGAAATAGGGAGGGTTGTAGGGCTGGAGGGCGTTACAGAGATAGGGAGGGTTGTAGGGCTGGAGGGTGTTACAGAGATAGGGAGGGGTGTAGGGCTGGAGGGGGTTACAGAGATAGGGAGGGGTGCAGGGCTGGAGGGGGTTAAAGAGATAGGGAGGGTAGGAGGGGCTGGAGGAGGTTACAGAGATAGGGAGGGTTGTAGGGCTGGAGGAGGTTACAGAGATACGGAGGGTTGCAGGGGCTGGGGGAGGTTACAGAGCTAGGGAGGGTTGTAGGGCTGGAGGAGGTTACAGAGATAGGGAGGGTTGTAGGGCTGGAGGAGGTTACAGAAATAGGGAGGGTTGTAGGGCTGGAGGGGGTTACAGAGATAGGGAGGGTTGTAGGGCTGGAGGAGGTTAGAGATAGGGAGGGTGGTAGGGCTGGAGGAGGATACAGAGATAGGGAGTGTTGTAGGGCAGGGGCGGTTACAGAGATAGGGAGGGGTGTAGTGCTGGGGGCGGTTACAGAGACAGGGATGGGTGTCGGGGCTGGAGGGGGTTTCAGAGATAGGGAGGGGTGTAGGGCTGGAGGGGGTTTCAGAGATAGGGAGGGGTGTAGGGCTGGAGGGGGTTACAGAGATAGGGAGGGGTGTAGGGCTGGAGGGGGTTACAGAGATAAGGAGGGGTGTAGGGCTGGAGGAGGTTACAGAGATAGGGAGGGGTGTAGGGCTGGACGAGGTTACAGAGATAGGGAGGTGTGTAGGGCTGGAGGAGGTTACAGAGATAGGGAGGGGTGTAGGGCTGGAGGAGGTTACAAAAATAGGGAGAGTAGTATGGCTGGAGGGGGTGACAGAGATAGGGAGGGTTGTAGGGCTGGAGGGGGTTACAGAGACAGGGAGGGTTGTAGGGCTGGAGGGGGTTACAGAGATAGGGAGGGTTGTAGGGCTGGAGGGGGTTACAGAGATAGGGAGGGTTGTCGGGCTGGAGGAGGTTACAGAGATAGGGAGGGTTGTAGGGCTGGAGGAGGTTAAAGAGATAGGGAGGGTTGTAGGGCTGGAGGAGGTTACAGAAATAGGGAGGGTTGTAGGGCTGGAGGGGGCTACAGAGATAGGGAGGGTTGTAGGGCTGGAGGAGGTTACAGAGATAGGGAGGGTTGTAGGGCTGGAGGGGGTTACAGAGATAGGGAGGGGTGTAGGGCTGGAGGGGGTTAGAGATAGGGAGGGGTGTAGGGGCTGGAGGAGGTTGCAGAGATAGGGAGGGGTGTAGGGCTGGAGGAGGTTAGAGAGATAGGGAGGGTTGCAGGGCTGGAGGAGGTTACAGAGATAGGGAGGGGTGCAGGGCTGCAGGAGGTCAGAGAGATAGGGAGGGGTGTAGGGCTGGAGGAGGTTACAGAGATAGGGAGGGTTGTAGGGCTGGAGGAGGTTACAGAAATAGGGAGGGTTGTAGGGCTGGAGGAGGTTACAGAGATCGGGAGGGTTGTAGGGTTGGAGTAGGTTACAGAGATAGGGAGGGGTGTAGGGCTGGAGGAGGTTACAGAGATAGGGAGGGGTGTAGGGCTGGAGGGGGTTACAGAGATAGGGAGGGTTGTAGGGCTGGAGGAGGTTACAGAGATAGGGAGGGGTGTAGGGCTGGAGGGGGTTACAGAGATAGGGAGGGGTGTAGGGCTGGAGGGGGTTACAGAGAAAGGGAGGGGTGTAGGGCTGGAGGGGGTTTCAGAGATAGGGAGGGGTGTAGGGCTGGAGGGGGTTTCAGAGATAGGGAGGGGTGTACAGAGATAGGGAGGGGTGTAGGGCTGGAGGGGGCTACAGAGATAGGGAGGGGTGTGGGGCTGGAGAGGGTTACACAGATAGGGAGGGGTGTAGGGGCTGGAGGGGGTTACAGAGATAGGGAGGGGTGTAGGGCTGGAGGGGGTTACAGAGATAGGGAGGGGTGTAGGGCTGGAGGAGGTTACAGAGATAGGGAGGGGTGTAGGGCTGGAGGAGGTTACAGAGATAGGGAGGGTGTTCCAGAGATAGGGAGGGTTGTCGGGCTGGAGGGGGTTACAGAGATAGGGAGCGTTGTAGGGCTGGAGGGGGTTACAGAGATAGGGAGGGTTGTAGGGCTGGAGGGGGTTACAGAGATAGGGAGGGTTGTAGGGCTGGAGGGGGTTACAGAGATAGGGACGAGTGTAGGGCTGGAGGAGGTTACAGAGATAGGGAGGGATGTAGGGCTGGAGGAGGTTACAGTCATAGGGAGTGGTGTAGGGGGCTGGAGGAGGTTACAGAGATAGGGAGGGATGTAGGGCTGGAGGTGGTTACAGCGATAGGGAGGGTGTAGGGGGCTGGAGGAGGTTACAGAGATAGGGAGGAATGTAGGGCTGGAGGAGTTTACAGAGATAAAGAGGTGTGTAGGACTGGAGGAGGTTACAGAGATAGGGAGGGGTGTAGGGCTGGAGGAGGTTACAGAAATAGGGAGGGTTGTATGGCTGGAGGGGGTTACAGAGATAGGGAGGGTTGTAGGGCTGGAGGAGGTTACAGAGATAGTGAGGGTTGTAGGGCTGGAGGGGGTTACAGAGATAGGGAGGGTTGTAGGGCTGGGGGAGGTCACAGAGATAGCGAGGGTTGTAGGGCTGGAGGAGGTTACAGAGATAGGGAGGGTTGTAGGGCTGGAGGAGGTTAAAGAGATAGGGAGGGTTGTAGGGCTGGAGGAGGTTACAGAAATAGGGAGGGTTGTCGGGCTGGAGGGGGTTACACAGATAGGGTTGGGTTGTCGGGCTGGAGGAGGTTACAGAGATAGGGAGGGTTGTAGGGCTGGAGGGGGTTACAGAGGTAGGGAGGGTTGTAGGGCTGGAGGGGCTTACAGAGATAGGGAGGGGTGTAGGGCTGGAGGGGGTTACAGAGATAGGGAGGGGTGTAGGGCTGGAGTGGTTTACAGAGATAGGGAGGGGTGTAGGGCTGGAGGGGATTACAGAGATAGGAAGGGGTGTAGGGCTGGAGGGGGTTACAGAGATAGGGAGGGGTGTAGGGGCTGGAGAGGGTTACAGAGATCGGGAGGGGTGTAGCGGCTGGAGGGGGTTACAGAGATAGGGAGGGGTGTAGGGCTGGAGGGGGTTACAGAGATAGGGAGGGGTATAGGGCTGGAGGAGGTTACAGAGATAGGGAGGGGTGTAGGGCTGGAGGAGGTTACAGAGATAGGGAGGGGTGTAGGGCTGGAGGGGGTTGCAGAGATAGGGAGGGTTGTAGGGCTGGAGGGTGTTACAGAGATAGGGAGGGTTGTAGGGCTGGAGCGGGTTAGAGAGATACTGAGGGTTGTAGGGCTGGAGGGGGTTACAGAGATAGGGAGGGTTGTAGGGCTGGAGCGGGTTACAGAGATAGGGAGGGGTGTAGGGCTGGAGGGGCTTACAGAGATAGGGAGGGGTGTAGGGCTGGAGGGGGTTACACAGATAGGGAGGGGTGTAGGGCTGGAGGGGGTTACAGAGATAGGGAGGGGTGTAGTGCTGGAGGCGGTTACAGAGATAGGGAGGGGTGTAGGGGCTGGAGGAGGTTACAGAGATAGCGTGGGATGTAGGGCTGGAGGAGGTTACAGAGATAGGGAGGGGTGTAGGGGCTGGAGGAGGTTACGGAGATAGGGAGGGGTGTAGGGGGCTGGATGAGGTTACAGAGATAGGGAGGGGTGTAGGGGCTGGAGGAGGTTACAGAGATAGGGAGGGGTGTAGGGGCTGCAGGAGGTTACAGAGATAGGAAGGGGTGTAGGGCTGGAGGAGGTTACAGAGATAGGGAGGGGTGTAGGGCTGGAGGTGGTTACAGAGATAGGGAGGGTGTAGGGGGCTGGTGGAGGATACAGAGATAGGGAGGAATGTAGGGCTGGAGGAGGTTACAGAGATAAAGAGGTGTGTAGGGCTGGAGGAGGTAACAGACATAGGGAGTGGTGTAGGGGGCTGGAGGAGTTTACAGAGATAGGGAGGGATGCAGGGCTGGAGGTGGTTACAGAGATAGGGAGGGTGTAGGGGGCTGGAGGAGGTTACAGAGATAGGGAGGAATGTAGGGCTGGAGGAGGTTACAGAGATAAAGAGGTGTGTAGGGCTGGAGGAGGTTACAGAGATAGGGAGGGGTGTAGGGCTGGAGGAGGCTACAGAAATAGGGAGGGTAGTATGGCTGGAGGGGGTGACAGACAAAGGGAGGGTTGTAGGGCTGGAGGGGGTTACAGAGATAGGGAGGGTTGTAGGGCTGGAGGGGTTTACAGAGATAGGGAGGGTTGTAGGGCTGGAGGGGGTTACAGAGATAGGGAGGGTTGTAGGGCTGGAGGAGTTTACAGAGATAGGGAGGGTTGTAGGGCTGGAGGAGGTTAAAGAGATAGGGAGGGTTGTAGGGCTGGAGGAGGTTACAGAAATAGGGAGGGTTGTAGGGCTGGAGGGGGCTACAGAGATAGGGAGGGTTGTAGGGCTGGAGGAGGTTACAGAGATAGGGAGGGTTGTAGGGCTGGAGGGGGTTACAGAGATAGGGAGGGGTGTAGGGCTGGAGGAGGTTACAGAGAGAGGGAGGGGTGTAGGGCTGGAGGAGGTTACAGAGATAGGGAGGGTTGTAGGGCTGGAGGAGGTTACAGAAATAGGGAGGGTTGTAGGGCTGGAGGAGGTTACAGAGATAGGGAGGGTTGTAGGGCTGGAGGAGGTTACAGAAATAGGGAGGGTTGTAGGGCTGGAGGAGGTTACAGAAATAGGGAGGGTTGTAGGGCTGGACGGGGTTACAGAGATAGGGAGGGTTGTAGGGCTGGAGGAGGTTACAGAGATAGGGAGGGTGGTAGGGCTGGAGGAGGATACAGAGATAGGGAGTGTTGTAGGGCAGGGGCGGTTACAGAGATAGGGAGGGGTGTAGTGCTGGGGGCGGTTACAGAGACAGGGATGGGTGTAGGGGCTGGAGGGGGTTTCAGAGATAGGGAGGGGTGTAGGGCTGGAGGGGATTTCAGAGATAGGGAGGGGTGTAGGGCTGGAGGGGGTTACAGAGATAGGGAGGGGTGTAGGGCTGGAGGGGGTTACAGAGATAAGGAGGGCTGTAGGGCTGGAGGAGGTTACAGAGATAGGGAGGGGTGTAGGGCTGGACGAGGTTACAGAGATAGGGAGGTGTGTAGGGCTGGAGGAGGTTACAGAGATAGGGAGGGGTGTAGGGCTGGAGCAGGTTACAGAAATAGGGAGGGTAGTATGGCTGGAGGGGGTGACAGAGATAGGGAGGGTTGTAGGGCTGGAGGGGGTTACAGAGACAGGGAGGGTTGTAGGGCTGGAGGGGGTTACAGAGATAGGGAGGGTTGTAGGGCTGGAGGGGGTTACAGAGATAGGGAGGGTTGTAGGGCTGGAGGAGGTTACAGAGATAGGGAGGGTTGTAGGGCTGGAGGAGGTTAAAGAGATAGGGAGGGTTGTAGGGCTGGAGGAGGTTACAGAAATAGGGAGGGGTGCAGGGCTGGAGGGGGTTACAGAGATAGAGAGGGTTGTAGGGCTGGAGGAGGTTACAGAAATAGGGAGGGGTGCAGGGCTGGAGGGGGTGACAGAGATAGGGAGGGTTGTAGGGCTGGAGGGGGTTACAGAGACAGGGAGGGTTGTAGGGCTGCAGGAGGTCAGAGAGATAGGGAGGGTTGTAGGGCTGGAGGAGGTCACAGAGATAGGGAGGGGTGTAGGGCTGGAGGAGGTTACAGAGATAGGGAGGGTTGTAGGGCTGGAGGAGGTTACAGAGATAGGGAGGGGTGTAGGGCTGGAGGAGGTTACAGAGATAGGGAGGGGTGCAGGGCTGGAGGGGGTTACAGAGATAGAGAGGGTTGTAGGGCTGGAGGAGGTTACAGAAATAGGGAGGGTTGTCGGGCTGGAGGAGGTTACAGAGATCGGGAGCGTTGTAGGGTTGGAGGAGGTTACAGAGATAGGGAGGGGTGTAGGGCTGGAGGAGGTTACAGAGATAGGGAGGGGTGTAGGGCTGGAGGGGGTTACAGAGATAGGGAGGGTTGTAGGGCTGGAGGAGGTTACAGAGATAGGGAGGGGAGTAGGGCTGGAGGGGGTTACAGATAGGGAGGGGTGTAGGGCTGGAGGGGGTTACAGAGAAAGGGAGGGGTTTAGGGCTGGAGGGGGTTTCAGAGATAGGGAGGGGTGTAGGGCTGGAGGGGGTTTCAGAGATAGGGAGGGGTGTAGGTCTGGAGGGGTTTACAGAGATAGGGAGGGGTGTAGGGCTCGAGGGGGTTGCAGAGATAGGGAGGGGTGTGGGGCTGGAGAGGGTTACACAGATAGGGAGGGGTGTAGGGGCTGGAGGGGGTTACAGAGATAGGGAGGGTTGTAGGGCTGGAGGGGGTTACAGAGATAGGGAGCGTTGTAGGGCTGGAGGGGGTTACAGAGATAGGGAGGGTTGTAGGGCTGGAGGGGGTTACAGAGATAGGGAGGGTTGTAGGGCTGGAGGGGGTTACAGAGATAGGGAGGAGTGTAGGGCTGGAGGAGGTTACAGAGATAGGGAGGGATGTAGGGCTGGAGGAGGTTACAGTCATAGGGAGTGGTGTAGGGGGCTGGAGGAGGTTACAGAGATAGGGAGGGATGTAGGGCTGGAGGTGGTTACAGCTTTAGGGAGGGTGTAGGGGGCTGGAGGAGGTTACAGAGATAGGGAGGAATGTAGGGCTGGAGGAGTTTACAGAGATAAAGAGGTGTGTAGGGCTGGAGGAGGTTACAGAGATAGGGAGGGGTGTAGGGCTGGAGGAGGTTACAGAAATAGGGAGGGTTGTATGGCTGGAGGGGGTTACAGAGATAGGGAGGGTTGTAGGGCTGGAGGAGGCTACAGAGATAGTGAGGGTTGTAGGGCTGGAGGGGGTTACAGAGATAGGGAGGGTTGTAGGGCTGGGGGAGGTCAGAGAGATAGCGAGGGTTGTAGGGCTGGAGGAGGTTACAGAGATAGGGAGGGTTGTAGGGCTGGAGGAGGTTAAAGAGATAGGGAGGGTTGTAGGGCTGGAGGAGGTTACAGAAATAGGGAGGGTTGTCGGGCTGGAGGGGGTTACAGAGATAGGGTTGGGTTGTAGGGCTGGAGGAGGTTACAGAGATAGGGAGGGTTGTAGGGCTGGAGGGGGTTACAGAGATAGGGAGGGTTGTAGGGCTGGAGGGGCTTACAGAGATAGGGAGGGGTGTAGGGCTGGAGGGGGTTACAGAGATAGGGAGGGGTGTAGGGCTGGAGGGGTTTACAGAGATAGGGAGGGGTGTAGGGCTGGAGGGGATTACAGAGATAGGAAGGGGTGTAGGGCTGGAGGGGGTTACAGAGATAGGGAGGGGTGTAGGGGCTGGAGAGGGTTACAGAGATCGGGAGGGTGTGTAGCGGCTGGAGGGGGTTACAGAGATAGGGAGGGGTGTAGGGCTGGAGGGGGTTACAGAGATAGGGAGGGGTATAGGGCTGGAGGAGGTTACAGAGATAGGGAGGGGTGTAGGGCTGGAGGAGGTTACAGAGATAGGGAGGGGTGTAGGGCTGGAGGGGGTTGCAGAGATAGGGAGGGTTGTAGGGCTGGAGGGTGTTACAGAGATAGGGAGGGTTGTAGGGCTGGAGTGGGTTACAGACATAGGGAGGGTTGTCGGGCTGGAGGGGGTTACAGAGATAGGGAGGGTTGTAGGGCTGGAGGGGGTTACAGAGATAGGGAGGGTGGTAGGGCTGGAGGGGGTTACAGTGATAGGGAGGAGTGTAGGGCTGGAGGAGGTTACAGAGATAGGGAGGGGTGTAGGGCTGGAGGAGGTTACAGAAATAGGGAGGGTTGTAGGGCTGGAGGGGGTTACAGAGATAGGGAGGGTTGTAGGTCTGGAGCGGGTTACAGAGATAGGGAGGGGTGTAGGGCTGGAGGGGCTTACAGAGATAGGGAGGGGTGTAGGGCTGGAGGGGGTTACACAGATAGGGAGGGGTGTAGGGCTGGAGGGGGTTACAGAGATAGGGAGGGGGTGTAGTGCTGGAGGCGGTTACAGAGATAGGGAGGGGTGTAGGGGCTGGAGGAGGTTACAGAGATAGCGAGGGATTTAGGGCTGGAGGAGGTTACAGAGATAGGGAGGGGTGTAGGGGCTGGAGGAGGTTACGGAGATAGGGAGGGGTGTAGGGGGCTGGATGAGGTTACAGAGATAGGGAGGGGTGCAGGGGCTGGAGGAGGTTACAGAGATAGGGAGGGGTGTAGCGGCTGCAGGAGGTTACAGAGATAGGAAGGGGTGTAGGGCTGGAGGAGGTTACAGAGATAGGGAGGGGTGTAGGGCTGGAGGTGGTTACAGAGATAGGGAGGGTGTAGGGGGGCTGGAGGAGGTTACAGAGATAGGGAGGAATGTAGGGCTGGAGGAGGTTACAGAGATAAAGAGGTGTGTAGGGCTGGAGGAGGTAACAGACATAGGGAGTGGTGTAGGGGGCTGGAGGAGTTTACAGAGATAGGGAGGGATGTAGGGCTGGAGGTGGTTACAGAGATAGGGAGGGTGTAGGGGGCTGGAGGAGGTTACAGAGATAGGGGGGAATGTAGGGCTGGAGGAGGTTACAGAGATAAAGAGGTGTGTAGGGCTGGAGGAGGTTACAGAGATAGGGAGGGGTGTAGGGCTGGAGGAGGTTACAGAAATAGGGAGGGTAGTATGGCTGGAGGGGGTGACAGAGATAGGGAGGGTTGTAGGGCTGGAGGGGGTTACACAGATAGGGAGGGTTGTAGGGCTGGAGGGGTTTACAGAGATAGGGAGGGTTGTAGGGCTGGAGGGGGTTACAGAGATAGGGAGGGTTGTAGGGCTGGAGGAGGTTACAGAGATAGGGAGGGTTGTAGGGCTGGAGGAGGTTAAAGAGATAGGGAGGGTTGTAGGGCTGGAGGAGGTTACAGAAATAGGGAGGGTTGTAGGGCTGGAGGGGGCTACAGAGATAGGGAGGGTTGTAGGGCTGGAGGAGGTTACAGAGATAGGGAGGGTTGTAGGGCTGGAGGGGGTTACAGAGATAGGGAGGGGTGTAGGGCTGGAGGGGGTTAGAGATAGGGAGGGGTGTAGGGGCTGGAGGAGGTGGCAGAGATAGGGAGGGTTGTAGGGCTGGAGGAGGTTACAGAGATAGGGAGGGGTGTAGGGCTGGAGGAGGTCAGAGAGATAGGGAGGGTTGTAGGGCTGGAGGAGGTCACAGAGATAGGGAGGAATGTAGGGCTGGAGGAGTTTACAGAGATAAAGAGGTGTGTAGGGCTGGAGGAGGTTACAGAGATAGGGAGGGGTGTAGGGCTGGAGGAGGTTACAGAAATAGGGAGGGTTGTATGGCTGGAGGGGGTTACAGAGATAGGGAGGGTTGTAGGGCTGGAGGAGGTTACAGAGATAGTGAGGGTTGTAGGGCTGGAGGGGGTTACAGAGATAGGGAGGGTTGTAGGGCTGGGGGAGGTCAGAGAGATAGCGAGGGTTGTAGGGCTGGAGGAGGTTACAGAGATAGGGAGGGTTGTAGGGCTGGAGGAGGTTAAAGAGATAGGGAGGGTTGTAGGGCTGGAGGAGGTTACAGAAATAGGGAGGGTTGTCGGGCTGGAGGGGGTTACAGAGATAGGGTTGGGTTGTAGGGCTGGAGGAGGTTACAGAGATAGGGAGGGTTGTAGGGCTGGAGGGGGTTACAGAGATAGGGAGGGTTGTAGGGCTGGAGGGGCTTACAGAGATAGGGAGGGGTGTAGGGCTGGAGGGGGTTACAGAGATAGGGAGGGGTGTAGGGCTGGAGGGGTTTACAGAGATAGGGAGGGGTGTAGGGCTGGAGGGGATTACAGAGATAGGAAGGGGTGTAGGGCTGGAGGGGGTTACAGAGATAGGGAGGGGTGTAGGGGCTGGAGAGGGTTACAGAGATCGGGAGGGGTGTAGCGGCTGGAGGGGGTTACAGAGATAGGGAGGGGTGTAGGGCTGGAGGGGGTTACAGAGATAGGGAGGGGTATAGGGCTGGAGGAGGTTACAGAGATAGGGAGGGGTGTAGGGCTGGAGGAGGTTACAGAGATAGGGAGGGGTGTAGGGCTGGAGGGGGTTGCAGAGATAGGGAGGGTTGTAGGGCTGGAGGGTGTTACAGAGATAGGGAGGGTTGTAGGGCTGGAGCGGGTTACAGACATAGGGAGGGTTGTCGGGCTGGAGGGGGTTACAGAGATAGGGAGGGTTGTAGGGCTGGAGGGGGTTACAGAGATAGGGAGGGTTGTAGGGCTGGAGGGGGTTACAGTGATAGGGAGGAGTGTAGGGCTGGAGGAGGTTACAGAGATAGGGAGGGGTGTAGGGCTGGAGGAGGTTACAGAAATAGGGAGGGTTGTAGGGCTGGAGGGGGTTACAGAGATAGGGAGGGTTGTAGGTCTGGAGCGGGTTACAGAGATAGGGAGGGGTGTAGGGCTGGAGGGGCTTACAGAGATAGGGAGGGGTGTAGGGCTGGAGGGGGTTACACAGATAGGGAGGGGTGTAGGGCTGGAGGGGGTTACAGAGATAGGGAGGGGTGTAGTGCTGGAGGCGGTTACAGAGATAGGGAGGGGTGTAGGGGCTGGAGGAGGTTACAGAGATAGCGAGGGATTTAGGGCTGGAGGAGGTTACAGAGATAGGGAGGGGTGTAGGGGCTGGAGGAGGTTACGCAGATAGGGAGGGGTGTAGGGGGCTGGATGAGGTTACAGAGATAGGGAGGGGTGCAGGGGCTGGAGGAGGTTACAGAGATAGGGAGGGGTGTAGTGGCTGCAGGAGGTTACAGAGATAGGAAGGGGTGTAGGGCTGGAGGAGGTTACAGAGATAGGGAGGGGTGTAGGGCTGGAGGTGGTTACAGAGATAGGGAGGGTGTAGGGGGCTGGAGGAGGTTACAGAGATAGGGAGGAATGTAGGGCTGGAGGAGGTTACAGAGATAAAGAGGTGTGTAGGGCTGGAGGAGGTAACAGACATAGGGAGTGGTGTAGGGGGCTGGAGGAGTTTACAGAGATAGGGAGGGATGTAGGGCTGGAGGTGGTTACAGAGATAGGGAGGGTGTAGGGGGCTGGAGGAGGTTACAGAGATAGGGGGGAATGTAGGGCTGGAGGAGGTTACAGAGATAAAGAGGTGTGTAGGGCTGGAGGAGGTTACAGAGATAGGGAGGGGTGTAGGGCTGGAGGAGGTTACAGAAATAGGGAGGGTAGTATGGCTGGAGGGGGTGACAGAGATAGGGAGGGTTGTAGGGCTGGAGGGGGTTACACAGATAGGGAGGGTTGTAGGGCTGGAGGGGTTTACAGAGATAGGGAGGGTTGTAGGGCTGGAGGGGGTTACAGAGATAGGGAGGGTTGTAGGGCTGGAGGAGGTTACAGAGATAGGGAGGGTTGTAGGGCTGGAGGAGGTTAAAGAGATAGGGAGGGTTGTAGGGCTGGAGGAGGTTACAGAAATAGGGAGGGTTGTAGGGCTGGAGGGGGCTACAGAGATAGGGAGGGTTGTAGGGCTGGAGGAGGTTACAGAGATAGGGAGGGTTGTAGGGCTGGAGGGGGTTACAGAGATAGGGAGGGGTGTAGGGCTGGAGGGGGTTAGAGATAGGGAGGGGTGTAGGGGCTGGAGGAGGTGGCAGAGATAGGGAGGGTTGTAGGGCTGGAGGAGGTTACAGAGATAGGGAGGGGTGTAGGGCTGGAGGAGGTCAGAGAGATAGGGAGGGTTGTAGGGCTGGAGGAGGTCACAGAGATAGGGAGGGGTGTAGGGCTGGAGGAGGTTACAGAGATAGGGAGGGGTGTAGGGCTGGAGGAGGTTACAGAGATAGGGAGGGTTGTAGGGCTGGAGGAGGTTACAGAGATAGGGAGGGGTGTAGGGCTGGAGGAGGTTACAGAGAGAGGGTGGGGTGTAGGGCTGGAGGAGGTTACAGAGATAGGGAGGGTTGTAGGGCTGGAGGAGGTTACAGAAATAGGGAGGGTTGTAGGGCTGGAGGAGGTTACAGAGATAGGGAGGGGTGTAGGGGCTGGAGGAGGTTACAGAGATAGGGAGGGGTGTAGGGGCTGCAGGAGGTTACAGAGATAGGAAGGGGTGTAGGGCTGGAGGAGGTTACAGAAATAGGGAGGGTTGTAGGGCTGGAGGAGGTTACAGAGATAGGGAGTGGTGTAGGGGCTGGAGGAGGTTACAGAGATAGGGAGGGGTGTAGGGGCTGCAGGAGGTTACAGAGATAGGAAGGGGTGTAGGGCTGGAGGAGGTTACAGAGATAAAGAGGTGTGTAGGGCTGGAGGAGGTAACAGACATAGGGAGTGGTGTAGGGGGCTGGAGGAGTTTACAGAGATAGGGAGGGATGTAGGGCTGGAGGTGGTTACAGAGATAGGGAGGGTGTAGGGGGCTGGAGGAGGTTACAGAGATAGGGAGGAATGTAGGGCTGGAGGAGGTTACAGAGATAAAGAGGTGTGTAGGGCTGGAGGAGGTTACAGAGAAAGGGAGGGGTGTAGGGCTCGAGGAGGTTACAGAAATAGGGAGGGTAGTATGGCTGGAGGGGGTGACAGAGATAGGGAGGGTTGTAGGGCTGGAGGGGGTTACAGAGATAGGGAGGGTTGTAGGGCTGGAGGGGGTTACAGAGATAGGGAGGGTTGTAGGGCTGGAGGGGGTTACAGAGATAGGGAGGGTTGTAGGGCTGGAGGAGGTTACAGAGATAGGGAGGGTTATAGGGCTGGAGGAGGTTAAATAGATAGGGAGGGTTGTAGGGCTGGAGGAGGTTACAGAAATAGGGAGGGTTGTAGGGCTGGAGGGGGCTACAGAGATAGGGAGGGTTGTAGGGCTGGAGGAGGTTACAGAGATAGGGAGGGTTGTAGGGCTGGAGGGGGTTACAGAGATAGGGAGGGGTGTAGGGCTGGAGGGGGTTAGAGATAGGGAGGGGTGTAGGGGCTGGAGGAGGTTACAGAGATAGGGAGGAGTGTCGGGCTGTAGGAGGTCAGAGAGATAGGGAGGGTTGCAGGGCTGGAGGAGGTTACAGAGATAGGGAGGGGTGTAGGGCTGGAGGAGGTCAGAGAGATAGGGAGGGTTGTAGGGCTGGAGGAGGTCACAGAGATAGGGAGAGGTGTAGGGCTGGAGGAGGTTACAGAGATAGGGAGGGTTGTAGGGCTGGAGGAGGTTACAGAGATAGGGAGGGTTGCAGGGCTGGAGGAGGTTACAGAGATAGGGAGTGGTGTAGGGGCTGGAGGAGGTTACAGAGATAGGGAGGGGTGTAGGGCTGGAGGAGGTTACAGAGATAGGGAGTGGTGTAGGGGCTGGAGGAGGTTACAGAGATAGGGAGGGGTGTAGGGGCTGCAGGAGGTTACAGAGATAGGAAGGGGTGTAGGGCTGGAGGAGGTTACAGAGATAAAGAGGTGTGTAGGGCTGGAGGAGGTAACAGACATAGGGAGTGGTGTAGGGGGCTGGAGGAGTTTACAGAGATAGGGAGGGATGTAGGGCTGGAGGTGGTTACAGAGATAGGGAGGGTGTAGGGGGCTGGAGGAGGTTACAGAGATAGGGAGGAATGTAGGGCTGGAGGAGGTTACAGAGATAAAGAGGTGTGTAGGGCTGGAGGAGGTTACAGAGAAAGGGAGGGGTGTAGGGCTCGAGGAGGTTACAGAAATAGGGAGGGTAGTATGGCTGGAGGGGGTGACAGAGATAGGGAGGGTTGTAGGGCTGGAGGGGGTTACAGAGATAGGGAGGGTTGTAGGGCTGGAGGGGGTTACAGAGATAGGGAGGGTTGTAGGGCTGGAGGGGGTTACAGAGATAGGGAGGGTTGTAGGGCTGGAGGAGGTTACAGAGATAGGGAGGGTTGTAGGGCTGGAGGAGGTTAAATAGATAGGGAGGGTTGTAGGGCTGGAGGAGGTTACAGAAATAGGGAGGGTTGTAGGGCTGGAGGGGGCTACAGAGATAGGGAGGGTTGTAGGGCTGGAGGAGGTTACAGAGATAGGGAGGGTTGTAGGGCTGGAGGGGGTTACAGAGATAGGGAGGGGTGTAGGGCTGGAGGGGGTTAGAGATAGGGAGGGGTGTAGGGGCTGGAGGAGGTTACAGAGATAGGGAGGAGTGTCGGGCTGGAGGAGGTCAGAGAGATAGGGAGGGTTGCAGGGCTGGAGGAGGTTACAGAGATAGGGAGGGGTGTAGGGCTGGAGGAGGTCAGAGAGATAGGGAGGGTTGTAGGGCTGGAGGAGGTCACAGAGATAGGGAGAGGTGTAGGGCTGGAGGAGGTTACAGAGATAGGGAGGGTTGTAGGGCTGGAGGAGGTTACAGAGATAGGGAGGGTTGCAGGGCTGGAGGAGGTTACAGAGATAGGGAGGGGTGTAGGGCTGGAGGAGGTTACAGAGAGAGGGAGGGGTGTAGGGCTGGAGGAGGTTACAGAGATAGGGAGGGTTGTAGGGCTGGAGGAGGTTACAGAAATAGGGAGGGTTGTAGGGCTGGAGGAGGTTACAGAGATAGGGAGGGTTGTAGGGCTGGAGGAGGTTACAGAGATAGGGAGGGGTGTAGGGCTGGAGGAGGTTACAGAGATAGGGAGGGGTGTAGGGCTGGAGGGGGTTACAGAGATAGGGAGGGTTGTCGGGCTGGAGGAGGTTACAGAGATAGGGAGGGGAGTAGGGCTGGAGGAGGTTACAGAGATAGGGAGGGGTGTAGGGCTGGAGGAAGTTACAGAGATAGGGAGGGGTGTAGGGCTTGAGGAGGTTAGAGAGATAGGGAGGGGTGTAGGGCTGTAGGGGGTTACAGCGATAGGGAGGGTTGTAGGGCTGGAGGGGGTTACAGAGATAGGGAGGGGTGTAGGGCTGGAGGGGGTTAGAGATATGGAGGGGTGTAGGGGCTCGAGGAGGTTACAGCGATCGGGAGGGGTGTAGGGCTGGAGGGGGTTAGAGATAGGGAGGGGTGCAGGGCTGGAGGGGGTTTCAGAGATGGGGAGGGGTGTAGGGCTGGAGGGGGTTTCAGAGATAGGGAGGGGTGTAGGGCTGGAGGGGGTTTCAGAGATAGGGAGGGGCGTAGGGCTGGAGGGGGGTTTCAGAGATAGGGAGGGGTGTAGGGCTGGAGGGGGTTTCAGAGATAGGGAGGGGTGTAGGGCTGGAGGGGATTGCAGAGATAGGGAGGGGTGTAGGGCTGGAGGGGGTTACCGAGATAGGGAGGGGTGCAGGGCTGGAGGGGGTTACAGAGATAGGGAGGGGTGTAGGGCTGGAGGAGGTTACAGAGATAGGGAGGGGTGTAGGGCTGGAGGGGGTTACAGAGATAGGGAGGGTTGTAGGGCTGGAGGGGGTTACAGAGATAGGGAGGGTTGTAGGGCTGGAGGGGGTGACAGAGATAGGGAGGGTTGTAGGGCTGGAGGGGATTACAGAGATAGGGAGGGTTGTAGGGCTGGAGGGGGTTACAGAGATTGGGAGGGTTGTAGGGCTGGAGGGGGTGACAGAGATAGGGAGGGTTGTAGGGCTGGAGGGGGTTACAGAGATAGGGAGGAGTGTAGGGCTGGAGGAGGTTACAGAGATAGGGAGGGGTGTAGGGCTGGAGGAGGTTGCAGAAATAGGGAGGGCTGTAGGGCTGGAGGGGGTTTCAGAGATAGGGAGGGGTGTAGGGCTGGAAGGGGTTACAGAGATAGGGAGGGTTGTAGGGGCTGGAGGAGGTTTCAGAGATAGGGAGGGTTGTAGGGCTGGAGGAGGTTACAGAGATAGGGAGGGTTGTAGGGGCTGGGGGAGGTTACAGAGATAGGGAGGGTTGTAGGGCTGGAGGTGGTTACAGAGATAGGGAGGGGTGTAGGGCTGGAGGGGGTTACAGAGATAGGGAGGGGTGTAGGGCTGGAGGGGGTTTCAGAGATAGGGAGGGGTGTAGGGCTGGAGGGGGTTTCAGAGATAGGGAGGGGTGTAGGTCTGGAGGGGGTTACAGAGATAGGGAGGGGTGTAGGGCTGGAGGGGGTTACAGAGATAGGGAGGGGTGTAGGGGCTGGAGAGGGTTGCACAGATAGGGAGGGGTGTAGGGGCTGGAGGGGGTTACAGAGATAGGGAGGGGTGTAGGGCTGGAGGGGGTTGCAGAGATAGGGAGGGGTGTAGGGCTGGAGGAGGTTGCAGAGATAGGGAGGGGTGTAGGGCTGGAGGAGGTTACAGAGATAGGGAGGGTGTTACAGAGATAGGGAGGGTTGTAGGGCTGGAGGGGGTTACAGAGATAGGGAGGGTTGTAGGGCTGGAGGGGGTTACAGAGATAGGGAGGGTTGTAGGGCTGGAGGGGGTTACAGAGATAGGGAGGGTTGTAGGGCTGGAGGGGGTTACAGAGATAGGGAGGAGTGTAGGGCTGGAGGAGGTTACAGAGATAGGGAGAGTGGTAGGGCTGGAGGAGGTTACAGAGATAGGGAGGGGTGTAGTGCTGGAGGCGGTTACAGAGATAGGGAGGGGTGTAGGGGCTGGAGGAGGTTACAGAGATAGCGAGGGATTTAGGGCTGGAGGAGGTTACAGAGATAGGGAGGGGTGTAGGGGCTGGAGGAGGTTACGGAGATAGGGAGGGGTGTAGGGGGCTGGATGAGGTTACAGAGATAGGGAGGGGTGCAGGGGCTGGAGGAGGTTACAGAGATAGGGAGGGGTGTAGCGGCTGCAGGAGGTTACAGAGATAGGAAGGGGTGTAGGGCTGGAGGAGGTTACAGAGATAGGGAGGGGTGTAGGGCTGGAGGTGGTTACAGAGATAGGGAGGGTGTAGGGGGCTGGAGGAGGTTACAGAGATAGGGAGGAATGTAGGGCTGGAGGAGGTTACAGAGATAAAGAGGTGTGTAGGGCTGGAGGAGGTAACAGACATAGGGAGTGGTGTAGGGGGCTGGAGGAGTTTACAGAGATAGGGAGGGATGTAGGGCTGGAGGTGGTTACAGAGATAGGGAGGGTGTAGGGGGCTGGTGGAGGTTACAGAGATAGGGGGGAATGTAGGGCTGGAGGAGGTTACAGAGATAAAGAGGTGTGTAGGGCTGGAGGAGGTTACAGAGATAGGGAGGGGTGTAGGGCTGGAGGAGGTTACAGAAATAGGGAGGGTAGTATGGCTGGAGGGGGTGACAGAGATAGGGAGGGTTGTAGGGCTGGAGGGGGTTACACAGATAGGGAGGGTTGTAGGGCTGGAGGGGTTTACAGAGATAGGGAGGGTTGTAGGGCTGGAGGGGGTTACAGAGATAGGGAGGGTTGTAGGGCTGGAGGAGGTTACAGAGATAGGGAGGGTTGTAGGGCTGGAGGAGGTTAAAGAGATAGGGAGGGTTGTAGGGCTGGAGGAGGTTACAGAAATAGGGAGGGTTGTAGGGCTGGAGGGGGCTACAGAGATAGGGAGGGTTGTAGGGCTGGAGGAGGTTACAGAGATAGGGAGGGTTGTAGGGCTGGAGGGGGTTACAGAGATAGGGAGGGGTGTAGGGCTGGAGGGGGTTAGAGATAGGGAGGGGTGTAGGGGCTGGAGGAGGTGGCAGAGATAGGGAGGGTTGTAGGGCTGGAGGAGGTTACAGAGATAGGGAGGGGTGTAGGGCTGGAGGAGGTCAGAGAGATAGGGAGGGTTGTAGGGCTGGAGGAGGTCACAGAGATAGGGAGGGGTGTAGGGCTGGAGGAGGTTACAGAGATAGGGAGGGGTGTAGGGCTGGAGGAGGTTACAGAGATAGGGAGGGTTGTAGGGCTGGAGGAGGTTACAGAGATAGGGAGGGGTGTAGGGCTGGAGGAGGTTACAGAGAGAGGGTGGGGTGTAGGGCTGGAGGAGGTTACAGAGATAGGGAGGGTTGTAGGGCTGGAGGAGGTTACAGAAATAGGGAGGGTTGTAGGGCTGGAGGAGGTTACAGAGATAGGGAGGGGTGTAGGGGCTGGAGGAGGTTACAGAGATAGGGAGGGGTGTAGGGGCTGCAGGAGGTTACAGAGATAGGAAGGGGTGTAGGGCTGGAGGAGGTTACAGAGATAAAGAGGTGTGTAGGGCTGGAGGAGGTAACAGACATAGGGAGTGGTGTAGGGGGCTGGAGGAGTTTACAGAGATAGGGAGGGATGTAGGGCTGGAGGTGGTTACAGAGATAGGGAGGGTGTAGGGGGCTGGAGGAGGTTACAGAGATAGGGAGGAATGTAGGGCTGGAGGAGGTTACAGAGATAAAGAGGTGTGTAGGGCTGGAGGAGGTTACAGAGAAAGGGAGGGGTGTAGGGCTCGAGGAGGTTACAGAAATAGGGAGGGTAGTATGGCTGGAGGGGGTGACAGAGATAGGGAGGGTTGTAGGGCTGGAGGGGGTTACAGAGATAGGGAGGGTTGTAGGGCTGGAGGGGGTTACAGAGATAGGGAGGGTTGTAGGGCTGGAGGGGGTTACAGAGATAGGGAGGGTTGTAGGGCTGGAGGAGGTTACAGAGATAGGGAGGGTTGTAGGGCTGGAGGAGGTTAAATAGATAGGGAGGGTTGTAGGGCTGGAGGAGGTTACAGAAATAGGGAGGGTTGTAGGGCTGGAGGGGGCTACAGAGATAGGGAGGGTTGTAGGGCTGGAGGAGGTTACAGAGATAGGGAGTGTTGTAGGGCTGGAGGGGGTTACAGAGATAGGGAGGGGTGTAGGGCTGGAGGGGGTTAGAGATAGGGAGGGGTGTAGGGGCTGGGGGAGGTTACAGAGATAGGGAGGAGTGTCGGGCTGGAGGAGGTCAGAGAGATAGGGAGGGTTGCAGGGCTGGAGGAGGTAACAGAGATAGGGAGGGGTGTAGGGCTGGAGGAGGTCAGAGAGATAGGGAGGGTTGTAGGGCTGGAGGAGGTCACAGAGATAGGGAGAGGTGTAGGGCTGGAGGAGGTTACAGAGATAGGGAGGGTTGTAGGGCTGGAGGAGGTTACAGAGATAGGGAGGGTTGCAGGGCTGGAGGAGGTTACAGAGATAGGGAGTGGTGTAGGGGCTGGAGGAGGTTACAGAGATAGGGAGGGGTGTAGGGCTGGAGGAGGTTACAGAGATAGGGAGTGGTGTAGGGGCTGGAGGAGGTTACAGAGATAGGGAGGGGTGTAGGGGCTGCAGGAGGTTACAGAGATAGGAAGGGGTGTAGGGCTGGAGGAGGTTACAGAGATAAAGAGGTGTGTAGGGCTGGAGGAGGTAACAGACATAGGGAGTGGTGTAGGGGGCTGGAGGAGTTTACAGAGATAGGGAGGGATGTAGGGCTGGAGGTGGTTACAGAGATAGGGAGGGTGTAGGGGGCTGGAGGAGGTTACAGAGATAGGGAGGAATGTAGGGCTGGAGGAGGTTACAGAGATAAAGAGGTGTGTAGGGCTGGAGGAGGTTACAGAGAAAGGGAGGGGTGTAGGGCTCGAGGAGGTTACAGAAATAGGGAGGGTAGTATGGCTGGAGGGGGTGACAGAGATAGGGAGGGTTGTAGGGCTGGAGGGGGTTACAGAGATAGGGAGGGTTGTAGGGCTGGAGGGGGTTACAGAGATAGGGAGGGTTGTAGGGCTGGAGGGGGTTACAGAGATAGGGAGGGTTGTAGGGCTGGAGGAGGTTACAGAGATAGGGAGGGTTGTAGGGCTGGAGGAGGTTAAATAGATAGGGAGGGTTGTAGGGCTGGAGGAGGTTACAGAAATAGGGAGGGTTGTAGGGCTGGAGGGGGCTACAGAGATAGGGAGGGTTGTAGGGCTGGAGGAGGTTACAGAGATAGGGAGTGTTGTAGGGCTGGAGGGGGTTACAGAGATAGGGAGGGGTGTAGGGCTGGAGGGGGTTAGAGATAGGGAGGGGTGTAGGGGCTGGAGGAGGTTACAGAGATAGGGAGGAGTGTCGGGCTGGAGGAGGTCAGAGAGATAGGGAGGGTTGCAGGGCTGGAGGAGGTTACAGAGATAGGGAGGGGTGTAGGGCTGGAGGAGGTCAGAGAGATAGGGAGGGTTGTAGGGCTGGAGGAGGTCACAGAGATAGGGAGAGGTGTAGGGCTGGAGGAGGTTACAGAGATAGGGAGGGTTGTAGGGCTGGAGGAGGTTACAGAGATAGGGAGGGTTGCAGGGCTGGAGGAGGTTACAGAGATAGGGAGGGGTGTAGGGCTGGAGGAGGTTACAGAGAGAGGGAGGGGTGTAGGGCTGGAGGAGGTTACAGAGATAGGGAGGGTTGTAGGGCTGGAGGAGGTTACAGAAATAGGGAGGGTTGTAGGGCTGGAGGAGGTTACAGAGATAGGGAGGGTTGTAGGGCTGGAGGAGGTTACAGAGATAGGGAGGGGTGTAGGGCTGGAGGAGGTTACAGAGATAGGGAGGGGTGTAGGGCTGGAGGGGGTTACAGAGATAGGGAGGGTTGTCGGGCTGGAGGAGGTTACAGAGATAGGGAGGGGAGTAGGGCTGGAGGAGGTTACAGAGATAGGGAGGGGTGTAGGGCTGGAGGAAGTTACAGAGATAGGGAGGGGTGTAGGGCTTGAGGAGGTTAGAGAGATAGGGAGGGGTGTAGGGCTGTAGGGGGTTACAGCGATAGGGAGGGTTGTAGGGCTGGAGGGGGTTACAGAGATAGGGAGGGGTGTAGGGCTGGAGGGGGTTAGAGATATGGAGGGGTGTAGGGGCTCGAGGAGGTTACAGCGATCGGGAGGGGTGTAGGGCTGGAGGGGGTTAGAGATAGGGAGGGGTGCAGGGCTGGAGGGGGTTTCAGAGATGGGGAGGGGTGTAGGGCTGGAGGGGGTTTCAGAGATAGGGAGGGGTGTAGGGCTGGAGGGGGTTTCAGAGATAGGGAGGGGCGTAGGGCTGGAGGGGGTTTCAGAGATAGGGAGGGGTGTAGGGCTGGAGGGGGTTTCAGAGATAGGGAGGGGTGTAGGGCTGGAGGGGATTGCAGAGATAGGGAGGGGTGTAGGGCTGGAGGGGGTTACCGAGATAGGGAGAGGTGCAGGGCTGGAGGGGGTTACAGAGATAGGGAGGGGTGTAGGGCTGGAGGAGGTTACAGAGATAGGGAGGGGTGTAGGGCTGGAGGGGGTTACAGAGATAGGGAGGGTTGTAGGGCTGGAGGGGGTTACAGAGATAGGGAGGGTTGTAGGGCTGGAGGGGGTGACAGAGATAGGGAGGGTTGTAGGGCTGGAGGGGATTACAGAGATAGGGAGGGTTGTAGGGCTGGAGTGGGTTACAGAGATTGGGAGGGTTGTAGGGCTGGAGGGGGTGACAGAGATAGGGAGGGTTGTAGGGCTGGAGGGGGTTACAGAGATAGGGAGGAGTGTAGGGCTGGAGGAGGTTACAGAGATAGGGAGGGGTGTAGGGCTGGAGGAGGTTGCAGAAATAGGGAGGGCTGTAGGGCTGGAGGGGGTTTCAGAGATAGGGAGGGGTGTAGGGCTGGAAGGGGTTACAGAGATAGGGAGGGTTGTAGGGGCTGGAGGAGGTTTCAGAGATAGGGAGGGTTGTAGGGCTGGAGGAGGTTACAGAGATAGGGAGGGTTGTAGGGGCTGGGGGAGGTTACAGAGATAGGGAGGGTTGTAGGGCTGGAGGTGGTTACAGAGATAGGGAGGGGTGTAGGGCTGGAGGGGGTTACAGAGATAGGGAGGGGTGTAGGGCTGGAGGGGGTTTCAGAGATAGGGAGGGGTGTAGGGCTGGAGGGGGTTTCAGAGATAGGGAGGGGTGTAGGTCTGGAGGGGGTTACAGAGATAGGGAGGGGTGTAGGGCTGGAGGGGGTTACAGAGATAGGGAGGGGTGTAGGGGCTGGAGAGGGTTGCACAGATAGGGAGGGGTGTAGGGGCTGGAGGGGGTTACAGAGATAGGGAGGGGTGTAGGGCTGGAGGGGGTTGCAGAGATAGGGAGGGGTGTAGGGCTGGAGGAGGTTGCAGAGATAGGGAGGGGTGTAGGGCTGGAGGAGGTTACAGAGATAGGGAGGGTGTTACAGAGATAGGGAGGGTTGTAGGGCTGGAGGGGGTTACAGAGATAGGGAGGGTTGTAGGGCTGGAGGGGGTTACAGAGATAGGGAGGGTTGTAGGGCTGGAGGGGGTTACAGAGATAGGGAGGGTTGTAGGGCTGGAGGGGGTTACAGAGATAGGGAGGAGTGTAGGGCTGGAGGAGGTTACAGAGATAGGGAGGGGTGTAGGGCTGGAGGAGGTTACAGAAATAGGGAGGGTTGTAGGGCTGGAGGGGGTTACAGAGATAGGGTGGGTTGAAGGGCTGGAGGGTGTTACAGAGATAGGGAGGGGTGTAGGGCTGGAGGGGGTTACAGAGATAGGGAGGGGTGTAGGGCTGGAGGGGGTTAAAGAGATAGGGAGGGTAGGAGGGGCTGGAGGACGTTACAGAGAAAGGGAGGATTGTAGGGCTGGAGGAGGTTACAGAGATACGGAGGGTTGTAGGGGCTGGGGGAGGTTACAGAGCTAGGGAGGGTTGTAGGGCTGGAGGATGTTACAGAGATAGGGAGGGTTGTAGGGCTGGAGGAGGTTACAGAAATAGGGAGGGTTGTAGGGCTGGAGGGGGTTACAGAGATAGGGAGGGTTGTAGGGCTGGAGGAGGTTACAGAGATAGGGAGGGTGGTAGGGCTGGAGGAGGTTACAGAGATAGGGAGGGTTGTAGGGCAGGGGTGGTTACAGAGATAGGGAGGGGTGTAGTGCTGGAGGAGGTTACAGAGATAGGGAGGGTTGTAGGGCTGGAGGAGGTTACAGAGATAGCGAGGGATGTAGGGCTGGAGGAGGTTACAGAGATAGGGAGGGGTGTAGGGGCTGGAGGAGGTTACAGAGATAGGGAGGGGTGTAGGGGGCTGGAGGAGGTTACAGAGATAGGGTGGGGTGTAGGGGCTGGAGGAGGTTACAGAGATAGGGCGGGGTGTAGGGGCTGGAGTGGGTTTCAGAGATAGGGAGGGGTGTAGGGCTGGAGGGGGTTTCAGAGATAGGGAGGGGTGTAGGGCTGGAGGGGGTTACAGAGATAGGGAGGGGAGTAGGGCTGGAGGGGGTTACAGAGATAAGGAGGGGTGTAGGGCTGGAGGAGGTTACAGAGATAGGGAGGGATGTAGGGCTGGAGGGGGTTACAGAGATAGGGAGGGTTGTAGGGCTGGAGGGGGTTACAGAGATAGGGAGGGTTGTAGGGCTGGAGGGGGTGACAGTGATAGGGAGGGTTGTAGGGCTGTAGGGGGTTACAGAGATAGGGAGGGTTGTAGGGCTGGAGTGGGTTACAGAGATAGGGAGGGTTCTAGGGCTGGAGGGGGTTACAGAGATAGGGAGGGTTGTAGGGCTGGAGGGGGTTACAGAGATAGGGAGGGTTGTAGGGCTGGAGGGGGTTAATGAGATAGGGAGGAGTGTAGGGCTGGAGGAGGTTACAGAGATAGGAAGGGGTGTAGGGCTGGAGGAGGTTACAGAAATAGGGAGGGCTGTAGGGCTGGAGGGGTTTACAGAGATAGGGACGGTTGTAGGGCTGGAGGGGGTTCCAGAGATAGGGAGGGGTGTAGGGCTGGAGGGGGTTACATAGTTAGGGAGGGGTGTAGGGCTGGAGGGGGTTACAGAGATAGGGAGGGGTGTAGGGCTGGAGGGGGTTACCGAGATAGGGAGGGGTGTAGGGCTGGAGGGGGTTACACAGATAGGGAGGGTTGTAGGAGCTGGAGGAGGTTACAGAGATAGGGTGGGTTGTAGGGCTGGAGGAGGTTACAGAGATAGGGAGGGTTGTAGGGGCTGGGGGAGGTTACAGAGATAGGGAGGGTTGTAGGGCTGGAGGAGGTTACAGAGATAGGGAGGGTTGTAGGGCTGGAGGAGGTTACAGAAATAGGGAGGATTGTAGGGCTGGAGAGAGTTACAGATATAGGGAGGGCTGGAGGACGTTACAGAGATAGGGAGGGTTGTAGGGCTGGACGAGGTTACAGAGATAGGGAGGGTTGCAGGGCAGGGGCGGTTACAGAGATAGGGAGGGGTGTAGTGCTGGAGGCGGTTACAGAGATAGGGAGGGGTGTAGGGGCTGGAGGAGGTTACAGAGATAGGGAGGGATGTAGGGCTGGAGGAGGTTACAGACATAGGGAGTTGTGTAGGGGGCTGGAGGAGGTTACAGAGATAGGGAGGGATGTAGGGCTGGAGGTGGTTACAGAGATAGGGAGGGTGTAGGGGGCTGGAGGAGGTTACAGAGATAGGGAGGGGTGTAGGGCTGGAGGAGGTTACAGAAATAGGGAGGGTAGTATGGCTGGAGGGGGTTACAGAGATAGGGAGGGTTGTAGGGCTGGAGGAGGTTACAGAGATAGGGAGGATTGTAGGGCTGGAGGGGGTTACAGAGATAGGGAGGGTTGTAGGGCTGGAGGAGGTTACAGAGATAGGGAGGGTTGTAGGGCTGGAGGAGGTTACAGAGATAGGGAGGGTTGTAGGGCTGGAGGAGGTTAAAGAGATAGGGAGGGTTGTAGGGCTGGAGGAGGTTAGAGAAATAGGGAGGGTTGTAGGGCTGGAGGGGGTTACAGAGATAGGGAGGGTTGTAGGGCTGGAGGAGGTTACAGAGATAGGGAGGGTTGTAGGGCTGGAGGGGGTTACAGAAATAAGGAGGGTTGTAGGGCTGGAGGGGGTTACAGAGATAGGGAGGGTTGTAGGGCTGGAGGGGGTTACAGAGATAGGGAGGAGTGTAGGGCTGGAGGAGGTTACAGAGATAGGGAGGGGTGTAGGGCTGGAGGAGGTTACAGAAATAGGGAGGGTTGTAGGGCTGGAGGGGGTTACAGAGATAGGGAGGGTTGTAGGGCTGGAGGGTGTTACAGAGATAGGGAGGGGTGTAGGGCTGGAGGGGCTTACAGAGATAGGGAGGGGTGTAGGGCTGGAGGGGGTTAAAGAGATAGGGAAGGTTGGAGGGGCTGGAGGAGGTTACAGAGAAAGGGAGGGTTGCAGGGCTGGAGGAGGTCACAGAGATACGGAGGGTTGCAGGGGCTGGGGGAGGTTACAGAGCTAGGGAGGGTTGTAGGGCTGGAGGAGGTTACAGAGATAGGGAGGGTTGTAGGGCTGGAGGAGGTTACAGAGATAGGGAGGGTTGTAGGGCTGGAGGGGGTTACAGAGATAGGGAGGAGTTTAGGGCTGGAGGAGGTTACAGAGATAGGAAGGGGTGTAGGGCTGGAGGGGGTTACAGAGATAGGGAGGGTTGTAGGGCTGGAGGGGGTTCCAGAGATAGGGAGGGGTGTAGGGCTGGAGGGGGTTACAGAGATAGGGAGGGGTGTAGGGCTGGAGGGTTTACAGAGATAGGGAGAGGTGTAGGGCTGGAGGGGGTTACAGAGATAGGGAGGGGTGTAGGGCTGGAGGGGGTTACACAGATAGGGAGGGTTGTAGGGGCTGGAGGAGGTTACAGAGATAGGGTGGGTTGTAGGGCTGGAGGAGGTTACAGAGATAGGGAGGATTGTAGGGGCTGGGGGTGGTTACAGAGATAGGGAGGGTTGTAGGGCTGGAGGAGGTTACAGAGATAGGGAGGGTTGTCGGGCTGGAGAGGGTTACAGGGATAGGGAGGGCTGTAGGGCTGGAGGACGTTACAGAGATAGGGAGGGTTGTAGGGCTGGACGAGGTTACAGAGATAGGGAGGGTTGTAGGGCAGGGGCGGTTACAGAGATAGGGAGGGGTGTAGGGGCTGGAGGAGGTTGCAGAGATAGGGAGGGGTGTAGGGGCTGGAGGAGGTTACAGAGATAGGGAGGGGTGTGGGGGCTGCAGGAGGTTACAGAGATAGGGAGGGGTGTAGGGCTGGAGGAGGTTACAGAGATAGGGAGGGGTGTAGGGGCTGGAGGAGGTTACAGAGATAGGGAGGGATGTAGGGCTGGAGGAGGTTACAGACATAGGGAGTTGTGTAGGGGGCTGGAGGAGGTTACAGAGATAGGGAGGGATGTAGGGCTGGAGGTGGTTACAGAGATAGGGAGGGTGTAGGGGGCTGGAGGAGGTTACAGAGATAGGGAGGGGTGTAGGGCTGGAGGAGGTTACAGAAATAGGGAGGGTGGTATGGCTGGAGGGGGTTACAGAGATAGGGAGGGTTGTAGGGCTGGAGGAGGTTACAGAGATAGGGAGGATTGTAGGGCTGGAGGGGGTTACAGAGATAGGGAGGGTTGTAGGGCTGGAGGAGGTTACAGAGATAGGGAGTGTTGTAGGGCTGGAGGAGGTTACAGAGATAGGGAGGGTTGTAGGGCTGGAGGAGGTTAAAGAGATAGGGAGGGTTGTAGGGCTGGAGGAGGTTAGAGAAATAGTGAGGGTTGTAGGGCTGGAGGGGGTTACAGAAATAGGGAGGGTTGTAGGGCTGGAGGGGGTTACAGAGATAGGGAGAGGTGTAGGGCTGGAGGGCGTTACAGAGATAGGGAGGGTTGTAGGGCTGGACGAGGTTACAGAGATAGGGAGGGTTGTAGGGCAGGGGCGGTTACAGAGATAGGGAGGGGTGTAGTGCTGTAGGCGGTTACAGAGATAGGGAGGGGTGTAGGGGCTGGAGGAGGTTACAGAGATAGCGAGGGATGTAGGGCTGGAGGAGGTTGCAGAGATAGGGAGGTGTGTAGGGGCTGGAGGAGGTTACAGAGATAGGGAGGGGTGTAGGGGCTGGAGGAGGTTACAGAGATAGGGAGGGGTGTGGGGGCTGCAGGAGGTTACAGAGATAGGGAGGGGTGTAGGGGCTGGAGGAGGTTACAGAGATAGGGAGGGATGTAGGGCTGGAGGAGTTTACAGACATAGGGAGTTGTGTAGGGGCTGGAGGAGGTTACAGAGATAGGGAGGGATGTAGGGCTGGAGGTGGTTCCAGAGATAGGGAGGGTGTAGGGGGCTGGAGGAGGTTACAGAGATAGCGAGGGGTGTAGGGCTGGAGGAGGTTACAGAAATAGGGAGGGTAGTATGGCTGGAGGGGGTTACAGAGATAGGGAGGGTTGTAGGGCTGGAGGAGGTTACAGAGATAGGGATGATTGTAGGGCTGGAGGGGGTTACAGAGATAGGGAGTGTTGTAGGGCTGGAGGAGGTTACAGAGAACAGGATAGTTAGGCTAAATACGTGGCTTGAGCAGTGGTGTAAGAGGGAGGGTTTTAAATTTTTGAGGCATTGGAACCAGTTTTGTGGTAGGTGTGACCTATACAAAAGGGACGGTCTACACCTGTGCAGAGATGGAACTGATGTTCTCGGGGTAATTTTTGATAAAGCAGTTCGGGAGCATTTAAACTAGTATGGCAGGGGGCTAGAAACCTATGTAGTGAAATAGAGGAAAGTGAAAGGCAGACAGAAATAAATGGTAAAAGGGTGAGGAACAAAAAACGAAGGGCCAAACTAATTCATAAAAATTGTGAGCATAAAAAAAGCCTGAGGGTTTTATACCTTAATGCGAGAAGCATCAGGAACAAGGTAGATGAATTAGCTGTGGAAATAGAGGTTAATAATTATGATCTAATTGGGATTACGGAAACATGGTTGCAGGGTGAGCAGGGCTGGGAGCTTAACATACAGGGGTATTCAGTATTTAGGAAGGATCGACAAAAAAGAAAGGGAGGAGGGGTAGCATTGCTAGTAAAAGAGGGGATAAATGCAATTGAAAGGAAGGATATTAACTCAGTTAATACAGAATCTATATGGGTGGAGCTAAGAAATAGCGAGGGGCGAAAAACATTAATAGGAGTGGTATATAGGCCTCCAAATAGTAAAATAGAGGTTAGGGAGGGCATCACGAGGGAAATTAGAGAAGCGTGCAATAAGAGCACAGCTGTCATCATAGGTGACTTTAACTTACATATAGATTGGACTAGCCTAATCAGTAAAAATAATGAGGAGGAGGAATTCCTTGAGTGTTTGAGGGATGGTTATCTGGATCAATATGTCGAGGAACCAACTCGGGAACAGGCTATATTGGACTGGGTACTGTGCAATGAGAAGGGACTAATCAGTAATCTTGTTGTACGGGGACCCTTGGGTCAGAGCGATCATAACATGATCGATTTCTCACTCGAAATGGAGAGCGAAGAAATTGACTCAGAGACTAAGGTCCTGAATTTAAACAAGGGGAATTATGATGCCATGAGACGGGAACTGAGTAGGTCTGATTGGACAACGTTCCTGGGAGGACTGGAGGTAGATAAACAATGGCAAACATTTAAAGATAGAATGACAAAATTGCAAAAATTGTTTATACCAATCTGGCATAAAAGGAAATCTAAAAAGGTGACTCAACCGTGGATAACAGGGGAAATTAGAGACAGCATAAAATCCAAAGATAGGGCGTATAAAATAGCCAAAAAAAGCGCCAGAGCGGAAGATTGGGAACAGTTTAAGATAGAGCAAAGGAGGGCAAAGGGCATAATCAAGAGGGGCAAAATAGCTTACGAAAACAAGCTGGCGGAAAATATAAAAACTAACTCCAAAAGCTTTTATAAGTATATCAAAAGGAAAAGACTGGTGAAAACCAAAGTTGGTCCATTGCAGTCAGATACGGGGGAATATATAATGGGAAATAAGGAAATGGCAGATCAACTAAATGCATACTTTGGGTCAGTCTTTACGAAGGAAGACACAAAAAACCTCCCTGGGATATCGGGAAAAATAGGGACATTGGCAAAGGAGGAACTGACGCAAATCAATATCTCTAAGGATATGGTGTTAAGGAAGCTAAAGGGATTGAAGGTGGACAAATCCCCAGGGCCTGATAACATGCATCCTAGGGTACTGAAGGAGGTGGCCCTAGAGATAGCGGATGCACTAAGGATGATTTTTCAGAATTCATTAGACTCGGGAACAGTGCCGATGGATTGGAGGGTAGCTAACGTTACCCCACTATTCAAAAAGGGGGGTAGGGAAAAAGCAGGTAATTACAGACCTGTAAGCCTTACATCAGTTGTGGGCAAAATGCTGGAGTCCATCATTAAGGATGAAATAGCGGAGCACTTAGCAAATGGGGACAGGATAGGACAGAGTCAACATGGATTTACAAAGGGTAAATCGTGCTTGACTAATCTATTGGAATTTTTTGAGGGAGTAACTGGTAGAATAGATGGGGGAGAGCCAGTAGATGTGGTGTACCTGGACTTCCAAAAGGCCTTCGATAAGGTCCCACATAAAAGATTAGCATGGAAAATTGAGGCTCATGGGATAAAGGGGAAAGTTTTGGCGTGGATAGGGAACTGGCTGTCAGATAGAAAACAGAGAGTTGGAATAAACGGCTCATTTTCTGAATGGCAGGCAGTAACAAGTGGGGTACCACAGGGATCTGTCCTGGGCCCCCAGCTGTTCACAATTTACATTAATGACCTGGATCAGGGAGTCGGATGCAGCATTTCCAAATTTGCAGACGACACTAAACTAGGAGGTGGGGTGGGCTCAGAGGAAGAGACCAGGAAGCTCCAGAGCGATTTGGACAGACTGGGCGATTGGGCGGATAAATGGCAGATGCACTATAATGTGGACAAGTGCGAAGTTATCCACCTTGGGTGCAGGAACGGGAGGGCAAATTATTATTTAAATGGCAATAGATTGGGAGAGGGGGAAGTACAGAGAGACCTGGGTGTTCTTGTACACCAGTCACTGAAGGCGAGCATGCAGGTGCAACAGGCGGTCAAGAAGGCAAACGGTATGCTGGCCTTCATAGCAAAAGGGTTAGAATACAGGAACAGGGATACCTTGCTGCAGCTGTACAGGGCACTGGTGAGACCACACCTCGAGTACTGTGTACAGTTTTGGTCGCCTCATCTGAGGAAGGATGTTCTTGCCATGGAGGGGGTGCAGCGGCGATTCACCAGGCTGATACCAGGAATGGCGGGAATGACCTATGAGGAGAGACTATGTAGTTTAGGGATGTACACACTGGAGTTTAGAAGATTGAGAGGGGACCTCATAGAAGTGTATAAAATTCTGACAGGTCTAGACAGACTGGATGCAGAAGGAATGTTTCCCTTGGCGGGTGAGAACAGAACTAGAGGACATAATTTAAGGATAAGGGCTAAACCATTTAGGACAGAGATGAGGGGGAATTTCTTCACTCAGAGAGTGGTGAACCTGTGGAACTCATTGCCACAGAGGGCAGTGTATGCCAGCTCATTAAATATATTTAAGAGGGAATTAGATATATTTCTACGGGCAAAAGGGGTTAAGGGTTACGGAGAGAAGGCGGGGACGGGATACTGAATTAAAGGATCAGCCATGATCTCATTAAATGGCGGAGCAGGCACGAAGGGCCGAATGGCCTACTCCTGCTCCTATCTTCTATGTATCTATGTATCTATGAGATAGGGAGGGTTGTAGGGCTGGAGGAGGTTACAGAGATAGGGAGGGTTGTAGGGCTGGAGGAGGTTAAAGAGATAGGGAGGGTTGTAGGGCTGGAGGATGTTAGAGAAATAGGGAGGGTCGTAGGGCTGGAGGGGGTTGCAGAGATAGGGAGGGTTGTAGGGCTGGAGGAGGTTACAGAGATAGGGAGGGTTGTAGGGCTGGTGGGGGTTACAGAAATAGGGAGGGTTGTAGGGCTGGAGGGGGTTACAGAGATAGGGAGGGGTGTAGGGCTGGAGGGGGTTACAGAGATAGGGAGGGGTGTAGGGCTGGAGGGGTTTACAGAGATAGTTTACAGAGAGTGGCCCGCACTCCCCCCAACATTGACAACTTACCAGGAGAAAATCTGCATGGTCAAGGGATGAATGAGCCACACAGTTCAAACCAGACACTAACCCCGGGGAACCACAGCCACACGATACAACTGACAAACCCCAGCATAACTACCACGGAGGAAGCCACACATAGTTCCCCTACCATTCCCAGCCCACCAAGAGAAGAGCAGCATAGCCAGGAAGTGAGTGAGCCTTCCAGGGCCGACCAGCCTAGTCAGGAAGTGAGTGAGCCTTCCAGGGCCGACCAGACACATACCCCGGGATCACACAGCCAGATACAACCAAAAGATAAATTTTATCAATTAGAGATAGAGATGGTTAAACTTAGAGAGGAGGTCCTCAAATTGAATGACAAACAAAAGCAGGAGAGGGAGAGACACAAGAGAGAGCTGAATAGACTTGATAACCAGGTGAATCTACTTAAGAATCAGGTGAAAGAGCTGCAGGAAAAAGAAGAGAGCCATAGAGGAGAGAAAACACCATTAGACCAGCAACCAGAGACTAGAGATAAGACAAGACAGAGCCGGACGGAACAGCTGCACTCCCACACGGAACAAAAGCAACAGACACACAATACAAGGGGTGCCACACAGACCGACCAGCATGCTGACTCGCAATCTCCCCCCACCACCATGGAACCACAAGCGAGCCGCTCACAAGAGGTACGCACACACCAGACACCCCAGCCCAGCACACACACTATGAGTCCAGGCGAAAGCCACCAGACAGTAAACACAAACAAGGCTGACGTCGTAATACTCATAGACTCAAATGGGAAATTTCTATGGGAGAAAAAGCTCTTCCCTAGAAGTAAAGTAGAAAAGATTTGGTGCCCAACAACAGACAGAGCCATGGGATGGCTGACCAAAGCCAGATTAGGCTCCCCCCAACACATAATAATACACACGGGCACAAATGACCTAAAGGCCAAACAGAAAGAGGTAGCAACATCGCTCAGAGCAATGATTAGGAAGGCAAGCAGTACATTTCCAAACACTAGAATCACTGTTTCCACAATATTGCCGAGAACAGACTTCAACAACAACACAATTCATGAGATAAATGCCAGCATAGCAACAGAATGCGAATCAAACCACAACGTACACCTGGCCCAACACCCCACCCTCGATGAAGAATGTCTTTACGACCACGTCCACATCCAAAGGCAAAAAATATCGATCTTTGCTAAAGCCCTGAAGGATGTCGCTTTTAACCGGGTCCATACCCAGACTCCAAGAGGACCCCCCCCCCGACCACCAGAGATCAGCGGGGTACATATCAGGAACACTACAAAGACCACCACCACACCAACCGAGACCGGAGAGGATCCCCATGCAAAACAACATTATCAGACCTGCACCACTCCTGTCCCACAGGGGAATAGGACCGCTACCAGCCAGACAGAGGGAGAGATGCACAGGACGTACGCAATACCTCAGACAGAAACAATCCATTAAGAGACAATAAGCAGATGTGCAGCAGCATCTACTTCCGCCTTATGGATCAAGGACTAATTAATAGAAAGAACTGTAACCAAATTGTATTAACTTTTGTAGACAACTGGGGTGATCTTTTTTTTCCCCACACTTAGACACGACAAACACGTACCACTCTTTAACCTATCATAGAAAAAGATAAAACTTAACATGAAATCCTTATATATTTCGACCTGGAATATCCAAGGTCTACGCTCTTCACTGCGAGAAGTGAAGAGTAGGACCCCAGAGTTCATAGAGGAAACTAAAGATCTAGATATTATCATTTTACAGGAAACTTGGTATAAAGGAAAAGGACACACCGGCTGTCCCCAAGGGTACACTGAGCTAGTGGTCCCCTCCAATAAATTACCAAGTGTAACCCAAGGCAGAGACTCCGGAGGCATACTGATCTGGTTTAAAACAGAACTTAAGAATTACATCAAATTTATAAAAAAGGGCGAAAACCATATGTGGCTCAAACTTGAGAGGGAGATTATCTCAAACACCCAAGATGTTTACATTTGCGCACTTTATATCCCTCCAATCGATTCCCCGTACTACAAAGAGGACACCTTCTCCAACATGGAGGGGGAAATTATCCAATACCAGGCCCAGGGGAACGTGTTGATCTGTGGGGACCTCAATTCAAGAACGGGCGAAGAACCAGACTTCACCAATAATCAGGGAAACAATTACGTATTCGGGAATAACCACTTTGACATCCCTTCCCTTCCATACAGGCATAACTGCGACAAGCAGTCAAATACCAACGGTAAACAGCTACTACAGCTCTGTCGAAACCTGGGTCTGTACATTGTCAATGGTAGGTTCATAGGAGACCTCCTAGGAAGATCGACCTACTGCTCACCTCTTGGCTGCAGCACAGTAGACTATATGATTACAGACTTGGACCCATCCTCTTTCAGAGCATTCACAGTCAAACCACAAACAACACTGTCAGATCACAGTCAAATTACTATGTTTCTCAAAAAGACAGAAACAAACAACATAGAAACACAACCCAGTAAACTGTACAACACCAAAAAATCGTACAGATGGGCCAAAAACGACACGGAAAAATACCAGAAAACAATTAGCAATGCATCAACTCAAGCTCTCTTAGACACCTTTCTGGATAACATATACACTCACAATAAAGAAGGCGTAAACCGGGCAGTTAGTAAACTAAACAATATTTTTGATAATTTGGCAACAAATGCAAACTTGAAAGTTCGCAAGAACAAACCCAAAACAAAAAACTATGAAAAATGGTTTGACCATGATTGCCATAACATGAGGAAAAAACTTAGAAAACTATCAAACCAAAAACACAGACATCCAGAAAACGAGGAATTACGCCTTACTTATTGTCAGACGCTAACACAATACAGAAACACACTCAGGACCAAAAAAGAGCAATTTATTAAGAATACACTCAGCTCCATGGAGGAATCCATTGAGTCGAATTGTTTCTGGGACAACTTGAAAACACTACACAAAAAACAACACGACGATTTGTCCATTCAAAATGGGGACACATGGGTAAACCACTTTGAAAAATTATACCAGAAAAACACACTAGGACCAGAGCAACACCAAATACGCAAAAAACTTGAAAAGCTTGAAATGGCCATAAAAGATAACCAAAACCCGCTAGACGCCATAATAACAGAAAAAGAACTTCTTGAAAAACTCAAGGACCTGCGACCAGGAAAAGCTTGCGGGACAGACGGCATACTAAACGAGATGATTAAACACGCAGACGACAAACTGAAACTGGCTATCCTAAAACTCTTCAACTTGGTTCTGAGTGTCGGTTATTTCCCTGACATCTGGAACAAAGGACTCATAACACCCATATACAAAAGTGGGGACAAAATCGACCCAAACAACTATCGAGGCATCTGTGTAAACAGTAACCTGGGGAAGGTATTCTGTAGCATCATAAACAAAAGACTTATAAACTTCCTTGAAGAGCACAATGTCTTGAGTAAAAGCCAAATTGGATTCCTGCCAAACTATAGAACATCCGATCATATCTTCACCCTACAGACCCTAATTGACAAACACGTTCACCATAACAAAAGCAAAATCTACGCATGCTTTGTAGATTTCCAGAAGGCTTTCGACTCCATCTGGCATGACGGTTTATTCCTGAAACTTATCGAAAGCGGGGTAGGAGGGAAAACATATGATGTAATTAAATCAATGTATACAAACAATAAATGTGCAGTTAAAATTGGAGACAAACAAACAAAATACTTCCCACAGGGGCGGGGGGTGACGCAGGGCTCGCCAATCTCACCGACACTCTTTAATATTTACATTAATGGATTGGCAAAACTACTTGAACAATCTACAGCACCCGGCCTCACCCTATATGAATCCAAGGTTAAATTCCTCCTCTATGCCGACGACCTGGTTCTGCTGTCACCAACTAAGGAGGGTCTACAGCAGAACCTGGACCTGCTGGAGTCGTACTGCCAGACTTGGGCCCTGACAATAAATCCCCAAAAAACCAAAGTCCTTGTGTTCCAGCAAAGATCCAAACAACATGGACCCACAATAAATTTCACAGTAGGAACAACCAAAATTGAACAAACCACTCACTACACATACTTGGGCTTAAAAATCAGTTCTACGGGAAACTTCAAACTGGCTGTGAATGAACTGAAAGAGAAAGCAAGAAGGGCTTTCTATGCCATCAAAAAATCAATCCAAATAGAAATCCCAATTAGCATTTGGCTCAAAATTTTCAAATCAGTAATTGAACCAATTGCACTCTATGGCAGTGAGGTCTGGGGACCACTAACACAACAAGATTTTGCAAAATGGGACAAACACCCAATTGAGATCCTACATGCGGAATTCTGTAAAAGTATCCTCCGGACTCAAAGGAAAACAGTAAACAACGCATGCAGGGCGGAACTAGGCCAATACCCATTAATAATCACTATCCAAAAAAGAGCCACCAAATTTTGGAATCACCTACAAATGAGCAACCCCCAATGCTATCACTACGACGCCCTGAAATGCCAAGAGCTGACCATAAAGAAGAATACCCTCAGTCAACTAGTCCTGGGACTCAATAAAGTAACTAATAACAATACTAACAATAACCAGCCCCAGGACAGTGACAGGGTAACACAAAGAATTCGACCCAACACAATCGTCGCTAAGCAAAAGGAAAAATATCTGTCATATTGGGCAGAAACAACAAAAACCCAAAGCAAACTCAATTGCTACTTGGCCCTAAACAGACAATACAACATAGCTGATTATCTGACCATGGTAAAGGATAACAAACTGAGAAGAACCTTGACAAGGTACAGACTTAGCGAACATAGCCTAGCGATCGAAAAAGGCAGACACAGGCAGACCAGGCTGCCAAGAGAAGACAGGATATGCTCTCACTGCAGTCAGGGAGTAGTTGAGACAGAGATGCACTTCCTCACAGCCTGTGGAAAATATCAGGGCATCAGAGAGAATTTCTATCAAAAATTCTCACAAATATGCCCTGAATTCAGAAATCTGACTGACAACCAAAAACTCCCATTCCTACTGGGGGAGGAGAGAAGCTGTGTAACACTGGCGGCACACTATGTTACAGCTTGCCATGAACAGAGGGACAACCAGTAAACTAAGACAAGAGTATATATAAACAAGGCGAAAATATATTTATAAACTCAGGGATATACCTGTTTATACACTGTATGAATTGAACTGCGTTTATGTGTTCAACCATAAATGTATTTTGATGCTTTGGCAACATAAGATGTACCTTAATAGGGAGGGGTGTAGGGCTGGAGGGGGTTACAGAGATAGGGAGGGGTGTAGGGCTGGAGGGGGTTAGAGATAGGGAGGGGTGTAGGGGCTGGAGGAGGTTACAGATATAGGGAGGGGTGTAGGGCTGGAGGAGGTTAGAGAGATAGGGAGGGTTGTAGGGCTGGAGGAGGTTACAGAGATAGGGAGGGGTGTAGGGCTGGAGGAGGTTAGAGAGATAGGGAGGTTTGTAGGGCTGGAGGAGGTTACAGAGAGAGGGAGGGGTGTAGGGCTGGAGGAGGTTACAGAGATAGGGAGGGGTGTAGGGATGGAGGAGTTTACAGAGATAGGGAGGGTTTTAGGGCTGGAGGAGGTTACAGAGTTAGGGAGGGGTGTAGGGCTGGAGGAGGTTACAGAGATAAGGAGGGGTGTAGCGCTGGAGGAGGTTACAGAGATAGGGAGGGTTGTAGGGCTGGAGGAGGTTACAGAGATAGGGAGGGTTTGTTGGGCTGGACGAGGTTACAGAGATAGGGAGGTGTGTAGGGCTGGAGGAGGTTACAGAGATAGGGAGGGGTGTAGGGCTGGAGGAGGTTACAGAAATAGGGAGGGTAGTATGGCAGGAGGGGGTGACAGAGATAGGGAGGGTTGTAGGGCTGGAGGGGGTTACAGAGATAGGGAGGGTGGTAGGGCTGGAGGGGGTTACAGAGATAGGGAGGGTTGTAGGGCTGGAGGGGGTTACAGAGATAGGGAGGGTTGTAGGGCTGGAGGAGGTTACAGAGATAGGGAGGGTTGTAGGGCTGGAGGAGGTTAAAGAGATAGGGAGGGTTGTAGGGCTGGAGGAGGTTACAGAAATAGGGAGGGTTGTAGGGCTGGAGGGGGCTACAGAGATAGGGAGGTTTGTAGGGCTGGAGGAGGTTACAGAGATAGGGAGGGTTGTAGGGCTGGAGGGGGTTACAGAGATAGGGAGGGGTGTAGGGCTGGAGGGGGTTCGAGATAGGGAGGGGTGTAGGGGCTGGAGTAGGTTACAGAGATAGGGAGGGGTGTAGGGCTGGAGGAGGTTAGAGAGATAGGGAGGGTTGTAGGGCTGGAGGAGGTGACAGAGATAGGGAGGGGTGTAGGGCTGGAGGAGGTCAGAGAGATAGGGAGGGTTGTAGGGCTGGAGGAGGTCACAGAGATAGGGAGGGGTGTAGGGCTGGAGGAGGTTACAGAGATAGGGAGGGGTGTAGGGCTGGAGGAGGTTACAGAGATAGGGAGGGTTGTAGGGCTGGAGGAGGTTACAGAGATAGGGAGGGGTGTAGGGCTGGAGGAGGTTACAGAGATAGGGAGGGGTGTAGGGCTGGAGGAGGTTACAGAGATAGGGAGGGTTGTAGGGCTGGAGGAGGTTACAGAGATAGGGAGGGTTGTAGGGCTGGAGGAGGTTACAGAAATAGGGAGGGTTCTAGGGCTGGAGGAGGTTACAGAGATAGGGAGGGGTGTAGGGCTGGAGGAGGTTACAGAGATAGGGAGGGGTGTAGGGCTGGAGGGGGTTACAGAGATAGGGAGGGTTGTAGGGCTGGAGGAGGTTACAGAGATAGGGAGGGGTGTAGGGCTGGAGGAGGTTACAGAGATAGGGAGGGGTGAAGGGCAGGAGGAGGTTACAGAGATAGGGAGGGGTGTAGGGCTGGAGGAGGTTACAGAGATAGGGAGGGGTGTAGGGCTGTAGGGGGTTACAGCGATAGGGAGGGTTGTAGGGCTGGAGGGGGTTACAGAGATAGGGAGGGGTGTAGGGCTGGAGGGGGTTAGAGATATCCAGGGGTGTCGGGGCTGGAGGAGGTTACAGAGATAGGGAGGGGTGTAGGGCTGGAGGGGTTTAGAGATAGGGAGGGGTGTAGGGCTGGAGGGGGTTTCAGAGATGGGGAGGGGTGTAGGGCTGGAGGTGGTTTCAGAGATAGGGAGGGGTGTAGGGCTGGAGGGGGTTTCAGAGATAGGGAGGGGCGTATGGCTGGAGGGGGTTTCAGAGATAGGGAGGGGTGTAGGGCTGGAGGGGGTTTCAGAGATAGGGAGAGGTGTAGGGCTGGAGGGGGTTTCAGAGATAGGGAGGGGTGTAGGGCTGGAGGGGGTTACAGAGATAGGGAGGGGTGTAGGGGCTGGAGGAGGTTACAGAGATAGCGAGGGATGTAGGGCTGGAGGAGGTTACAGAAATAGGGAGGGTCGTATGGCTGGAGGGGGTTACAGAGATAGGGAGGGTTGTAGGGCTGGAGGAGGTTACAGAGATAGGGATGATTGTAGGGCTGGAGGGGGTTACAGAGATAGGGAGTGTTGTAGGGCTGGAGGAGGTTACAGAGATAGGGAGGGTTGTAGGGCTGGAGGAGGTTACAGAGATAGGGAGGGTTGTAGGGCTGGAGGAGGTTAAAGAGATAGGGAGGGTTGTAGGGCTGAAGGAGGTTAGAGAAATAGGGAGGGTTGTAGGGCTGGAGGGGGTTGCAGAGATAGGGAGGGTTGTAGGGCTGGAGGAGGTTACAGAGATAGGGAGGGTTGTAGGGCTGGAGGGGGTTACAGAAATAGGGAGGGTTGTAGGGCTGGAGGGGGTTACAGAGATAGGGAGGGGTGTAGGGCTGGAGGGGGTTACAGAGATAGGGAGGGGTGTAGGGCTGGAGGGGGTTACAGAGATAGGGAGGGGTGTAGGGCTGGAGGGGGTTACAGAGATAGGGAGGGGTGTAGGGCTGGAGGGGGATACAGAGATAGGGAGGGGTGTAGGGCTGGAGGGGGTTACAGAGATAGGGAGGGGTGTAGGGCTGGAGGGGGTTTCAGAGATAGGGAGGGGTGTAGGGCTGGAGGGGGTTTCAGAGATAGGGAGGGGTGTAGGTCTGGAGGGGGTTACAGAGATCGGGAGGGGTGTAGGGCTGGAGGGGGTTACAGAGATAGGGAGGGGTGTAGGGGCTGGAGAGGGTTACACAGATAGGGAGGGGTGTAGGGGCTGGAGGAGGTTACAGAGATAGGGAGGGGTGTAGGGCTGGAGGGGGTTACAGAGATAGGGAGGGGTGTAGGGCTGGAGGAGGTTACAGAGATAGGGAGGGGTGTAGGGCTGGAGGAGGTTACAGAGATAGGGAGGGTGTTACAGAGATAGGGAGAGTTGTAGGGCTGGAGGGGGTTACAGAGATAGGGAGGGTTGTAGGGCTGGAGGGGGTTACAGAGATAGGGAGGGTTGTAGGGCTGGAGGGGGTTACAGGGATAGGGAGCGTTGTAGGGCTGGAGGGGGTTACAGAGATAGGGAGGAGTGTAGGGCTGGAGGAGGTTACAGAGATAGGGAGGGTTGTAGGGCTGGAGGAGGTTACAGAGATAGGGAGGATTGTAGGGCTGGAGGGGGTTACAGAGATAGGGAGGGTTGTAGGGCTGGAGGAGGTTACAGAGATAGGGAGTGTTGTAGGGCTGGAGGAGGTTACAGAGATAGGGAGGGTTGTAGGGCTGGAGGAGGTTAAAGAGATAGGGAGGGTTGTAGGGCTGGAGGAGGTTAGAGAAATAGGGAGGGTTGTAGGGCTGGAGGGGGTTACAGAGATAGGGAGGGTTGTAGGGCTGGAGGAGGTTACAGAGATAGGGAGGGTTGTAGGGCTGGAGGGGGTTACAGAAATAGGGAGGGTTGTAGGGCTGGAGGGGGTTACAGAGATAGGGAGGTGTGCAGGGCTGGAGGGGGTTACAGAGATAGGGAGGGTTGTAGGGCTGGACGAGGTTACAGAGATAGGGAGGGTTGTAGGGCAGGGGCGGTTACAGAGATAGGGAGGGGTGTAGTGCTGGAGGCGGTTACAGAGATAGGGAGGGGTGTAGGGGCTGGAGGAGGTTACAGAGATAGCGAGGGATGTAGGGCTGGAGGAGGTTGCAGAGATAGGGAGGGGTGTAGGGGCTGGAGGAGGTTACAGAGATAGGGAGGGGTGTAGGGGCTGGAGGAGGTTACAGAGATCGGGAGGGGTGTGGGGGCTGCAGGAGGTTACAGAGACAGGGAGGGGTGTAGGGCTGGAGGAGGTTACAGAGATAGGGAGGGGTGTGGGGGCTGGAGGAGGTTACAGAGATAGGGAGGGATGTAGGGCTGGAGGAGGTTACAGACATAGGGAGTTGTGTAGGGGGCTGGAGGAGGTTACAGAGATAGGGAGGGATGTCGGGCTGGGGGTGGTTACAGAGATAGGGAGGGTGTAGGGGGCTGGAGGAGGTTACAGAGATAGCGAGGGGTGTAGGGCTGGAGGAGGTTACAGAAATAGGGAGGGGTGTAGGGCTGGAGGGGGTTAGAGATAGGGAGGGGTGTAGGGGCTGGAGGAGGTTACAGAGATAGGGAGGGGTGTAGGGCTGGAGGAGGTTAGAGAGATAGGGAGGGGTGTAGGGCTGGAGGAGGTTAGAGAGATAGGGAGGTTTGTAGGGCTGGAGGAGGTAACAGAGACAGGGAGGGGTGTAGGGCTGGAGGAGGTTACAGAGATAGGGAGGGGTGTAGGGATGGAGGAGGTTACAGAGATAGGGAGGGTTTTAGGGCTGGAGGAGGTTACAGAGATAGGGAGGGGTGTAGGGCTGGAGGAGGTTACAGAGATAAGGAGGGGTGTAGGGCTGGAGGAGGTTACAGAGATAGGGAGGGTTGTAGGGCTGGAGGAGGTTACAGAGATAGGGAGGGTTGTAGGGCTGGACGAGGTTACAGAGATAGGGAGGTGTGTAGGGCTGGAGGAGGTTACAGAGATAGGGAGGGGTGTAGGGCTCGAGGAGGTTACAGAAATAGGGAGGGTAGTATGGCTGGAGGGGGTTACAGAGATAGGGAGGGTTGTAGGGCTGGAGGAGGTTGCAGAGATCGGGATGATTGTAGGGCTGGAGGGGGTTACAGAGATAGGGAGTGTTGTAGGGCTGGAGGAGGTTACAGAGATAGGGAGGTTTGTAGGGCTGGAGGAGGTTACAGAGATAGGGAGGGTTGTAGGGCTGGAGGAGGTTAAAGAGATAGGGAGGGTTGTAGGGCTGAAGGAGGTTAGAGAAATAGGGAGGGTTGTAGGACTGGAGGGGGTTGCAGAGATAGGGAGGGTTGTAGGGCTGGAGGAGGTTACAGAGATAGGGAGGGTTGTAGGGCTGGAGGGGGTTACAGAAATAGGGAGGGTTGTAGGGCTGGAGGGGGTTACAGAGATAGGGAGGGGTGTAGGGCTGGAGGGGGTTACAGAGATAGGGAGGGGTGTAGGGCTGGAGGGGGTTACAGAGATAGGGAGGGGTGTAGGGCTGGAGGGGGTTACAGAGATAGGGAGGGGTGTAGGGCTGGAGGGGGATACAGAGATAGGGAGGGGTGTAGGGCTGGAGGGGGTTACAGAGATAGGGAGGGGTGTAGGGCTGGAGGGGGTTTCAGAGATAGGGAGGGGTGTAGGGCTGGAGGGGGTTTCAGAGATAGGGAGAGGTGTAGGTCTGGAGGGGGTTACAGAGATAGGGAGGGGTGTAGGGCTGGAGGGGGTTACAGAGATAGGGAGGGGTGTAGGGGCTGGAGAGTGTTACACAGATAGGGTGGGGTGTAGGGGCTGGAGGAGGTTACAGAGATAGGGAGGGGTGTAGGGCTGGAGGGGGTTACAGAGATAGGGAGGGGTGTAGGGCTGGAGGAGGTTACAGAGATAGGGAGGGGTGTAGGGCTGGAGGAGGTTACAGAGATAGGGAGGGTGTTACAGAGATAGGGAGGGTTGTAGGGCTGGAGGGGGTTACAGAGATAGGGAGGGTTGTAGGGCTGGAGGGGGTTACAGAGATAGGGAGGGTTGTAGGGCTGGAGGGGGTTACAGAGATAGGGAGCGTTGTAGGGCTGTAGGGGGTTACAGAGATAGGGAGGAGTGTAGGGCTGGAGGAGGTTACAGAGATAGGGAGGGTTGTAGGGCTGGAGGAGGTTACAGAGATAGGGAGGATTGTAGGGCTGGAGGGGGTTACAGAGATAGGGAGGGTTGTAGGGCTGGAGGAGGTTACAGAGATAGGGAGTGTTGTAGGGTTGGAGGAGGTTACAGAGATAGGGAGGGTTGTAGGGCTGGAGGAGGTTAAAGAGATAGGGAGGGTTGTAGGGCTGGAGGGGGTTACAGAGATAGGGAGGGTTGTAGGGCTGGAGGAGGTTACAGAGATAGGGAGGGTTGTAGGGCTGGAGGGGGTTACAGAAATAGGGAGGGTTGTAGGGCTGGAGGGGGTTACAGAGATAGGGAGGTGTGTAGGGCTGGAGAGGGTTACAGAGATAGGGAGGGTTGCAGGGCTGGACGAGGTTACAGAGATAGGGAGGGTTGTAGGGCAGGGGCGGTTACAGAGATAGGGAGGGGTGTAGTGCTGGAGGCGGTTACAGAGATAGGGAGGGGTGTAGGGGCTGGAGGAGGTTACAGAGATAGCGAGGGATGTAGGGCTGGAGGAGGTTGCAGAGATAGGGAGGGGTGTAGGGGCTGGAGGAGGTTACAGAGATAGGGAGGGGTGTAGGGGCTGGAGGAGGTTACAGAGATCGGGAGGGGTGTGGGAGCTGCAGGAGGTTACAGAGACAGGGAGGGGTGTAGGGCTGGAGGAGGTTACAGAGATAGGGAGGGGTGTAGGGGCTGGAGGAGGTTACAGAGATAGGGAGGGATGTAGGGCTGGAGGAGGTTACAGACATAGGGAGTTGTGTCGGGGGCTGGAGGAGGTTACAGAGATAGGGAGGGATGTAGGGCTGGGGGTGGTTACAGAGATAGGGAGGGTGTAGGGGGCTGGAGGAGGTTACAGAGATAGCGAGGGGTGTAGGGCTGGAGGAGGTTACAGAAATAGGGAGGGTAGTATGGCTGGAGGGGGTTACAGAGATAGGGAGGTTTGTAGGGCTGGAGGAGGTTACAGAGATAGGGAAGATTGTAGGGCTGGAGGGGGTTACAGAGATAGGGAGTGTTGTAGGGCTGGAGGAGGTTACAGAGATAGGGAGGGTTGTAGGGCTGGAGGAGGTTGCAGAGATAGGGAGGGTTGTAGGGCTGGAGGAGGTTAAAGAGATAGGGAGGGTTGTAGGGCTGAAGGAGATTAGAGAAATAGGGAGGGTTGTAGGGCTGGAGGGGGTTGCAGAGATAGGGAGGGTTGTAGGGCTGGAGGAGGTTACAGAGATAGGGTGGGTTGTAGGGCTGGAGGGGGTTACAGAAATAGGGAGGGTTGTAGGGCTGGAGGGGGTTACAGAGATAGGGAGGGGTGTAGGGCTGGAGGGGGTTACAGAGATAGGGAGGGGTGTAGGGCTGGAGGGGGTTACAGAGATAGGGAGGAGTGTAGGGCTGGAGGGGGTTACAGAGATAGGGAGGGGTGTAGGGCTGGAGGGGGTTAGAGATAGGGAGGGGTGTAGGGGCTGGAGGAGGTTACAGAGATAGGGAGGGGTGTAGGGCTGGAGGAGGTTAGAGAGATAGGGAGGGTTGTAGGGCTGGAGGAGGTTACAGAGATAGGGAGGGGTGTAGGGCTGGAGGAGGTTAGAGAGATAGGGAGGTTTGTAGGGCTGGAGGAGGTAACAGAGAGAGGGAGGGGTGTAGGGCTGGAGGAGGTTACAGAGATAGGGAGGGGTGTAGGGATGGAGGAGGTTACAGAGATAGGGAAGGTTTTAGGGCTGGAGGAGGTTACAGAGATAGGGAGGGGTGTAGGGCTGGAGGAGGTTACAGAGATAAGGAGGGGTGTAGGGCTGGAGGAGGTTACAGAGATAGGGAGGGTTGTAGGGCTGGAGGAGGTTACAGAGATAGGGAGGGTTGTAGGGCTGGACGAGGTTACAGAGATAGGGAGGTGTGTAGGGCTGGAGGAGGTTACAGAGATAGGGAGGGGTGTAGGGCTCGAGGAGGTTACAGAAATAGGGAGGGTAGTATGGCTGGAGGGGGTGACAGAGATAGGGAGGGTTGTAGGGCTGGAGTGGGTTACAGAGATAGGGAGGGTTGTAGGGCTGGAGGGGGTTACAGAGATAGGGAGGGTTGTAGGGCTGGAGGGGGTTACAGAGATAGGGAGGGTTGAAGGGCTGGAGGAGGTTACAGAGATAGGGAGGGTTGTAGGGCTGGAGGAGGTTAAAGAGATAGGGAGGGTTGTAGGGCTGGAGGAGGTTACAGAAATAGGGAGGGTTGTAGGGTTGGAGGGGGCTACAGAGATAGGGAGGGTTGTAGGGCTGGAGGAGGTTACAGAGATAGGGAGGGTTGTAGGGCTGGAGCGGGTTACAGAGATAGGGAGGGGTGTAGGGCTGGAGGGGGTTAGAGATAGGGAGGGGTGTTGGGGCTGGAGGAGGTTACAGAGATAGGGAGGGGTGTAGGGCTGGAGGAGGTTAGAGAGATAGGGAGGGTTGTAGGGCTGGAGGAGGTTACAGTGATAGGGAGGGGTGTAGGGCTGGAGGAGGTCAGAGAGATAGGGAGGGTTGTAGGGCTGGAGGAGGTCACAGAGATAGGGAGGGGTGTAGGGCTGGAGGAGGTTACAGAGATAGGGAGGGGTGTAGGGCTGGAGGAGGTTACAGAGATAGGGAGGGTTGTAGGGCTGGAGGAGGTTACAGAGATAGGGAGGGGTGTAGGGCTGGAGCAGGTTACAGAGATAGGGAGGGGTGTAGGGCTGGAGGAGGTTACAGAGATAGGGAGGGTTGTAGGGCTGGAGGAGGTTACAGAAATAGGGAGGGTTGTAGGGCTGGAGGAGGTTACAGAGATAGGGAGGGTTGTAGGGCTGGAGGAGGTTACAGAGATAGGGAGGGGTGTAGGGCTGGAGGAGGTTGCAGAGATAGGGAGGGGGTGTAGGGCTGGAGGGGGTTACAGAGATAGGGAGGGTTGTAGGGCTGGAGGAGGTTACAGAGATAGGGAGGGGGTGTAGGGCTGGAGGAGGTTACAGAGATAGGGAGAGGTGTAGGGCAGGAGGCGGTTACAGAGATAGGGAGGGGTGTAGGGCTGGAGGAGGTTACAGAGATAGGGAGGGGTGTAGGGCTGTAGGGAGTTACAGCGATAGGGAGGGTTTGTAGGGCTGGAGGGGGTTACAGAGATAGGGAGGGGTGTAGGGCTGGAGGGGGTTAGAGATATCGAGGGGTGTAGGGGCTGGGGGAGGTTACAGAGATAGGGAGGGGTGTAGGGCTGGAGGGGTTTAGAGATAGGGAGGGGGTGTAGGGCTGGAGGGGGTTTCAGAGATGGGGAGGGGTGTAGGGCTGGAGGGGGTTTCAGAGATAGGGAGGGGTGCAGGGCTGGAGGGGGTTTCAGAGATAGGGAGGGGGCGTTGGGCTGGAGGGGGTTACAGAGATAGGGAGGGGGTGTAGGGCTGGAGGGGGTTACAGAGATAGGGAGGGGTGTAGGGCTGGAGGAGGTTACAGAGATAGGGAGGGGTGTAGGGCTGGAGGGGGTTACAGAGATAGGGACGGTTGTAGGGCTGGAGGGGGTTACAGAGATAGGGGAGGGTTGTAGGGCTGGAGGAGTGACAGAGATAGGGAGGGTTGTAGGGCTGGAGGGGGTTACAGAGATAGGGAGGGTTGTAGGGCTGGAGGCGGTTACAGAGATTGGGAGGGTTGTAGGGCTGGAGGGGGTGACAGAGATAGGGATGGTTGTAGGGCTGGAGGGGATTACAGAGATAGGGAGGGTTGTCGGGCTGGAGGGGGTTACAGAGATAGGGAGGAGTGTAGGGCTGGAGGAGCTAACAGAGATAGGGAGGGGTGTAGGGCTGGAGGAGGTTGCAGAAATAGGGAGGGCTGTAGGGCTGTAGGGGGTTTCAGAGATAGGGAGGGGTGTAGGGCTGGAGGGGGTTACAGAGATAGGGAGGGTTGTAGGGGCTGGAGGAGGTTACAGAGATAGGGAGGGTTGTAGGGCTGGAGGAGGTTACAGAGATAGGGAGGGTTGTAGGGGCCTGGGGAGGTTACAGAGATAGGGAGGGTTGCAGGGCTGGAGGTGGTTACAGAGATCGGGAGGGTTGTAGGGCTGGAGGAGGTTACAGACATAGGGAGGGGTGTAGGGCTGGAGGAGGTTACAGAGATAGGGAGGGGTGTAGGGGCTGGAGGAGGTTACAGAGATAGGGAGGGATGTAGGGCTGCAGGAGGTTACAGACATAGGGAGTGGTGTAGGGGGCTGGAGGAGGTTACAGAGATAGGGAGGGATATAGGGCTGGAGGTGGTTACAGAGATAGGGAGGGTGTAGGGGGCTGGAGGAGGTTACAGAGATAGGGAGGAATGTAGGGCTGGAGGAGGTTACAGAGATAAAGAGGTGTGTAGGGCTGGAGGAGGTTACAGAGATAGGGAGGAGTGTAGGGCTGGAGGAGGTTACACAAATAGGGAGGGTTGTATGGCTGGAGGAGGTTACAGAGATAGGGAGGGTTGTAGGGCTGGAGGAGGTTACAGAGATAGGGAGGGTAGTAGGGCTGGAGGGGGTTACAGAGATAGGGAGGGTTGTAGGGCTGGAGGAGGTTACAGAGATAGGGAGGGTTGTAGGGCTGGAGGGGGCTACAGAGATAGGGAGGGTTGTAGGGCTGGAGGAGGTTACAGAGATAGGGAGGGTTGTAGGGCTGGAGGGGGTTGCAGAGATAGGGAGGGGTGTAGGGCTGGAGGGGGTTAGAGATAGGGAGGGGTGTAGGGGCTGGAGGAGGTTACAGAGATAGGGAGGGGTGTAGGGCTGGAGGAGGTTAGAGAGATAGGGAGGGTTGTAGGGCTGGAGGAGGTTACAGAGATAGGGAGGGGTGTAGGGCTGGAGGAGGTCAGAGAGATAGGGAGGGTTGTAGGGCTGGAGGAGGTCACAGAGATAGGGAGGGGTGTAGGGCTGGAGGAGGTTACAGGGATAGGGAGGGGTGTAGGGCTGGAGGAGGTTACAGAGATAGGGAGGGTTGTAGGGCTGGAGGAGGTTACAGAGATAGGGAGGGGTGTAGGGCTGGAGTAGGTTACAGAGACAGGGAGGGGTGTAGGGCTGGAGGAGTTTACAGAGATAGGGAGGGTTGTAGGGCTGGAGGAGGTTACAGAAATAGGGAGGGTTGTAGGGCTGGAGGAGGTTACAGAGATAGGGAGGGTTGTAGGGCTGGAGGAGGTTACAGAGATAGGGAGGGGTGTAGGGCTGCAGGAGGTTACAGAGATAGGGAGGGGTGTAGGGCTGGAGGGGGTTACAGAGATAGGGAGGGTTGTAGGGCTGGAGGAGGCTACAGAGATAGGGAGGGGTGTAGGGCTGGAGGAGGTTACAGAGATAGGGAGGGGTGTAGGGCAGGAGGAGGTTACAGAGATAGGGAGGGTTGTAGGGCAGGGGCGGTTACAGAGATAGGGAGGGGTGTAGTGCTGGAGGCGGTTACAGAGATAGGGAGGGGTGTAGGGGCTGGAGGAGGTTACAGAGATAGCGAGGGATGTAGGGCTGGAGGAGGTTACAGAGATCGGGAGGTGTGTAGGGGCTGGAGGAGGTTGCAGAGAAAGGGAGGGGTGTAGGGGCTGGAGGAGGTTACAGAGATAGGGAGGGGTGTGGAGGCTGCAGGAGGTTACAGAGATAGGGAGGGGTGTGGGGCTGGAGGAGGTTACAGAGATGTGGAGGGGTGCAGGGGCTGGAGGAGGTTACAGAGATAGGGAGGGATGTGGGGCTGGAGGAGGTTACAGACATAGGGAGTTGTGTAGGGGGCTGGAGGAGGTTACAGAGATAGGGAGGGATATAGGGCTGGAGGTGGTTACAGAGATAGGGAGGGTGTAGGGGGCTGGAGGAGGTTACAGAGATAGGGAGGGGTGTAGGGCTGGAGGAGGTTACAGAAATAGGGAGGGTAGTATGGCTGGAGGGGGTTACAGAGATAGGGAGGGTTGTAGGGCTGGAGGAGGTTACAGAGATAGGGAGGATTGTAGGGCTGGAGGGGGTTACAGAGATAGGGAGGGTTGTAGGGCTGGAGGAGGTTACAGAGATAGGGAGGGTTGTAGGGCTGGAGGAGGTTAAAGAGATAGGGAGGGTTGTAGGGCTGGAGGAGGTTAGAGAAAAAGGGAGGGTTGTAGGGCTGGAGGGTGTTACAGAGATAGGGAGGGTTGTAGGGCTGGAGGAGGTTACAGAGATAGGGAGGGTTGTAGGGCTGGAGGGGGTTACAGAAATAGGGAGGGTTGTAGGGCTGGAGGGGGTTACAGAGATAGGGAGGGGTGTAGGGCTGGAGGGGGTTACAGAGATAGGGAGGGTTGTTGGGCTGGACGAGGTTACAGAGATAGGGAGGGTTGTAGGGCAGGGGCGGTTACAGAGATAGGGAGGCTTGTAGGGCTGGAGGAGGTTAAAGAGATAGGGAGGGTTGTAGGGCTGGAGGAGGTTACAGAAATAGGGAGGGTTGTAGGGCTGGAGGAGGTTACAGAGATAGGGAGGGTTGTAGGGCTGGAGGGGGTTACAGAGATAGGGAGGGTTGTAGGGCTGGAGGGGGTTACAGAGATAGGGAGGGGTGTAGGGCTGGAGGGGGATACAGAGATAGGGAGGGGTGTAGGGCTGGAGGGGGCTACAGAGATAGGGAGGGGTGTAGGGCTGGAGGGGATTTCAGAGATAGGGAGGGGTGTAGGGCTGGAGTGGGTTTCAGAGATAGGGAAGGGTGTAGGTCTGGAGGGGTTTACAGAGATAGGGAGGGGTGTAGGGCTGGAGGGGGTTACAGAGATAGGGAGGGGTGTAGGGGCTGGAGAGGGTTACACAGATAGGGAGGGGTGTAGGGGCTGGAGGGGGTTACAGAGATAGGGAGGGGTGTAGGGCTGGAGGGGGTTACAGAGATAGGGAGGGGTGTAGGGCTGGAGGAGGTTACAGAGATAGGGAGGGGTGTAGGGCTGGAGGAGGTTACAGAGATAGGGAGGGTGTTACAGAGATAGGGAGGGTTGTAGGGCTGGAGGGGGTTACAGAGATAGGGAGGGTTGTAGGGCTGGAGGGGGTTACAGAGATAGGGAGGGTTGTAGGGCTGGAGGGGGTTACAGAGATAGGGAGCGTTGTAGGGCTGGAGGGGGTTACAGAGATAGGGAGGAGTGTAGGGCTGGAGGAGGTTACAGAGATAGGGAGGGTTGTAGGGCTGGAGGAGGTTACAGAGATAGGGAGGATTGTAGGGCTGGAGGGGGTTACAGAGATAGGGAGGGTTGTAGGGCTGGAGGAGGTTACAGAGATAGGGAGTGTTGTAGGGCTGGAGGAGGTTACAGAGATAGGGAGGGTTGTAGGGCTGGAGGAGGTTAAAGAGATAGGGAGGGTTGTAGGGCTGGAGGAGGTTAGAGAAATAGGGAGGGTTGTAGGGCTGGAGGGGGTTACAGAGATAGGGAGGGTTGTAGGGCTGGAGGAGGTTACAGAGATAGGGAGGGTTGTAGGGCTGGAGGGGGTTACAGAAATAGGGAGGGTTGTAGGGCTGGAGGGGGTTACAGAGATAGGGAGGGGTGTAGGGCTGGAGGGGGTTACAGAGATAGGGAGGGTTGTAGGGCAGGGGCGGTTACAGAGATAGGGAGGGGTGTAGTGCTGGAGGCGCTTACACAGATAGGGAGGGGTGTAGGGGCTGGAGGAGGTTACAGAGATAGCGAGGGATGTAGGGCTGGAGGAGGTTGCAGAGATAGGGAGGGGTGTAGGGGCTGGAGGAGGTTACAGAGATAGGGAGGGGTGTAGGGGCTGGAGGAGGTTACAGAGATCGGGAGGGGTGTGGGGGCTGCAGGAGGTTACAGAGATAGGGAGGGGTGTAGGGCTGGAGGAGGTTACAGAGATAGGGAGGGGTGTAGGGGCTGGAGGAGGTTACAGAGATAGGGAGGGATGTAGGGCTGGAGGAGGTTACAGACATAGGGAGTTGTGTAGGGGGCTGGAGGAGGTTACAGAGATCGGGAGGGATGTAGGGCTGGGGGTGGTTACAGAGATAGGGAGGGTGTAGGGGGCTGGAGGAGGTTACAGAGATAGCGAGGGGTGTAGGGCTGGAGGAGGTTACAGAAATAGGGATGGTAGTATGGCTGGAGGGGGTTACAGAGATAGGGAGGGTTGTAGGGCTGGAGGAGGTTACAGAGATAGGGATGATTGTAGGGCTGGAGGGGGTTACAGAGATAGGGAGTGTTGTAGGGCTGGAGGAGGTTACAGAGATAGGGAGGGTTGTAGGGCTGGAGGAGGTTACAGAGATAGGGAGGGTTGTAGGGCTGGAGGAGGTTAAAGAGATAGGGAGGGTTGTAGGGCTGGAGGAGGTTAGAGAAATAGGGAGGGTTGTAGGGCTGGAGGGGGTTGCAGAGATAGGGAGGGTTGTAGGGCTGGAGGAGGTTACAGAGATAGGGAGGGTTGTAGGGCTGGAGGGGGTTACAGAAATAGGGAGGGTTGTAGGGCTGGAGGGGGTTACAGAGATAGGGAGGGGTGTAGGGCTGGAGGGGGTTACAGAGATAGGGAGGGGGGTAGGGCTGGAGGGGGTTACAGAGATAGGGAGGGGTGTAGGGCTGGAGGGGGTTACAGAGATAGGGAGGGGTGTAGGGCTGGAGGGGGTTAGAGATAGGGAGGAGTGTAGGGGCTGGAGGAGGTTACAGAGATAGGGAGGGGTGTAGGGCTGGAGGAGGTTAGAGAGATAGGGAGGGTTGTAGGGCTGGAGGAGGTTGCAGAGATAGGGAGGGGTGTAGGGCTGGAGGAGGTTAGAGAGATTGGGAGGTTTGTAGGGCTGGAGGAGGTTACAGAGAGAGGGAGGGGTGTAGGGCTGGAGGAGGTTACAGAGATAGGGAGGGGTGTAGGGATGGAGGAGGTTACAGAGATAGGGAGGGCTTTAGGGCTGGAGGAGGTTACAGAGATAGGGAGGGGTGTAGGGCTGGAGGAGGTTACAGAGATAAGGAGGGGTGTAGGGCTGGAGGAGGTTACAGAGATAGGGAGGGTTGTAGGGCTGGAGGAGGTTACAGAGATAGGGAGGGTTGTAGGGCTGGACGAGGTTACAGAGATAGGGAGGTGTGTAGGGCTGGAGGAGGTTACAGAGATAGGGAGGGGTGTAGGGCTGGAGGAGGTTACAGAAATAGGGAGGGTAGTATGGCTGGAGGGGGTGACAGAGATAGGGAGGGTTGTAGGGCTGGAGGGGGTTACAGAGATAGGGAGGGTTGTAGGGCTGGAGGGGGTTACAGAGATAGGGAGGTTTGTAGGGCTGGAGGGGGTTACAGAGATAGGGGGGGTTGTAGGGCTGGAGGAGGTTACAGAGATAGGGAGGGTTGTAGGGCTGGAGGAGGTTAAAGAGATAGGGAGGGTTGTAGGGCTGGAGGAGGTTACAGAAATAGGGAGGGTTGTAGGGCTGGAGGGGGCTACAGAGATAGGGAGGGTTGTAGGGCTGGAGGAGGTTACAGAGATAGGGAGGGTTGTAGGGCTGGAGGGGGTTACAGAGATAGGGAGGGGAGTAGGGCTGGAGGGGGTTAGAGATAGGGAGGGGTGTAGGGGCTGGAGGAGGTTACAGAGATAGGGAGGGGTGTAGGGCTGGAGGAGGTTAGAGAGATAGGGAGGGTTGTAGGGCTGGAGGAGGTTACAGAGATAGGGAGGGGTGTAGGGCTGGAGGGCGTCAGAGAGATAGGGAGGGTTGTAGGGCTGGAGGAGGTTACAGAGATAGGGAGGGTTGTAGGGCTGGAGGAGGTTACAGAAATAGGGAGGGTTGTAGGGCTGGAGGAGGTTACAGAGATAGGGAGGGTTGTAGGGCTGGAGGAGGTTACAGAGATAGGGAGGGGTGTAGGGCTGGAGGAGGTTACAGAGATAGGGAGGGGTGTAGGGCTGGAGGGGGTTACAGAGATAGGGAGGGTTGTAGGGCTGGAGGAGGTTACAGAGATAGGGAGGGGTGTAGGGCTGGAGGAGGTTACAGAGATAGGGAGGGGTGTAGGGCAGGAGGAGGTTACAGAGAAAGGGAGGGGTGTAGGGCTGGAGGAGGTTACAGAGATAGGGAGGGGTGTAGGGCTGTAGGGGGTTACAGCGATCGGGAGGGTTGTAGGGCTGGAGGGGGTTACAGAGATAGGGAGGGGTGTAGGGCTGGAGGGGGTTAGAGATATCGAGGGGTGTAGGGACTGGGGGAGGTTACAGAGATAGGGAGGGGTGTAGGGCTGGAGGGGTTTAGAGATAGGGAGGGGTGTAGGGCTGGAGGGGGTTTCAGAGATGGGGAGGGGTGTAGGGCTGGAGGGGGTTTCAGAGATAGGGAGGGGTGTAGGGCTGGAGGGGGTTTCACAGATAGGGAGGGGCGTAGGGCTGGAGGGGGTTTCAGAGATAGGGAGGGGTGTAGGGCTGGAGGGGGTTTCAGAGATAGGGAGGGGTGTAGGGCTGGAGGGGGTTTCAGAGATAGGGAGGGGTGTAGGGCTGGAGGGGGTTACAGAGATAGGGAGGGGTGTAGGGCTGGAGGGGGTTACAGAGATAGGGAGGGGTGTAGGGCTGGAGGAGGTTACAGAGATAGGGAGGGGTGTAGGGCTGGAGGGGGTTACAGAGATAGGGACGGTTGTAGGGCTGGAGGGGGTTACAGAGATAGGGAGGGTTTTAGGGCTGGAGGGAGTGACAGAGATAGGGAGGGTTGTAGGGCTGGAGGGGGTTACAGAGATAGGGAGGGTTGTAGGGCTGGAGGGGGTTACAGAGATTGGGAGGGTTGTAGGGCTGGAGGGGGTGACAGAGATAGGGAGGGTTGTAGGGCTGGAGGGGATTACAGAGATAGGGAGGGTTGTAGGGCTGGAGGGGGTTACAGAGATAGGGAGGAGTGTAGGGCTGGAGGAGGTTACAGAGATAGGGAGGGGTGTCGGGCTGGAGGAAGTTGCAGAAATAGGGAGGGCTGTAGGGCTGGAGGGGGTTTCAGAGATAGGGAGGGGTGTAGGGCTGGAGGGGGTTACAGAGATAGGGAGGGTTGTAGGGGCTGGAGGAGGTTACAGAGATAGGGAGGGTTGTAGGGCTGGAGGAGGTTACAGAGATAGGGAGGGTTGTAGGGGCTGGGGGAGGTTACAGAGATAGGGAGGGTTGCAGGGCTGGAGGTGGTTACAGAGATAGGGAGGGTTGTAGGGCTGGAGGAGGTTACAGACATAGGGAGGGGTGTAGGGCTGGAGGAGGTTACAGAGATAGGGAGGGGTGTAGGGGCTGGAGGAGGTTACAGAGATTGGGAGGGATGTAGGGCTGGAGGAGGTTACAGACATAGGGAGTGGTGTAGGGGGCTGGAGCAGGTTACAGAGATAGGGAGGTATATAGGGCTGGAGGAGGTTACAGAGATAGGGAGGTGTGTAGGGCTGGAGGAGGTTACAGAAATTGGGAGGGTTGTATGGCTGGAGGAGGTTACAGAGATAGGGAGGGTTGTAGGGCTGGAGGAGGTTACAGAGATAGGGAGGGTTGTCGGGCTGGAGGGGGTTACAGAGGTAGGGAGGGTTGTAGGGCTGGAGGAGGTTACAGAGATAGGGAGGGTTGTTGGGCTGGAGGTGGTTACAGAGATAGGGAGGGTGTAGGGGGCTGGAGGAGGTTACAGAGATAGCGAGGGGTGTAGGGCTGGAGGAGGTTACAGAAATAGGGAGGGTAGTATGGCTGGAGGGGGTTACAGAGATAGGGAGGGTTGTAGGGCTGGAGGAGGTTACAGAGATAGGGATGATTGTAGGGCTGGAGGGGGTTACAGAGATAGGGAGTGTTGTAGGGCTGGAGGAGGTTACAGAGATAGGGAGGGTTGTAGGGCTGGAGGAGGTTACAGAGATAGGGAGGGTTGTAGAGCTGGAGGAGGTTAAAGAGATAGGGAGGGTTGTAGGGCTGGAGGAGGTTAGAGAAATAGGGAGGGTTGTAGGGCTGGAGGGGGTTGCAGAGATAGGGAGGGGTATCGGGGCTGGAGGAGGTTACAGAGATAGAGAGGGGTGTAGGGGGCTGGAGGAGGTTACAGAGATAGGGAGGGGTGTAGGGGCTGGAGGAGGTTACAGAGATAGGGAGGGGTGTAGGGGCTGCAGGAGGTTACAGAGATAGGGAGGGGTGTAGGGCTGGAGGAGGTTACAGAGATAGGGAGGGGTGTAGGGGCTGGAGGAGGTTACAGAGATAGGGAGGGATGTAGGGCTGGAGGAGGTTACAGAGATAAAGAGGTGTGTAGGGCTGGAGGAGGTTACAGAGATAGGGAGGGGTGTAGGGCTGGAGGAGGTTACAGAAATAGGGAGGGTAGTATGGCTGGAGTGGGTTACAGAGATAGGGAGGGTTGTAGGGCTGGAGGAGGTTACAGAGATAGGGAGGGTTGTAGGGCTGGAGGGGGTTACTGAGATAGGGAGGGTTGTAGGGCTGGAGGAGGTTACAGAGATAGGGAGGGTTGTAGGGCTGGAGGAGGTTACAGAGATAGGGAGTGTTGTAGGGCTGGAGGAGGTTAAAGAGATAGCGAGAGTTGTAGGGCTGGAGGAGGTTACAGAAATAGGGAGGGTTGTAGGGCTGGAGGGGGTTACAGAGGTATGGAGGGTTGTAGGGCTGGAGGAGGTTACAGAGATAGGGAGGGTTGTAGGGCTGGAGGGGGTTACAGAAATAGGGAGGGTTGTAGGGCTGGAGGGGGTTACAGAGATAGGGAGGGGTGTAGGGCTGGAGGTGGTTACAGAGATAGGGAGGGGTGTAGGGCTGGAGGGGGTTACAGAGATAGGGAGGGGTGTAGGGCTGGAGGGGGTTACAGAGATAGGGAGGGGTGTAGGGCTGGAGGGGGTTAGAGATAGGGAGGGGTGTAGGGGCTGGAGGAGGTTACAGAGATAGGGAGGGGTGTCGGGCTGGAGGAGGTTAGAGAGATAGGGAGGGTTGTAGGGCTGGAGGAGGTTACAGAGATAGGGAGGGGTGTAGGGCTGGAGGAGGTTAGAGAGATAGGGAGGGTTGTAGGGCTGGAGGAGGTTACAGAGATAGGGAGGGGTGTAGGGCTGGAGGAGGTTACAGAGATAGGGAGTGGTGTAGGGCTGGAGGAGGTTGCAGAGATAGGGAGGGTTGTAGGGCTGGAGGAGATTACAGAGATAGGGAGGGGTGTAGGGCTGGAGGAGGTTACAGAGATAGGGAGGGGTGTCGGGCTGGAGGAGGTTACAGAGATAGGGAGGGTTGTAGGGCTGGAGGAGGTTGCAGAGATAGGGAGGGTTGTAGGGCTGGAGGAGGTTACAGAGATAGGGAGGGTTGTAGGGCTGGAGGAGGTTACAGAGATAGGGAGCGGTGTAGGGCTGGAGGAGGTGACAGAGATAGGGAGGGGTGTAGGGCTGGAGGGGGTTACAGAGATAGGGAGGGTTGTAGGGCTGGAGGAGGTTACAGAGATAGGGAGGGGTGTAGGGCTGGAGGAGGTTACAGAGATAGGGAGGGGTGTAGGGCTGGAGGAGGTTACAGAGATAGGGAGGGGTGTAGGCTGGAGGTGGTTACAGAGATAGGGAGGGGTGTCGGGCTGGAGGGGGTTACAGAGATAGGGAGGATTGTAGGGCTGGAGGGGGTTACAGAGATAGGGAGGGGTGTAGGGCTGGAGGGGGTTAGAGATAGGGAGGAGTGTAGGGGCTGGAGGAGGTTCCAGAGATAGGGAGGGGTGAAGGGCTGGAGGGGGTTAGAGATAGGGAGGGGTGTAGGGCTGGAGGGGGTTTCAGAGATAGGGAGGGGTGTAGGGCTGGAGGGGGATTCAGAGATAGGGAGTGGTGTAGGGCTGGAGGGGGTTTCAGAGATAGGGAGGGGTGTAGGGCTGGAGGGGGTTTGAGAGATAGGGAGGGTTGTAGGGCTGGAGGGGGTTTCAGAGATAGGGAGGGGTGTAGGACTGGAGGGGGTTTCAGAGATAGGGAGGCGTGTAGGGCTGGAGGGGGTTACAGAGATAGGGAGGGGTGTAGGGCTGGAGGGGGTTACAGAGATAGGGAGGGGTGTAGGGCTGGAGGAGGTTACAGAGATAGGGAAGGGTGTAGGGCTGGAGGGGGTTACAGAGATAGGGAGGGTTGTAGGGCTGGAGGAGGTTACAGAGATAGGGATGATTGTAGGGCTGGAGGGGGTTACAGAGATAGGGAGGGTTGTAGAGCTGGAGGAGGTTAAAGAGATAGGGAGGGTTGTAGGGCTGGAGGAGGTTAGAGAAATAGGGAGGGTTGTAGGGCTGGAGGGGGTTGCAGAGATAGGGAGGGGTATCGGGGCTGGAGGAGGTTACAGAGATAGAGAGGGGTGTAGGGGGCTGGAGGAGGTTACAGAGATAGGGAGGGGTGTAGGGGCTGGAGGAGGTTACAGAGATAGGGAGGGGTGTAGGGGCTGCAGGAGGTTACAGAGATAGGGAGGGGTGTAGGGCTGGAGGAGGTTACAGAGATAGGGAGGGGTGTAGGGGCTGGAGGAGGTTACAGAGATAGGGAGGGATGTAGGGCTGGAGGAGGTTACAGAGATAAAGAGGTGTGTAGGGCTGGAGGAGGTTACAGAGATAGGGAGGGGTGTAGGGCTGGAGGAGGTTACAGAAATAGGGAGGGTAGTATGGCTGGAGTGGGTTACAGAGATAGGGAGGGTTGTAGGGCTGGAGGAGGTTACAGAGATAGGGAGGGTTGTAGGGCTGGAGGGGGTTACTGAGATAGGGAGGGTTGTAGGGCTGGAGGAGGTTACAGAGATAGGGAGGGTTGTAGGGCTGGAGGAGGTTACAGAGATAGGGAGTGTTGTAGGGCTGGAGGAGGTTAAAGAGATAGCGAGAGTTGTAGGGCTGGAGGAGGTTACAGAAATAGGGAGGGTTGTAGGGCTGGAGGGGGTTACAGAGGTATGGAGGGTTGTAGGGCTGGAGGAGGTTACAGAGATAGGGAGGGTTGTAGGGCTGGAGGGGGTTACAGAAATAGGGAGGGTTGTAGGGCTGGAGGGGGTTACAGAGATAGGGAGGGGTGTAGGGCTGGAGGTGGTTACAGAGATAGGGAGGGGGGTAGGGCTGGAGGGGGTTACAGAGATAGGGAGGGGTGTAGGGCTGGAGGGGGTTACAGAGATAGGGAGGGGTGTAGGGCTGGAGGGGGTTAGAGATAGGGAGGGGTGTAGGGGCTGGAGGAGGTTACAGAGATAGGGAGGGGTGTCGGGCTGGAGGAGGTTAGAGAGATAGGGAGGGTTGTAGGGCTGGAGGAGGTTACAGAGATAGGGAGGGGTGTAGGGCTGGAGGAGGTTAGAGAGATAGGGAGGGTTGTAGGGCTGGAGGAGGTTACAGAGATAGGGAGGGGTGTAGGGCTGGAGGAGGTTACAGAGATAGGGAGTGGTGTAGGGCTGGAGGAGGTTGCAGAGATAGGGAGGGTTGTAGGGCTGGAGGAGATTACAGAGATAGGGAGGGGTGTAGGGCTGGAGGAGGTTACAGAGATAGGGAGGGGTGTCGGGCTGGAGGAGGTTACAGAGATAGGGAGGGTTGTAGGGCTGGAGGAGGTTGCAGAGATAGGGAGGGTTGTAGGGCTGGAGGAGGTTACAGAGATAGGGAGGGTTGTAGGGCTGGAGGAGGTTACAGAGATAGGGAGCGGTGTAGGGCTGGAGGAGGTGACAGAGATAGGGAGGGGTGTAGGGCTGGAGGGGGTTACAGAGATAGGGAGGGTTGTAGGGCTGGAGGAGGTTACAGAGATAGGGAGGGGTGTAGGGCTGGAGGAGGTTACAGAGATAGGGAGGGGTGTAGGGCTGGAGGAGGTTACAGAGATAGGGAGGGGTGTAGGCTGGAGGTGGTTACAGAGATAGGGAGGGGTGTCGGGCTGGAGGGGGTTACAGAGATAGGGAGGATTGTAGGGCTGGAGGGGGTTACAGAGATAGGGAGGGGTGTAGGGCTGGAGGGGGTTAGAGATAGGGAGGAGTGTAGGGGCTGGAGGAGGTTCCAGAGATAGGGAGGGGTGAAGGGCTGGAGGGGGTTAGAGATAGGGAGGGGTGTAGGGCTGGAGGGGGTTTCAGAGATAGGGAGGGGTGTAGGGCTGGAGGGGGATTCAGAGATAGGGAGTGGTGTAGGGCTGGAGGGGGTTTCAGAGATAGGGAGGGGTGTAGGGCTGGAGGGGGTTTGAGAGATAGGGAGGGTTGTAGGGCTGGAGGGGGTTTCAGAGATAGGGAGGGGTGTAGGACTGGAGGGGGTTTCAGAGATAGGGAGGCGTGTAGGGCTGGAGGGGGTTACAGAGATAGGGAGGGGTGTAGGGCTGGAGGGGGTTACAGAGATAGGGAGGGGTGTAGGGCTGGAGGAGGTTACAGAGATAGGGAAGGGTGTAGGGCTGGAGGGGGTTACAGAGATAGGGAGGGTTGTAGGGCTGGAGGGGGTTACAGAGATAGGGAGGGTTGTAGGGCTGGAGGGGGTGACAGAGATAGGGAGGGTTGTAGGGCTGGAGGGGGTTACAGAGATAGGGAGGGTTGTAGGGCTGGAGGGGGTTACAGAGATAGGGAGGGTTGTAGGGCTGGAGGGGGTTCCAGAGATAGGGAGGGTTGTAGGGCTGGAGGGGGTTACAGAGATAGGGAGGGTTGTAGGGCTGGAGGGGTTTACAGAGATAGGGAGGAGTGTAGGGCTGGAGGAGGTTACAGAGATAGGGAGGGGTGTAGGGCTGGAGGAGGTTACAGAAATAGGGAGGGCTGTAGGGTTGGAGGGGGTTACAGAGATAGGGAGGATTGTAGGGCTGGAGGGTGTTACAGAGATAGGGAGGGGTGTAGGGCTGGAGGGGGTTACAGAGATAGGGAGGGGTGTAGGGCTGGAGGGGGTTACAGAGATAGGGAGGGGTGTAGAGCTGGAGGGGGTTACAGAGATAGGGAGGGGTGTAGGGCTGGAGGGGTTTACAGAGATAGGGAAGGTTGTAGGGGCTGGAGGAGGTTACAGAGATAGGGAGGGTTGTAGAGCTGGAGGAGGTTACAGAGATAGGGAGGGTTGTAGGGGCTGGGGGAGGTTACAGAGATAGGGAGGGTTGTGGGGCTGGAGGAGGTTACAGAGATAGGGAGGGTTGTAGGGCTGGAGGAGGTTACAGAAATAGGGAGGGATGTAGGGCTGGAGAGGGTTACAGAGATAGGGAGGTTTGTAGGGCTGGAGGAGGTTACAGAGATAGGGAGGGTTGTAGGGCTGGACGAGGTTACAGAGATAGGGAGGGTTGTAGGGCTGGAGGAGGTTACAGAAATAGGGAGCTTTGTAGGGCTGGAGGGGGTTACAGAGATAGGGAGGGGTGTAGGGCTGGAGGGGGTTACAGAGATAGGGAGGGGTGTAGGGCTGGAGGGGGTTACAGAGATAGGGAGGGGTGTAGGGCTGGAGGGGGTTACAGAGATAGGGAGGGGTGTAGGGCTGGAGGGGGTTAGAGATAGGGAGGAGTTTAGGGGCTGGAGGAGGTTACAGAGAGAGGGAGGGGTGTAGGGCTGGAGGAGGTTAGAGAGATAGGGAGGTTTGTAGGGCTGGAGGAGGTTACAGAGAGAGGGAGGGGTGTAGGGCTGGAGGAGGTTACAGAGATAGGGAGGGGTGTAGGGATGGAGGAGGTTACAGAGATAGGGAGGGTTTTAGGGCTGGAGGAGGTTACAGAGATAGGGAGGGGTGTAGGGCTGGAGGAGGTTACAGAGATAAGGAGGGGTGTAGGGCTGGAGGAGGTTACAGAGATAGCGAGGGTTGTAGGGCTGGAGGAGGTTACAGAGATAGGGAGGGTTGTAGGGCTGGACGAGGTTACAGAGATAGGGAGGTGTGTAGGGCTGGAGGAGGTTACAGAGATAGGGAGGGGTGTAGGGCTGGAGGAGGTTACAGAAATAGGGAGGGTAGTATGGCTGGAGTGGGTGACAGAGATAGGGAGGGTTGTAGGGCTGGAGGGGGTTACAGAGATAGGGAGGGTTGTAGGGCTGGAGGGGGTTACAGAGATAGGGAGGTTTGTAGGGCTGGAGGGGGTTACAGAGATAGGGGGGGTTGTAGGGCTGGAGGAGGTTACAGAGATAGGGAGGGTTGTAGGGCTGGAGGAGGTTAAAGAGATAGGGAGGGTTGTAGGGCTGGAGGAGGTTACAGAAATAGGGAGGGTTGTAGGGCTGGAGGGGGCTACAGAGATAGGGAGGGTTGTAGGGCTGGAGGAGGTTACAGAGATAGGGAGGGTTGTAGGGCTGGAGGGGGTTACAGAGATAGGGAGGGGTGTAGGGCTGGAGGGGGTTAGAGATAGGGAGGGGTGTAGGGGCTGGAGGAGGTTACAGAGATAGGGAGGGGTGTAGGGCTGGAGGAGGTTAGAGAGATAGGGAGGGTTGTAGGGCTGGAGGAGGTTACAGAGATAGGGAGGGGTGTAGGGCTGGAGGAGGTCAGAGAGATAGGGAGGGTTGTAGGGCTGGAGGAGGTTACAGAGATAGGGAGGGTTGTAGGGCTGGAGGAGGTTACAGAAATAGGGAGGGTTGTAGGGCTGGAGGAGGTTACAGAGATAGGGAGGGTTGTAGGGCTGGAGGAGGTTACAGAGATAGGGAGGGGTGTAGGGCTGGAGGAGGTTACAGAGATAGGGAGGGGTGTAGGGCTGGAGGGGGTTACAGAGATAGGGAGGGTTGTAGGGCTGGAGGAGGTTACAGAGATAGGGAGGGGTGTAGGGCTGGAGGAGGTTACAGAGATAGGGAGGGGTGTAGGGCAGGAGGAGGTTACAGAGATAGGGAGGGGTGTAGGGCTGGAGGAGGTTACAGAGATAGGGAGGGGTGTAGGGCTGTAGGGGGTTACAGCGATAGGGAGGGTTGTAGGGCTGGAGGGGGTTACAGAGATAGGGAGGGGTGTAGGGCTGGAGGGGGTTAGAGATATCGAGGGGTGTAGGGACTGGGGGATGTTACAGAGATAGGGAGGGGTGTAGGGCTGGAGGGGTTTAGAGATAGGGAGGGGTGTAAGGCTGGAGGGGGTTTCAGAGATGGGGAGGGGTGTAGGGCTGGAGGGGGTTTCAGAGATAGGGAGGGGTGTAGGGCTGGAGGGGGTTTCAGAGATAGGGAGGGGCGTAGGGCTGGAGGGGGTTTCAGAGATAGGGAGGGGTGTAGGGCTGGAGGGGGTTACAGAGATAGGGAGGGGTGTAGGGCTGGAGGAGGTTACAGAGATAGGGAGGGGTGTAGGGCTGGAGGAGGTTACAGAAATAGGGAGGGCTGTAGGGTTGGAGGGGGTTACAGAGATAGGGAGGATTGTAGGGCTGGAGGGTGTTACAGAGATAGGGAGGGGTGTAGGGCTGGAGGGGGTTACAGAGATAGGGAGGGGTGTAGGGCTGGAGGGGGTTACAGAGATAGGGAGGGGTGTAGGGCTGGAGGGGGTTACAGAGATAGGGAGGGGTGTAGGGCTGGAGGGGTTTACAGAGATAGGGAAGGTTGTAGGGGCTGGAGGAGGTTACAGAGATAGGGAGGGTTGTAGAGCTGGAGGAGGTTACAGAGATAGGGAGGGTTGTAGGGGCTGGGGGAGGTTACAGAGATAGGGAGGGTTGTGGGGCTGGAGGAGGTTACAGAGATAGGGAGGGTTGTAGGGCTGGAGGAGGTTACAGAAATAGGGAGGGATGTAGGGCTGGAGAGGGTTACAGAGATAGGGAGGTTTGTAGGGCTGGAGGAGGTTACAGAGATAGGGAGGGTTGTAGGGCTGGACGAGGTTACAGAGATAGGGAGGGTTGTACGGCTGGAGGAGGTTACAGAAATAGGGAGCTTTGTAGGGCTGGAGGGGGTTACAGAGATAGGGAGGGGTGTAGGGCTGGAGGGGGTTACAGAGATAGGGAGGGGTGTAGGGCTGGAGGGGGTTACAGAGATAGGGAGGGGTGTAGGGCTGGAGGGGGTTACAGAGATAGGGAGGGGTGTAGGGCTGGAGGGGGTTAGAGATAGGGAGGAGTGTAGGGGCTGGAGGAGGTTACAGAGAGAGGGAGGGGTGTAGGGCTGGAGGAGGTTAGAGAGATAGGGAGGGTTGTAGGGCTGGAGGAGGTTACAGAGATAGGGAGGGGTGTAGGGCTGGAGGAGGTTAGAGAGATAGGGAGGTTTGTAGGGCTGGAGGAGGTTACAGAGAGAGGGAGGGGTGTAGGGCTGGAGGAGGTTACAGAGATAGGGAGGGGTGTAGGGATGGAGGAGGTTACAGAGATAGGGAGGGTTTTAGGGCTGGAGGAGGTTACAGAGATAGGGAGGGGTGTAGGGCTGGAGGAGGTTACAGAGATAAGGAGGGGTGTAGGGCTGGAGGAGGTTACAGAGATAGGGAGGGTTGTAGGGCTGGAGGAGGTTACAGAGATAGGGAGGGTTGTAGGGCTGGACGAGGTTACAGAGATAGGGAGGTGTGTAGGGCTGGAGGAGGTTACAGAGATAGGGAGGGGTGTAGGGCTGGAGGAGGTTACAGAAATAGGGAGGGTAGTATGGCTGGAGTGGGTGACAGAGATAGGGAGGGTTGTAGGGCTGGAGGGGGTTACAGAGATAGGGAGGGTTGTAGGGCTGGAGGGGGTTACAGAGATAGGGAGGTTTGTAGGGCTGGAGGGGGTTACAGAGATAGGGGGGGTTGTAGGGCTGGAGGAGGTTACAGAGATAGGGAGGGTTGTAGGGCTGGAGGAGGTTAAAGAGATAGGGAGGGTTGTAGGGCTGGAGGAGGTTACAGAAATAGGGAGGGTTGTAGGGCTGGAGGGGGCTACAGAGATAGGGAGGGTTGTAGGGCTGGAGGAGGTTACAGAGATAGGGAGGGTTGTAGGGCTGGAGGGGGTTACAGAGATAGGGAGGGGTGTAGGGCTGGAGGGGGTTAGAGATAGGGAGGGGTGTAGGGGCTGGAGGAGGTTACAGAGATAGGGAGGGGTGTAGGGCTGGAGGAGGTTAGAGAGATAGGGAGGGTTGTAGGGCTGGAGGAGGTTACAGAGATAGGGAGGGGTGTAGGGCTGGAGGAGGTCAGAGAGATAGGGAGGGTTGTAGGGCTGGAGGAGGTTACAGAGATAGGGAGGGTTGTATGGCTGGAGGAGGTTACAGAAATAGGGAGGGTTGTAGGGCTGGAGGAGGTTACAGAGATAGGGAGGGTTGTAGGGCTGGAGGAGGTTACAGAGATAGGGAGGGGTGTAGGGCTGGAGGAGGTTACAGAGATAGGGAGGGGTGTAGGGCTGGAGGGGGTTACAGAGATAGGGAGGGTTGTAGGGCTGGAGGAGGTTACAGAGATAGGGAGGGGTGTAGGGCTGGAGGAGGTTACAGAGATAGGGAGGGGTGTAGGGCAGGAGGAGGTTACAGAGATAGGGAGGGGTGTAGGGCTGGAGGAGGTTACAGAGATAGGGAGGGGTGTAGGGCTGTAGGGGGTTACAGCGATAGGGAGGGTTGTAGGGCTGGAGGGGGTTACAGAGATAGGGAGGGGTGTAGGGCTGGAGGAGGTTACAGAGATAGGGAGGGTTGTAGGGCTGGAGGAGGTTAAAGAGATAGGGAGGGTTGTAGGGCTGGAGGAGGTTACAGAAATAGGGAGGGTTGTAGGGCTGGAGGGGGCTACAGAGATAGGGAGGGTTGTAGGGCTGGAGGAGGTTACAGAGATAGGGAGGGTTGTAGGGCTGGAGGGGGTTACAGAGATAGGGAGGGGTGTAGGGCTGGAGGGGGTTAGAGATAGGGAGGGGTGTAGGGGCTGGAGGAGGTTACAGAGATAGGGAGGGGTGTAGGGCTGGAGGAGGTTAGAGAGATAGGGAGGGTTGTAGGGCTGGAGGAGGTTACAGAGATAGGGAGGGGTGTAGGGCTGGAGGAGGTCAGAGAGATAGGGAGGGTTGTAGGGCTGGAGGAGGTTACAGAGAGAGGGAGGGTTGTAGGGCTGGAGGAGGTTACAGAAATAGGGAGGGTTGTAGGGCTGGAGGAGGTTACAGAGATAGGGAGGGTTGTAGGGCTGGAGGAGGTTACAGAGATAGGGAGGGGTGTAGGGCTGGAGGAGGTTACAGAGATAGGGAGGGGTGTAGGGCTGGAGGGGGTTACAGAGATAGGGAGGGTTGTAGGGCTGGAGGAGGTTACAGAGATAGGGAGGGGTGTAGGGCTGGAGGAGGTTACAGAGATAGGGAGGGGTGTAGGGCAGGAGGAGGTTACAGAGATAGGGAGGGGTGTAGGGCTGGAGGAGGTTACAGAGATAGGGAGGGGTGTAGGGCTGTAGGGGGTTACAGCGATAGGGAGGGTTGTAGGGCTGGAGGGGGTTACAGAGATAGGGAGGGGTGTAGGGCTGGAGGGGGTTAGAGATATCGAGGGGTGTAGGGACTGGGGGAGGTTACAGAGATAGGGAGGGGTGTAGGGCTGGAGGGGTTTAGAGATAGGGAGGGGTGTAGGGCTGGAGGGGGTTTCAGAGATGGGGAGGGGTGTAGGGCTGGAGGGGGTTTCAGAGATAGGGAGGGGTGTAGGGCTGGAGGGGGTTTCAGAGATAGGGAGGGGCGTAGGGCTGGAGGGGGTTTCAGAGATAGGGAGGGGTGTAGGGCTGGAGGGGGTTACAGAGATAGGGAGGGGTGTAGGGCTGGAGGGGGTTACAGAGATAGGGAGGGGTGTAGGGCTGGAGGAGGTTACAGAGATAGGGAAGGGTGTAGGGCTGGAGGGGGTTACAGAGATAGGGAGGGTTGTAGTGCTGGAGGGGGTTACAGAGAGAGGGAGGGTTGTAGGGCTGGAGGGGGTGACAGAGATAGGGAGGGTTGTAGGGCTGGAGGGGGTTACAGAGATAGGGAGGGTTGTAGGGCTGGAGGGGGTTACAGAGATAGGGAGGGTTGTAGGGCTGGAGGGGGTTCCAGAGATAGGGAGGGTTGTAGGGCTGGAGGGGGTTACAGAGATAGGGAGGGTTGCAGGGCTGGAGGGGTTTACAGAGATAGGGAGGAGTGTAGGGCTGGAGGAGGTTACAGAGATAGGGAGGGGTGTAGGGCTGGAGGAGGTTACAGAAATAGGGAGGGCTGTAGGGCTGGAGGGGGTTACAGAAATAGGGAGGGCTGTAGGGCTGGAGGGTGTTACAGAGATAGGGAGGGGTGTAGGGCTGGAGGGGGTTACAGAGATAGGGAGGGGTGTAGGGCTGGAGGGGGTTACAGAGATAGGGAGGGGTGTAGGGCTGGAGGGGGTTACAGAGATAGGGAGGGGTGTAGGGCTGGAGGGGTTTACAGAGATCGGGAAGGTTGTAGGGGCTGGAGGAGGTTACAGAGATAGGGAGGGTTGTAGAGCTGGAGGAGGTTACAGAGATAGGGAGGGTTGTAGGGGCTGTGGGAGGTTACAGAGACAGGGAGGGTTGTGGGGCTGGAGGAGGTTACAGAGATAGGGAGGGTTGTAGGGCTGGAGGAGGTTACAGAAATAGGGAGGGATGTAGGGCTGGAGAGGGTTACAGAGATAGGGAGGTTTGTAGGGCTGGAGGAGGTTACAGAGATAGGGAGGGTTGTAGGGCTGGACGAGGTTACAGAGATAGGGAGGGTTGTAGGGCTGGAGGAGGTTACAGAAATAGGGAGGGTTGTAGGGGTGGAGGGGGTTACAGAGATAGGGAGGGGTGTAGGGCTGGAGGGGGTTACAGAGATAGGGAGGGGTGTAGGGCTGGAGGGGGTTACAGAGATAGGGAGGGGTGTAGGGCTGGAGGGGGTTACAGAGATAGGGAGGGGTGTAGGCCTGGAGGGGGTTAGAGATAGGGAGGAGTGTAGGGGCTGGAGGAGGTTACAGAGATAGGGAGGGGTGTAGGGCTGGAGGAGGTTAGAGAGATAGGGAGGGTTGTAGGGCTGGAGGAGGTTACAGAGATAGGGAGGGGTGTAGGGCTGGAGGAGGTTAGAGAGATAGGGAGGTTTGTAGGGCTGGAGGAGGTTACAGAGAGAGGGAGGGGTGTAGGGCTGGAGGAGGTTACAGAGATAGGGAGGGGTGTAGGGATGGAGGAGGTTACAGAGATAGGGAGGGTTTTAGGGCTGGAGGAGGTTACAGAGATAGGGAGGGGTGTAGGGCTGGAGGAGGTTACAGAGATAAGGAGGGGTGTAGGGCTGGAGGAGGTTACAGAGATAGGGAGGGTTGTCGGGCTGGAGGAGGTTACAGAGATAGGGAGGGTTGTAGGGCTGGACGAGGTTACAGAGATAGGGAGGTGTGTAGGGCTGGAGGAGGTTACAGAGATAGGGAGGGGTGTAGGGCTGGAGGAGGTTACAGAAATAGGGAGGGTAGTATGGCTGGAGGGGGTGACAGAGATAGGGAGGGTTGTAGGGCTGGAGGGGGTTACAGAAATAGGGAGGGTTGTAGGGCTGGAGGGGGCTACAGAGATAGGGAGGGTTGTAGGGCTGGAGGGGGTTACAGAGATAGGGAGGGGTGTAGGGCTGGAGGGGGTTAGAGATAGGGAGGGGTGTAGGGGCTGGAGGAGGTTACAGAGATAGGGAGGGGTGTAGGGCTGGAGGAGGTTAGAGAGATAGGGAGGGTTGTAGGGCTGGAGGAGTTTACAGAGATAGGGAGGGGTGTAGGGCTGGAGGAGGTCAGAGAGATAGGGAGGGTTGTAGGGCTGGAGGAGGTTACAGAGATAGGGAGGGTTGTAGGGCTGGAGGAGGTTACAGAAATAGGGAGGGTTGTAGGGCTGGAGGAGGTTACAGAGATAGGGAGGGTTGTAGGGCTGGAGGAGGTTACAGAGATAGGGAGGGGTGTAGGGCTGGAGGAGGTTACAGAGATAGGGAGGGGTGTAGGGCTGGAGGGGGTTACAGAGATAGGGAGGGTTGTAGGGCTGGAGGAGGTTACAGAGATAGGGAGGGGTGTAGGGCTGGAGGAGGTTACAGAGATAGGGAGGGGTGTAGGGCAGGAGGAGGTTACAGAGATAGGGAGGGGTGTAGGGCTGGAGGAGGTTACAGAGATAGGGAGGGGTGTAGGGCTGTAGGGGGTTACAGCGATAGGGAGGGTTGTAGGGCTGGAGGGGGTTACAGAGATAGGGAGGGGTGTAGGGCTGGAGGGGGTTAGAGATATCGAGGGGTGTAGGGACTGGGGGAGGTTACAGAGATAGGGAGGGGTGTAGGGCTGGAGGGGTTTAGAGATAGGGAGGGGTGTAGGGCTGGAGGGGGTTTCAGAGATGGGGAGGGGTGTAGGGCTGGAGGGGGTTTCAGAGATAGGGAGGGGTGTAGGGCTGGAGGGGGTTTCAGAGATAGGGAGGGGCGTAGGGCTGGAGGGGGTTTCAGAGATAGGGAGGGGTGTAGGGCTGGAGGGGGTTTCAGAGATAGGGAGGGGTGTAGGGCTGGAGGGGGTTTCAGAGATAGGGAGGGGTGTAGGGCTGGAGGGGGTTACAGAGATAGGGAGGGGTGTAGGGCTGGAGGGGGTTACAGAGATAGGGAGGGGTGTAGGGCTGGAGGAGGTTACAGAGATAGGGAGGGGTGTAGGGCTGGAGGGGGTTACAGAGATAGGGACGGTTGGAGGGCTGGAGGGGGTTACAGAGATAGGGAGGGTTGTAGGGCTGGAGGGAGTGACAGAGATAGGGAGGGTTGTAGGGCTGGAGGGGGTTACAGAGATAGGGAGGGTTGTAGGGCTGGAGGGGGTTACAGAGATTGGGAGGGTTGTAGGGCTGGAGGGGGTGACAGAGATAGGGAGGGTTGTTGGGCTGGAGGGGATTACAGAGATAGGGAGGGTTGTAGGGCTGGAGGGGGTTACAGAGATAGGGAGGAGTGTAGGGCTGGAGGAGGTTACAGAGATAGGGAGGGGTGTAGGGCTGGAGGAGGTTGCAGAAATAGGGAGGGCTGTAGGTCTGGAGGGGGTTTCAGAGATAGGGAGGGGTGTAGGGCTGGAGGGGGTTACAGAGATAGGGAGGGTTGTAGGGGCTGGAGGAGGTTACAGAGATAGGGAGGGTTGTAGGGCTGGAGGAGGTTACAGAGATAGGGAGGGTTGTAGGGGCTGGGGGAGGTTACAGAGATAGGGAGGGTTGCAGGGCTGGAGGTGGTTACAGAGATAGGGAGGGTTGTAGGGCTGGAGGAGGTTACAGACATAGGGAGGGGTGTAGGGCTGGAGGAGGTCACAGAGATAGGGAGGGGTGTAGGGGCTGGAGGAGGTTACAGAGATTGGGAGGGATGTAGGGCTGGAGGAGGTTACAGACATAGGGAGTGGTGTAGGGGGCTGGAGGAGGTTACAGAGATAGGGAGGTATATAGGGCTGGAGGTGGTTACAGAGATAGGGAGGGTGTAGGGGGCTGGAGGAGGTTACAGAGATAGGGAGGAGTGTAGGGCTGGAGGAGGTTACAGAAATTGGGAGGGTTGTATGGCTGGAGGAGGTTACAGAGATAGGGAGGGTTGTAGGGCTGGAGGAGGTTACAGAGATAGGGAGGGTTGTAGGGCTGGAGGGGGTTACAGAGGTAGGGAGGGTTGTAGGGCTGGAGGAGGTTACAGAGATAGGGAGGGTTGTAGGGCTGGAGGTGGTTACAGAGATAGGGAGGGTGTAGGGGGCTGGAGGAGGTTACAGAGATAGCGAGGGGTGTAGGGCTGGAGGAGGTTACAGAAATAGGGAGGGTAGTATGGCTGGAGGGGGTTACAGAGATAGGGAGGGTTGTAGGGCTGGAGGAGGTTACAGAGATAGGGATGATTGTAGGGCTTGAGGGGGTTTCAGAGATAGGGAGTGTTGTAGGGCTGGAGGAGGATACAGAGATAGGGAGGGTTGTAGGGCTGGAGGAGGTTACAGAGATAGGGAGGGTTGTAGGGCTGGAGGAGGTTAAAGAGATAGGGAGGGTTGTAGGGCTGGAGGAGGTTAGAGAAATAGGGAGGGTTGTAGGGCTGGAGGGGGTTGCAGAGATAGGGAGGGGTATAGGGGCTGGAGGAGGTTACAGAGATAGGGAGGGGTGTAGGGGGCTGGAGGAGGTTACAGAGATAGGGAGGGGTGTAGGGGCTGGAGGAGGTTACAGAGATAGGGAGGGGTGTAGGGGCTGCAGGAGGTTACAGAGATAGGGAGGTGTGTAGGGCTGGAGGAGGTTACAGAGATAGGGAGGGGTGTAGGGGCTGGAGGAGGTTACAGAGATAGGGAGGGATGTAGGGCTGGAGGAGGTTACAGAGATAAAGAGGTGTGTAGGGCTGGAGGAGGTTACAGAGATAGGGAGGGGTGTAGGGCTGGAGGAGGTTACAGAAATAGGGAGGGTAGTATGGCTGGAGTGGGTTACAGAGATAGGGAGGGTTGTAGGGCTGGAGGAGGTTACAGAGATAGGGAGGGTTGTAGGGCTGGAGGGGGTTACTGAGATAGGGAGGGTTGTAGGGCTGGAGGAGGTTACAGAGATAGGGAGGGTTGTAGGGCTGGAGGAGGTTACAGAGATAGGGAGTGTTGTAGGGCTGGAGGAGGTTAAAGAGATAGCGAGAGTTGTAGGGCTGGAGGAGGTTACAGAAATAGGGAGGGTTGTAGGGCTGGAGGGGGTTACAGAGGTATGGAGGGTTGTAGGGCTGGAGGAGGTTACAGAGATAGGGAGGGTTGTAGGGCTGGAGGGGGTTACAGAAATAGGGAGGGTTGTAGGGCTGGAGGGGGTTACAGAGATAGGGAGGGGTGTAGGGCTGGAGGTGGTTACAGAGATAGGGAAGGGTGTAGGGCTGGAGGGGGTTACAGAGATAGGGAGGGGTGTAGGGCTGGAGGGGGTTACAGAGATAGGGAGGGGTGTAGGGCTGGAGGGGGTTAGAGATAGGGAGGGGTGTAGGGGCTGGAGGAGGTTACAGAGATAGGGAGGGGTGCCGGGCTGGAGGAGGTTAGAGAGATAGGGAGGGTTGTAGGGCTGGAGGACGTTACAGAGATAGGGAGGGGTGTAGGGCTGGAGGAGGTTAGAGAGATAGGGAGGTTTGTAGGGCTGGAGGAGGTTACAGAGATAGGGAGGGGTGTAGGGCTGGAGGAGGTTACAGAGATAGGGAGTGGTGTAGGGCTGGAGGAGGTTATAGAGATAGGGAGGGTTGTAGGGCTGGAGGAGATTACAGAGATAGGGAGGGGTGTAGGGCTGGAGGAGGTTACAGAGATAGGGAGGGGTGTCGGGCTGGAGGAGGTTACAGAGATAGGGAGGGTTGTAGGGCTGGAGGAGGTTGCAGAGATAGGGAGGGTTGTAGGGCTGGAGGAGGTTACAGAGATAGGGAGGGTTGTAGGGCTGGAGGAGGTTACAGAGATAGGGAGCGGTGTAGGGCTGGAGGAGTTTACAGAGATAGGGAGGGGTGTAGGGCTGGAGGGGGTTACAGAGATAGGGAGGGTTGTAGGGCTGGAGGAGGTTACAGAGATAGGGAGGGGTGTAGGGCTGGAGGAGGTTAGAGAGATAGGGAGGGGTGTAGGGCTGGAGGAGGTTACAGAGATAGGGAGAGGTGTAGGCTGGAGGAGGTTACAGAGATAGGGAGGGGTGTCGGGCTGGAGGGGGTTACAGAGATAGGGAGGATTGTAGGGCTGGAGGGGGTTACAGAGATAGGGAGGGGTGTAGGGCTGGAGGGGGTTAGAGATAGGGAGGGGTGTAGGGGCTGGAGGAGGTTACAGAGATAGGGAGGGGTGAAGGGCTGGAGGGGGTTAGAGATAGGGAGGGGTGTAGGGCTGGAGGGGGTTTCAGAGATAGGGAGGGGTGTAGGGCTGGAGGGGGTTTCAGAGATAGGGAGTGGTGTAGGGCTGGAGGGGGTTTCAGAGATAGGGAGGGGTGTAGGGCTGGAGGGGGTTTGAGAGATAGGGAGGGGTGTAGGGCTGGAGGGGGTTTCAGAGATAGGGAGGGGTGTAGGACTGGAGGGGGTTTCAGAGATAGGGAGGCGTGTAGGGCTGGAGGGGGTTACAGAGATAGGGATGGGTGTAGGGCTGGAGGGGGTTACAGAGATAGGGAGGGGTGTAGGGCTGGAGGAGGTTGCAGAGATAGGGAATGGTGTAGGGCTGGAGGGGGTTACAGAGATAGGGAGGGTTGTAGGGCTGGACGGGGTTACAGAGATAGGGAGGGTTGTAGGGCTGGAGGGGGTGACAGAGATAGGGAGGGTTGTAGGGCTGGAGGGGGTTACAGAGATAGGGAGGGTTGTAGGGCTGGAGGGGGTTACAGAGATAGGGAGGGTTGTAGGGCTGGAGGGGGTTCCAGAGATAGGGAGGGTTGTAGGGCTGGAGGGGGTTACAGAGATAGGGAGGGTTGTTGGGCTGGAGGGGTTTACAGAGAAAGGGAGGTGTGTAGGGCTGGAGGAGGTTACAGAGATAGGGAGGGGTGTAGGGCTGGAGGAGGTTACAGAAATAGGGAGGGCTGTAGGGCTGGAGGGGGTTACAGAGATAGGGAGGATTGTAGGGCTGGAGGGTGTTACAGAGATAGGGAGGGGTGTAGGGCTGGAGGGGGTTACAGAGATAGGGAGGGGTGTAGGGCTGGAGGGGGTTACAGAGATAGGGAGGGGTGTAGGGCTGGAGGGGGTTACAGAGATAGGGAGGGGTGTAGGGCTGGAGGGGTTTACAGAGATAGGGAAGGTTGTAGGGGCTGGAGGAGGTTACAGAGATAGGGAGGGTTGTAGAGCTGGAGGAGGTTACAGAGATAGGGAGGGTTGTAGGGGCTGGGGGAGGTTACAGAGATAGGGAGGGTTGTAGGGCTGGAGGAGGTTACAGAGATAGGGAGGGTTGTAGGGCTGGAGGAGGTTACAGAAATAGGGAGGGATGTAGGGCTGGAGAGGGTTACAGAGATAGGGAGGTTTGTAGGACTGGAGGAGGTTACAGAGATAGGGAGGGTTGTAGGGCTGGACGAGGTTACAGAGATAGGGAGGGTTGTAGGGCAGGGGCGGTTACAGAGATAGAGAGTGGTGCAGTGCTGGAGGCGGTTACAGAGATAGGGAGGGGTGTAGGGGCTGGAGGAGGTTACAGAGATAGCGAGGGATGTAGGGCTGGAGGAGGTTACAGAGATAGGGAGGGGTGTAGGGGCTGGAGGAGGTTACAGAGATAGGGAGGGGTGTAGGGGGCTGGAGGAGGTTACAGAGATAGGGAGCGGTGTAGGGTCTGGAGGAGGTTACAGAGATAGGGAGCGGTGTAGGGGCTGGAGGAGGTTACAGAGATAGGGAGAGGTGTAGGGCTGGAGGAGGTTACAGAGATAGGGAGGGGTGTAGGGGCTGGAGGAGGTTACAGAGTTAGGGAGGGATGTAGGGCTGGAGGAGGTTACAGACATAGGGAGTGGTGTAGGGCCTGGAGGAGGTTACAGAGATAGGGAGGGATGTAGGGCTGGAGGTGGTTACAGAGATAGGGAGGGTGTAGTGGGCTGGAGGAGGTTACAGAGATAGGGAGGAATGTAGGGCTGGAGGAGGTTACAGAGATAAAGAGGTGTGTAGGGCTGGAGGAGGTTACAGAGATAGGGAGGGTTGTAGGGCTGGAGGAGGTTACAGAAATAGGGAGGGTTGTAGGGCTGGAGGGGGTTACAGAGATAGGGAGGGTTGTAGGGCTGGAGGAGGTGACAGAGATAGGGAGGGTTGTAGGGCTGGATGGGGTTACAGAGATAGGGAGGGTTGTAGGGCTGGAGGGGGTTACAGAGATAGGGAGGGGTGTAGGGCTGGAGGGGGTTACAGAGATAGGGAGGGGTGTAGGGCTGGAGGGGGTTACAGAGATAAGGAGGGGTGTAGGGCTGGAGGGGGTTACAGAGATAGGGAGGGGTGTAGGGCTGGAGGGGGTTTCAGAGATAGGGAGGGGTGTAGGGCTGGAGGGGGTTACAGAGATAGGGAGGGGTGTAGGGGCTGGAGAGGGTTACAGAGATAGGGAGGCGTGTAGGGGCTGGAGGGGGTTACAGAGATAGGGAGGGGTGTAGGGCTGGAGGGGGTTACAGAGATAGGGAGGGTTGTAGGGCTGGAGGAGGTTACAGAGATAGGGAGGAGTGTAGGGCTGGAGGAGGTTACAGAGATAGGGATGGGTGTAGGGCTGGAGGGGGTTACAGAGATAGGGAGGGTTGTAGGACTGGAGGGGGTTACAGAGATAGGGAGGGTTGTGGGCTGGAGCGGGTTACAGAGATAGGAAGGGTTGTAGGGCTGGAGGGGGTTACAGAGATAGGGAGGGTTGTAGGGCTGGAGGGGGTTACAGAGATAGGGAGGGTTGTAGGGCTGGAGGGGGTTACAGAGATAGGGAGGAGTGTAGGGCTGGAGGAGGTTACAGAGATAGGGAGGGGTGTAGGGCTGGAGGAGGTTACAGAAATAGGGAGGGTTGTAGGGCTGGAGGGGGTTACAGAGATAGGGAGGGTTGTAGGGCTGGAGGGGGTTACAGAGGTAGGGAGGGGTGTAGGGCTGGAGGGGGTTACAGAGATAGGGAGGGGTGTAGGGCTGGAGGGGGTTACACAGATAGGGAGGGGTGTAGGGCTGGAGAGGGTTACAGAGATAGGGAGGGGTGTAGGGCTGGAGGGGGTTACAGAGATAGGGAGGGTTGGAGGGGCTGGAGGAGGTTACAGAGATAGGGAGGGCTGTAGGGCTGGAGGAGGTTACAGAGATACGGAGGGTTGTAGGGGCTGGGGGAGGTTACAGAGCTAGGGAGGGTTGTAGGGCTGGAGGATGTTACAGAGATAGGGAGGGTTGTAGGGCTGGAGGAGGTTACAGAAATAGGGAGGGTTGTAGGGCTGGAGGGGGTTACAGAGATAGGGAGGGTTGTAGGGCTGGAGGAGGTTACAGAGATAGGGAGGGTTGTAGGGCTGGAGGAGGTTACAGAGAAAGGGAGGGGTGTAGGGGCTGGAGGAGGTTACAAAGATAGGGAGGGTTGTCGGGCTGGATGAGGTTACAGAGATAGGGAGGTTTGTAGGGCTGGAGGAGGTTACAGAAATAGGGAGGGTTGTAGGGCTGGAGGGGGTTACAGAGATAGGGAGGGGTAAAGGGCTGGAGGAGGTTACAAAGATAGGGAGGGGTATAGGGCTGGAGGAGGTTACAAAGATAGGGAGGGGTGTAGGGCTGGAGGTTAGATAGATAGGGAGGGTTGTGGGACTGGAGGAGGTTAGAGATAGGGAGGGTTGTAGGGCTGGTGGAGGTTACAGAGATAGGGAGGGGTGTAGGGCTGGAGGAGGTTGCAGAAATAGGGAGGGTTGTAGGGCTGGAGGAGGTTACAGAGATAGGGAGGGGTGTAGGGCTGGAGGAGGTTACAGAAATAGGGAGGTTTGTAGGGCTGGAGGAGGTTACAAAAATAGGGAGGGGTGTAGGGCTGGAGGTTAGAGAGATAGGGAGGGTTGTGGGACTGGAGGAGGTTACAGAAATAGGGAGGGTTGTAGGGCTGGAGGGGGTTACAGAGATAGGGAGGAGTGTTGGGCTGGAGGGGGTTATAGAAATAGGGAGGGTTGTGGGGCTGGAGGGGGTTACAGAGATAGGGAGGGTTGTAGGGCTGGAGGAGGTTACAGAAATAGGGAGGGGTGTAGGGCTGGAGGAGGTTACAGAGATAGGGAGGGGTATAGGGCTGGAGGAGGTTACAAAGATAGGGAGGGGTGTAGGGCTGGAGGTTAGAGAGATAGGGAGGGTTGTGGGACTGGAGGAGGTTAGAGATAGGGAGGGTTGTAGGGCTGGAGGAGGTTACAGAAATAGGGAGGAGTGTAGGGCTGGAGTGGGTTACAGAAATAGGGAGGGTTGTAGGGCTGGAGGGGGTTACAGAGATAGGGAGGGTTGTAAGGCTGGAGGGGGTTACAGAGATAGGGAGGAGTGTAGGGCTGGAGTGGGTTACAGAAATAGGGAGGGTTGTAGGGCTGGAGGGGGTTACAGAGATAGGGAGGGTTGTAGGGCTGGTGGAGGTTACCGAAATAGCGAGGGGTGTAGGGCTGGAGGATGTTACAGAGATAGGGAGTGGTGTAGGGCTGGAGGAGGTTACAGAGATAGGGAGGGGTGTAGGGCTGGAGGTTAGAGAGATAGGGAGGGTTGTGGGACTGGAGGAGGTTACAGAGATAGGGAGGGTTGTGGGACTGGAGGAGGTTAGAGATAGGGAGGGGTGTAGGGCTGGAGGAGGTTACAGAGATAGGGAGGGGTGTAGGGCTGGAGGAGGTTACAGAGAGAGGGAGGGTCGTAGGGCTGGACGAGGTTACAGAGATAGGGAGGGTTGTAGGGCTAGAGGGGGCTACAGAGATAGGGAGGGTTGTAGGGCTGGAGGAGGTTACAGAGATAGGGAGGGTTGTAGGGCTGGAGGAGGTTACAGAGATAGGGAGGGTTGTAGGGCTGGAGGAGGTTAAAGATATAGGGAGGGTTGTAGGGCAGGAGGAGGTTACAGAAATAGGGAGGGTTGTAGGGCTGGAGGGGGTTACAGAGATAGGGAGGAGTGTAGGGCTGGAGGGGGTTACAGAGATAGGGAGGGGTCTAGGGCTGGAGGAGGTTACAGAGATAGGGAGGGGTGTAGGGCTGGAGGGGGTTACAGAGATCGGGAGGATTGTAGGGCTGGAGGGGGTTACAGAGTTAGGGAGGGGTCTAGGGCTGGAGGAGGTTAAAGAGATAGGGAGGGGTGTAGGGCTGGAGGGGGTTACAGAGATAGGGAGGGTTTTAGGGCTGGGGGTTTACAGAGATAGGGAGTGGTGTAGGGCTGGAGGAGGTTACAGAGAAAGGGAGGGGTGTAGGGGCTGGAGGAGGTTACAAAGATAGGGAGGGTTGTCGGGCTGGATGAGGTTACAGAGATAGGGAGGTTTGTAGGGCTGGAGGAGGTTACAGAAATAGGGAGGGTTGTAGGGCTGGAGGGGGTTACAGAGATAGGGAGGGGTAAAGGGCTGGAGGAGGTTACAAAGATAGGGAGGGGTATAGGGCTGGAGGAGGTTACAAAGATAGGGAGGGGTGTAGGGCTGGAGGTTAGATAGATAGGGAGGGTTGTGGGACTGGAGGAGGTTAGAGATAGGGAGGGTTGTAGGGCTGGTGGAGGTTACAGAGATAGGGAGGGGTGTAGGGCTGGAGGAGGTTGCAGAAATAGGGAGGGTTGTAGGGCTGGAGGAGGTTACAGAGATAGGGAGGGGTGTAGGGCTGGAGGAGGTTACAGAAATAGGGAGGGTTGTAGGGCTGGAGGAGGTTACAAAAATAGGGAGGGGTGTAGGGCTGGAGGTTAGAGAGATAGGGAGGGTTGTGGGACTGGAGGAGGTTACAGAAATAGGGAGGGTTGTAGGGCTGGAGGGGGTTACAGAGATAGGGAGGAGTGTTGGGCTGGAGGGGGTTATAGAAATAGGGAGGGTTGTGGGGCTGGAGGGGGTTACAGAGATAGGGAGGGTTGTAGGGCTGGAGGAGGTTACAGAAATAGGGAGGGGTGTAGGGCTGGAGGAGGTTACAGAGATAGGGAGGGGTATAGGGCTGGAGGAGGTTACAAAGATAGGGAGGGGTGTAGGGCTGGAGGTTAGAGAGATAGGGAGGGTTGTGGGACTGGAGGAGGTTAGAGATAGGGAGGGTTGTAGGGCTGGAGGAGGTTACAGAAATAGGGAGGAGTGTAGGGCTGGAGTGGGTTACAGAAATAGGGAGGGTTGTAGGGCTGGAGGGGGTTACAGAGATAGGGAGGGTTGTAAGGCTGGAGGGGGTTACAGAGATAGGGAGGAGTGTAGGGCTGGAGTGGGTTACAGAAATAGGGAGGGTTGTAGGGCTGGAGGGGGTTACAGAGATAGGGAGGGTTGTAGGGCTGGTGGAGGTTACCGAAATAGCGAGGGGTGTAGGGCTGGAGGATGTTACAGAGATAGGGAGTGGTGTAGGGCTGGAGGAGGTTACAGAGATAGGGAGGGGTGTAGGGCTGGAGGTTAGAGAGATAGGGAGGGTTGTGGGACTGGAGGAGGTTACAGAGATAGGGAGGGTTGTGGGACTGGAGGAGGTTAGAGATAGGGAGGGGTGTAGGGCTGGAGGAGGTTACAGAGATAGGGAGGGGTGTAGGGCTGGAGGAGGTTACAGAGAGAGGGAGGGTCGTAGGGCTGGACGAGGTTACAGAGATAGGGAGGGTTGTAGGGCTGGAGGAGTTTACAGAAATAGGGAGGGTTGTAGGGCTGGAGGGGGTTACAGAGATAGGGAGGGATGTAGGGCTGGAGGGGGTTACAAAGATAGGGAGGGATGTAGGGACTGGAGGGGGTTACAGAGATAGGGAGGTTTGTCGGGCTGGTGGGGGTTACAGAGATAGGGAGGGTTGTAGGGCTGGAGGGGGTTACAGAGATAGGGAGGGTTGTAGGGCTGGAGGGGGTTACAGAGATAGGGAGGGGTTTAGGGACTGGAGGAGGTTACAGAGAATGGATGTGTGAGGCCATGGACGGATTTGAACACCACGTCACCAAAGCTAATGCCATGGGGAGGTTTGCTGGGGCTGTTGGGGAGGGTTTAAACTAGCTTGGCAGGGGGATGGGCACCAGCATATAGGAGTAGAAAAGAGGAATAAGGTGCATAAAAGAGTGAGTGAGTTGGATAGTACTAGAGAATAAAGTAGTACTAGAGGCGGATGTAGTATCATTTTAGATAGGTGCAGACTAGGAAAGACTACGAAAAATTAAAAACTGGGATTAGAATGCAGGTACGTAAATGCACAAAGTGTGGTGAATAAGGTTGGTGAGCTACAAGCACAGTCATGTGGCAATATGATGTGTTAATAATGGAAACGTGGATTAAAAGCAGTGAGGAATGGGCAGTTAATATTCAAGGGTACAAGGTGTTCAGAAAAGATAGGGAAGGAAAAAAGGGAGCTGTGGTGGCAGTGCTGATTAAGGAAGACGTAGTGTTGGAAAGGAAGGATGTTCTTGAGGGGACAACGACTGAATCTGTTTGGTTAGAGTTGAGGAGCAAAAAGGGTATGATCACGCTATTGGGGGTATTCTTTTGGCCTCCAAATAGTGAGAGGGAGGTAGAGGAGCAAATCTGCAGGGAAATCGCAGAGATATGCAAGAGCTATAGAATGGTGATATTGGGGGACTTTAATTACCCAAACATTGATTGGGATAATGTTAGAGTAAAGGGAAAGGAGGGGGAGGAAGTACTGAAATGTGTTCAGGAGAATTTCTTTGACCAGTATGTTCTTGACCCAACTATGAAGGATGCATTGCTGGATCTGGTGCTGGGGAATGAGGTGGGCCAGGTCGACCAAGTGTCTGTGCGAGAACACTTGGGTACGAGTGATCATCGTATCATAAGATTTAGATTAGTAATAGAGAGGAGCAAGGAACAATCTAGAGTGGAACTTCTAAATAGGAATAGGGCTAACTTCAATGTGATGCAAAAGGATCTAGCCAGGGTAAAATGGAACTAAAGACTGACAGGAAAAACTGTAACGGAACAATGGGTGATTTAAGGAGGAGATGTTCCAAGTACAGGCTAGGTACATTCCAACAAGAGGGAAGGGTAAGGGAACCAAAGCAAGGGCTCCTTGGATGACGAGGGAGATAGAGAAGATGAAACAAAAAAAGAGGGTGTATGATGCATGTCAGGTAAATTTTTCAAGGGCGAACCAGACCAAATACAATAAGTTGAGAGGGGAAGTGAAGTTGAAAATAAGATTGGCAAAGAGAGAATATGAGAGTAGAATGGTGGTTGACATAAAAGGGAACCCAAAAATCTTCTACCGGCATGTAAACAGTAAATGGGTAGTAAGAGGCGGGGTGGGGCCTATTCACACAGAACACACACAGAAACCCCACAGTGCAGATAGAGGCCATTTCGGCCCATCGAGCCTGCACCGACACATGTCCCACCCGATCCCCGTAACCCCACGTATTTAATCCCCCTAACACTAAGGGTCAATTTATCATAGCCAATCAACCTAACCCGCACATCTTTGGACTGTGGGAGGAAACCGGAGCACCCGGAGGAAACCCACGCAAACACGGGGAGAATGTGCAAACTCCACACAGACAGTTACCCGAGGCCGGATTCGAACCCGGGTCCCTGGCGCTGTGAGGCAACAGTGCTAACCACTATGCCACCGTGCTGCTATTCGGGACAAAGAAGGTGATATATGCTTAGAGACTCAGGGAAAGGCTAGAATACTCAATGAGTACTTTGTATCTGTGTTTACTTAAGAGGAGGATGCTGACAAAATATCGGTAGAAGTGGAAAAGGTAGAAGCAATGGAAGGGGTGAAAATTGATAGGCAGGTTGTACTAGAAAGGCTGGGTATGCTTGCATCCCATGTACCTAAGGGAATTGGGGCAGGAGATAGCGGAAGGGCTTGCCATAATTTTCCAATCTTCCCTAGATGGGTGGGGAGGTGCCTGAGGATTGGAAAGTGGCAAATGTGACACCATTGTTCAAGAAAGGGTGTAAGGGCAATCTTAGTAACTACAGGCCGGTCAGTTTAACATCAGTGGTGGGTAAAGTTTTAGAAACAATAATCAAGGAAAAAATTAACGGGCACTTGGAGAGGTTTAAGCTAATTAAGGAGAGCCAACACGGATTTGTAAAAGGCAGGTCATGTTTGACTAATCTAATTGAATTTGTGATGAAGTAACAGGGAGGATTGATGAAGGGAATGCAATGGATGTTGTCTACATGGGTGTTAGGAAGGCGTTTGACAAAGTACCACATAAAAGGCTGGTTGACAAAATTAAGGCTCATGCAATAGGTGGGTCAGTGGCAGCTTGGATAAGGAATTGGCTTAAGGACAGAAAACAGCAAGTTGTGGTAAATGGCTGTTTTTCAGACTGGTGGAAGGTAGACAGTGGTGTTCCCCAAGGGTCAGTGCTGGGGCCACTGCTTTTTTTGATATATATAAATGACCCGGATATTGGAATACAGAGTAGAATTTCTAAATTTGCCGATGACACCAAACTTGGGGGTATGGCAAACAGTGAGGATGATACCAATCGACTGCAACTGGACATAGAAAGGCTAGCAGAATGGGCAGACAAGTGACAGATGGAATTTAATACAGAGAAGTGTGAGGTGATGCATTTTGGTAGAAGGAACAGGGAAAGGCAATATACACTTAATGGCATAGTTTTAACGAGTGTGCAGGGACAGAGGGACCTGGGAGTTAATGTGCATAGTCCCTGAAGGAGGCAGGACATATTGAGAGAGTGGTTAGCAAAGCATATGGGATCTTGGGCTTCATAAATAGAGGTATTGAGTACAAAAGTAGAGAAGTTATGCTGAACCTTTATAAAGCACTGGTTAGGCCACAACTGGTGTATTGCATCCGGTTCTGGTCACCACACTTTAGGAAGGTTGTGAAGGTTCTTGAGAGGGTGCAGAGGAGATTTACCAGAATGGTTCTGGGGTTGGGGGATCTTAGCTACAAGGACAGATTGGAGAAGCTGGATTTGATTTCATTAGAGCAAAGGAGGTTGAGGGGTGATTTGATAGAGGTGTACAGGATTATGATGGGTTTGGATAGGCTAGACGGTGAAAGGCTGTTCCCACTAGTTGATGGTACAAGGACTAGGGGACACAGATTTAAGGTTTTGGGCAAGAGACACGGGGGATGTGACGAAAAACTTTTTTACGCAGCGAGTGGTGATGACCTGGAATTCGCTGCCGACGGAAGTGGTGGAAGCGGAGACACTCAATGTTTTCAAGGGGAGACTGGATAGGCACTTGAGGGAAATAAACTTGCAGGGCTACGGGGATAGAGCGGGGGAATGGGACTGGCTGGATTGCTCTACAGAGAGCTGGCATGGACTCGATGGGCCGAATGGCCTCCTTCTGTGCCATTATAAATCTATGACTCTATGGGGGAAAAATTCAGTTGTTTGCGCCTCCCGTTAGCACCTTAAGAGGGCACTAATGGGGCACAAAGCAACTAGCGCCCGTCCGCGGCGATGTTTGCGCCACTCACGAAATTAACTAGACATTTTGCGGCGGCGCTAAACACTGCCGCCATGATCTCTTGCGCCGGCAGATCGTGACGTCAGTTGGTGCGCAACGCCCTGGTAGCGCCCCGGACCGGATATTGAGTGGCGCCCCCTGCCTTACCGCCTGCCGCTAGCAACGACAGGTTGAGGGGAGTGTTTTGCAGTCAGAAAGGGACTGGGGGAGCGCTATTTAAAGGCGACCGCTTCCTGCCTTTTTTTGCTGGTGGCATTTTTGCACCACGCATTCTGAGAGCGAGAGAGAGACTTCTGGAGAGATTCAACGCTGTGTGAAGGAGTTTTGGGTACTGAGCAGCACTTTGCAGGTTAATTTTGATTTGCCCTTCCTTGTATCTATTTAGAAGAGACTGTGGGGGCTGCACTCTGAGCTCCTTCCCTGGGTCTCTCCATTGTTCTTTCCAGTAGATTTGATGTACAGGTTTCTCCAGGCCGAGATTCAAGGCTGCAATGAGCAGGATGTGGATGGAGAGCAAGAACAACCCTCCCCTTTAAGATAAAAACAGAAAATGCTGGAGAAACTCAGCAGGTCAAGCAGCATCTGTGAAGAGAGAAACAGAGTTAACGTTTCAGGTCGATAACCATTCGTCAGAACTCCCCTTTAAGAATTGGCCGGTGCCAGTGTGTCTGTGTTCCATTGCTGACTGACATCACATGAGCTTCGCCAGTGCTGTGAGGCAGCGCCTCGCTCCTTGGCCTTTGCACCTTAAGACAGATGTGAAGCGCCTGATTTAGCGCTCCAATCATCTCCAGGGCGATAAAAGCCAAGTTTGCTGTCGGAGGCGATAATTAGCCCCAGGCGCTAAACTTTGTGCACGGCCGATAATGGCGCCCCAAATGGGGCGATACCGAATTTTTCCCCCATGACTAAAACCAATACAATCTAATACCAAGAGAGAGACAGATAAATATTTGAAGAAAATATTGGCGGATACAGGGAAAGAGCAGGATAATGTGATTAGTGTGTCAAGCTGGGACTGGGACAGGCATGACGATGCAAAATGTCCTCCTGTGCTAAAATTTCTATCATTCTATGAAACCGCTCTGAATATTTGAATTATTATAAGACAGTCTCAGGTGCAAACTCTATAAATTTTTCAAGAAAAGGTGGATCACATCTGCATCCGCATCTGTTTCTTTTCCCCAACCTGTCACAATAGCTGTAGCTGATTTGTGTAGACTATAGATTGGGCTGTAGCTGACTTGTGTAGACTATAGATTGGGCTGTAGCTGACTTGTGTAGACTATAGATTGGGTTGTAGGTGACCTGTGTAGACTATAGATTGGGCTGTAGGTGACTTGTGTAGACTATAGATTGGGCTGTAGGTGACTTGTGTAGACTATAGATTGGGCTGTAGGTGACTTGTGTAGACTATAGATTGGACTGTAGCTGACTTGTGTAGACTATAGATTGGGCTGTAGCTGACTTGTGTAGACTATAGATTGGGCTGTAGCTGACTTGTGTAGACTATAGATTGGGCTGTAGCTGACTTGTGTAGACTATAGATTGGGCTGTAGCTGACTTGTGTAGACTATAGATTGGGTTGTAGGTGACTTGTGTAGACTATAGATTGGGTTGTAGGTGACTTGTGTAGACTATAGATTGGGCTGTAGCTGACTTGTGTAGACTATAGATTGGGCTGTAGGTGACTTGTGTAGACTATAGATTGGGCTGTAGGTGACTTGTGTAGACTATAGATTGGGCTGTAGGTGACTTGTGTAGACTATAGATTGGACTGTAGCTGACTTGTGTAAACTATAGATTGGGCTGTAGCGGACTTGTGTAGACTATAGATTGGGCTGTAGCTGACTTGTGTAGACTATAGATTGGGCTGTAGGTGACTTGTGTAGACTATAGATTGGGCTGTAGCTGACTTGTGTAGACTATAGATTGGGCTGTAGGTGACTTGTGTAGACTATAGATTGGGCTGTAGGTTACTTGTGTAGACTATAGATTGGGCTGTAGCTGACTTGTGTAGACTATAGATTGGGCTGTAGCTGACTTGTGTAGACTATAGATTGGGTTGTAGGTGACTTGTGTAGACTATAGATTGGGCTGGTCACATTATTATTATTGCTTGACCTTCCATTTCTGGATATTTAGATAGCTCAATACCTAGTAAAATATATTTTCTGATTTTAAGATGCATGTAGTGGTTATGATGCTGGACTAGTAATCTAGCGGTTGTGCATTCAATTCCCACCATTCAAGAACTCTGATACTTTGAGGGCTAGTGCCAAAACCTGCCACCCCACCAAGTGATTCCAGTTATGTGTTTGACTCTTAATGTCCTTTGAAATGGCCTGTCCACAACTCATTTGCACAAACTAGTCCTTCAAGAAGGTCCACCACCACCTTCTCAGGGTAACGAGGAATGGGCAACAAAGGCAGCCTTGGCCACATCTTGAGAATATCGTGGGGAGCAGTGACATCAGCTTTCACTGTGTTGGTTTTAGAGGAGCCAGTTTTACCACAATTTTTGCGTAATATGTATAAGTGAATTTGAAGCCACCATCTTAATAAGGGGTAGGCCGTTTAATCTCAGGATAAGGGGTTGGCCATTTAAGACTGAGATGAGGAGGAATTTCTTCACTCAGAGGGTTGTGAATCTTTGGAATTCTCTACCCCAGAGGGCTGTGAATGCTGAGTCTTTTAATATATTCAAGGCTGAGATAGATAGATTTTTGGACTCTAGGGGAATCAAGGGATATGGAGATCGGGCAGGAAAGTGGAGTTGAGGTCGATGAGCCATGATCTTATTGAATGGCGGAGCTGGCTCGAGGGGCCGTATGGCCTACTCATAAGAACAACGAACATAAGAAATAGGAGCAGGAGTAGGCCATTTGGCCCCTTGAGCCTGCTCCACCATTTAATGAGATCATGTCTGATCTGATCTTGGCCTCAACTCCATTTCCCTGCCCGCTCCCCATAACCCTTCACCTCCCTTATTGTTCAACAATCTGTCTATCTCCACCTTAAATATATTCAATGACCCAACCTCCACCGCTCTCTGGGGCAGAGAATTCCACAGACTTACAACCCTCTGAGAGAAGAAATTCCTCCTCATCTCAGTTTTAAATGGGTGACCCCTTATTCTGAAATTATGCCCCCTAGTTCTAGATTCCCCCATGAGGGTAAACATCTTCTCTGCATCTACCCTGTCGAGCCCCCTCAGTATCTTATATGTTTCAATAAGATCACTTCTCATTCTTTTAAATTCCAATGAGCATAGGCCCGACCTGCTCAACCTTTCTTCATAAGTCAACCCCTTTATCTCAGGAATTAACCTCATGAACCTTCTCTGAACTGCCTCCAATGCAAGTATATCCCTCCTTAAATAAGGAGACCAAAACTGTACGCAGTACTCAAGGTGTGGTCTCACCAATACTGTAAAGTTGTAGCAGGACTTCCCTGTTTTGATACTCCAACCCCCTTGCAATAAAGGCCAACATTCCATTTGCCTTCCTGATTACTTGCTGTACCTGCATGCTAACCTTTTGTGTTTCATGTACAAGGTCCCCCAGGTCCCTCTGAATTGCAGCATTTTGTAATCTCTCTCCATTTAAATAATAATTTTCTTTTTTATTTTTCTTACCAAAGTGGATAACCTCACACTTTCCCACATTATACTCCATCTGCCAAATATTTTCCCACTCACTTAGCCTATCTATATTCTTTTGCAGATTCTTTGTGTCCTCGTCACAACTTGCTTTCCTACCTATCTTTGTATCATCAGCAAACTTGTCTACATTACACTCGGTCCCTTCATCCAGGTCATTAATGTAGATTGTAAATAGTTGAGGCCACAGCACTGATCCCTGTGGCACCCCACTAGTTACCGTTTGCCAACCGGAAAATGGCCCATTTATCCCAACTCTCTGCTTTCTGTTAGTTAGCCAATCCTCTATCCATGCTAATATATTACCCCCAACTCCATGAGCTCTTATCTTGTGCAGTAACCTTTTATGTGGCACCTTATCGAATGCCTTCTGGAAATCCAAATACATCACATCCACTGGTTCCCCTTTATCCACCCTGCTCGTTACCTCCTCAAAGAACTCCAGCAAATTTGTGAGTTGTGAGGAGGATGAAAAGAGGCTTCAAGGCAATTCAGACAAGTTGAGCATAGAACCATGCTGACTCTGCTTGACTGCATTATGATTTTCTAAATGTCCTGCTATTATTTCCTTAATGAAGGACTCCAGCATTTTCCCAACAACAGATGTTAGGCTAACTGGTCTATAGTTTCCTGCTTTCTGTCTCCCTCCTTTCTTAAATAGGGGCGTTACATTTGCGGTTTTCCAATCCGCTGGGACCTCTCCAGAGTCCAGGGAATTTTGGTAAATTGCAACCAACGCATCCACTATCTCTGCAGCCACTTCTTTTAAGACCCTAGGATGCAGACCATCAGGTCCAGGGGACTTGTCCGCCTTTAGTCCCATTATTTTACTGAGTACTTTTTCTTTAGTGATAGTGATTGTTTTAAGTTCCCCCCCCCCCTCCCTATAGCACCTTGATTATGTATTATTGGGATGGTTTTAGTGTCTTCTACCATGAAGACTGATACAAAATATTTGTTCAAAGTCTCGGCCATTTCCCTGTTCCCCATTATTAATTCTCCAGTCTCATCCTCTAAGGGACCAACGTTTACTTTAGCTACCCTCTTCCTTTTAATATACCTATAGAAACTCTTACTATCTGCTTTTATATTTCTTGCTAGTTTACTCTCATAATCCATCTTCTCCCTCTCCATTATTTTTTTAGTCGTCCTTTGCTGGTTTTTAAAAATTTCCCAATCCTCTGGCCTCCCACTAATTTTGGCAACATTGTATGCCTTTGTTTTAAATTTGATACCATCCTTTACTTCCTTAGTTAGCCACGGATGGTGCTCCCTTCTCTTAAAGTCTTTCCTTCTCACTGGAAGATATTTTTGTTGAGAGTTATGAAATATCTCCTTAAATGTCTGCCATTGCTTATCAACCGTCTTACCCTTTAATTTATTTCCCTAGTCTACTTTAGCCAACTTTCTCTTCATACCTTTGTAATTGCCTTTATTTAAGATCAGAACACTGGTCTGAGACCCAACTTTCTCACCCTCCAATTGAATTTGAAATTCAACCATGCTATGATCACTCTTTCCTAGAGGATCCTTTACTATGAGATCATTTATTAACCCTGTCTCATTACACAGTACCAGATCTAAGATAGCCTGCTCCCTGGTTGGTTCCACAATGTATTGTTCTAGGAAACCATCCCGGATACACTCTATGAACTCTTCCTCGAGGCTACCTTGGCCAATTTGATTTGTCCAATCAATATGAAGATTAAAATCGCCCATGATTATTGCTGTACCTTTCTTACAAGCCTGTATTATTTCTCGATTTATACTCTGTCCAACAATGTAGCTACTGTTAGGGGGCCTATTGACTATGCTCACCAGTGACTTCTATCCCATACTATTTCTTATCTCCACCCAAACTGATTCTACATCTTGAGCTTCTGAGCCAATATAATTTCTCACTACTGCACTGATCTCATCCTTTATTAACAAAGCTACCCCACCTCCTTTTCCTTTCTGTCTATCCTTCTGAAATGTTAGATACCTCTGAATATTCAGTTCCCAGCCTTGGTCACTGTGATAAAAATAATAACTTCCGGGAAGTTATGTCATCACTTCCTGTGAACTGTGAACTGTGAACTATGAACTGTGTACATACCTCACTTCCTGTCATATGTCACTTCCTGTTGGACTGGTATAAATACTGGTCTGTTCAGTATTGTAAGAGGCTTCTACCAGAGGCATGGTAAAGACCTCTCTTGTATATAGTGTGTTTATAAGTTACTTAAAGCTTACTTTAAAGTTACTTGATGGTAAGTCTCCTTTTTCTTACATCAATTTAAGTAACTTAGTATTTACACTGGCAAATACTAGACCTTCAGACAAACTCGGAAGTTAAGGATCCAGGGAACCACCCATCATGGAGAAAATCCTTAGACCTATTCGTCTGGACTTGGACCCGAATACACCAGCAGCTGGCAGGGTATGGAAGCATTGGTATCGTACTTTTGAGAATTTTCTGGATGAATGTAAAGCAGATGCTCCTGCTAAATTGAAGATACTTGTCAATTATGTGACCCCAAAAGTGTTCGAATATGTTGATGAATGGGATAATTACGAAGAGGTGATTCGGGCACTTAAGAAACTGTATGCGAAGACCCCAAATGAGGTCTATGCTAGACATCTACTGGCCACAGCCCGACAAGGGCCAGGGGAATCAATTGACGAATTCCTGCAAGAACTTCACAGGCTCAGCGTAGATTGTAACTTTCAGGCAGCCTCAGCTGAGCTGTACCGCCAAGAAATGATTCGGGATGCTTTCATCTGCGGGATTGCCTCTCCATTTGTACGCCAGCATCTACTAGAAAGTAAAACACTTGAGCTACAAAAAGCTTTTGACCTAGCTTGTTCACTGGATTTGGCAAAGAGAAATGCAGACCTCTATCAGCTGCCCAGATCTCGATCTGCTGCTGTAGCTGCAACCAGACAATTCAAGCGGTCTCAGGTGAACCCTATCATGGGGGAATCTAATTCTGATAATTCTGATGAAGAAGAGGAGGACGACCCCACTTTAGCAGCCTCTTGGCAATCTAGGAAGGAATGTTTCTTTTGTGGAGATGCTTTTCACCCTAGGAAAACCTGCCCTGCTCGCAATGCAATCTGCAGTTATTGCGGGAAAAAAGGACACTTTGCTAAAGTTTGCCTATCAAGGGCCTCTACGAGGGCCAATCCAGCTAAGGCCTACCGAACTGCCCCAATTAGGGCCTATCAAGATGCTCCAGCTAGGACCTATCAAGCTTCCTCTCGAGCTCTCTCCCGAAGAAGCACACCGAGAGTTTTAGCCACTCTCTGTGCAACGACACCAATTACAGCTGCTTGCCCACAGAACCTGTCTCATGCAGCCACAAAATTTCAATTAAAGGGCATACCTTAGATGCCTTAATTGACTCAGGAAGTACTGATAGTTTCATTAAGGAACAGATTGTTGCGAAATTGAAACTACATGTCTTCCCAACGGACCAGGCAATTGCGATGGCCCAGTCATCACTTAATACCAGAATCTCCGGCTTTTGTGTTGTTGATATGACACTTCATGGTCGTATGTATCCCTCCACCCGACTTTCGGTGCTCAAGGACTTATGTAGTGATCTCCTCTTAGGGCTGGACTTCCAAAAACAGCATAAGAAACTCACCATTGAGTTTGGTGGATCCAAACCCGGACTTACTATTTCTAATATACCGTCTAAATTACCATTTTGTGCATTATCAGCAGCTTCACTTGATGAACCCTCATTATTTGCCAGTATTCCGCCTCAATGCAAACCAATAATAACGAAATCGCGGCGCTTTAATCAGGAAGACCAATCTTTTATTGCGGCTGAAATCTCTCGACTTCTAGCAGAGGATATCATTGAACCATGTTCGTCGCCCTGGCGGGCTCAAGTCGTCATTGTCAAGAACCCTCTAAAACCTCACAAACAGCGACTATGCATCGATTATTCGCAAACCATCAATCAATATACCGACTTGGACGCCTACCCATTGCCACGCATTGATGATATGGTTAATAAACTGGCCGAATACAAAGTGTTCTCAACTTACGATTTAAAAAGTGCCTATCATCAGTTACCCTTGAAGGTCTCAGATAAGCAGTACACAGCCTTTGAGGCTAATGGACGGCTGTACCAATTTCGTCGCCTCCCATTCGGGGTTACTAATGGAGTGGCTGTCTTTCAACGGGCAATGGATGGCCTGGTTAAGCAGGAAAACCTAAGGGACACTTTTCCCTATCTTGATAACATTACCATTGCAGGTCACAATCAACAGGAACACGACTCCAACCTCCAAAAATTTCGGGATGCCCTCCATCGCCGTAATTTGACCCTGAATGAATCCAAATCTGTTGAGTCGCAACCGACCATCAACATCCTTGGCTACTGCGTAGGCAATGGTATCATTAAGCCAGACCCAGAAAGACTTCGCCCGCTCCAAGAGCTCCCGTCACCTAAGAATCCGGCTTCTTTACGTCGGGCTCTCGGTCTGTTTGCATACTACGCTAAATGGATTCCTCATTTTTCGGACGAAATCCAACCCTTGCTGCATGCTAGATCATTTCCACTGGGAACAGCGGCTGTTGCAGCCTTTAACCTTCTCAAAAAACAGTTGGAGAAAGCAGCTCTTCACTCCATTGATGAGAATCTCCCTTTCGTGGTTGAATGTGATGCCTCGGAGGTGGCGATCTCGGCTACTCTGAATCAGGAAGGTCGTCCTGTAGCATTTATGTCCAGGACCTTACAAGGTGCCGAGCTACATTATCCTCCGGTTGAGAAAGAAGCCACAGCCATCATAGAGGCAGTACGGAAGTGGAACCATTTTCTAGCTCGCCAGCACTTTACATTGATCACGGACCAACGATCAGTCGCCTTCATGCTCGATAATCGAAAACGAACCAAAATTAAGAATAATAAAATACAACTTTGGAGGATGGAACTGGCCTCTTTTGGTTATACCATTCTCTATCGGCCTGGCAAGGAGAATGTGGCCCCGGACACCCTCACACGGGCATTCTGCTCCACTATGTCATCCTCCACTCTCATGGATGTCCACAATGGTTTGTGTCATCCTGGCGTTACGCGCATGCTACATTTCGTACGATCACGGAATCTCCCTTTTTCCACTGGAGATGTAAAGAAAATATGCTCAGAATGCCAGCTTTGTGCGGAATTAAAACCTCAGTTCTTCCGCCCCTCAGATGGTATACTCATACATGCAACCCAACCGATGCAACGACTTAGCATCGATTTTAAGGGCCCAGTGCCCTCTTCAACTCGGAACACATATTTGCTCACCATGATCGACGAATATTCACGTTTTCCATTTGCCTTCCCCTGCTCCAATATGCTGGCGTCCACAGTAATCTGCTGCCTTGAGCAGGTATTTTCTCTCTGTGGCATGCCGGCTTATATTCACTCAGATCGGGGTCCATCCTTTATGTCAAGGGAACTCAAGGACTACCTCTCAGAACGGGGAATTGCTACAAGCAAAACAACACCATACCATCCCATCGGAAATGGGCAGGTAGAGAGGTATAACGGTATCATCTGGAATTCCGTACGTCTCGCTTTAAGATCTCGGGGCCTACCAGATCAGCAATGGGAAACAGTGCTTCCGGATGCATTGCACTCTATACGGTCCCTGCTTTCTACAGCCACAAATACTACACCTCATGAGCGGTTCTTTGGATTCCAGCGTCGCTCATCTCATGGGACATCACTCCCGTCATGGCTAACTACTCCTGGACCTGTATTACTCCGAAGATACGTTCGGACGTCTAAAAATGACCCTCTTGTAGACGAGGTCGAACTAACCGATGCCAACCCCACCTATGCAAACATACGATATTCCGACGGCCGAGAATCTACCGTATCATTACGGGATCTGGCTCCCTGCCCACCAGGACCTAGTGGGACATCGGGTGATGGCATTTCACCAGGAAACTCTTGGGACCTATCGGGTAGCCCTCTCCAGGATCCTGATCGGACACCAACTAGCTTGGTGCCGGTAGAACCCCGTGCTCAAGGTTGCGACCCTCCCAGTGCCGCGTATGAAAGTACTGATCCGCCACAGACCAGCTCTGCACCTCCCCTGAACAGAGGCAGTCCGACTTTGAACCTATTGGGGCTCGTACTCGAAGCCATGATCTCCCCGACCCTTCACAGGGCAATCCAGGCCACACAGACTCTGACCAATGGCCAACCGCATGTAAGCGGACCAGCGACCCTCTACGACGGGAATCCAAACGGGTGCGACTCTTCCTTGTTCGGCGGCTGCGGACCAAAAGGTAGACCACAGCCTCCTAATCCTGCAGGAGGGAAGAATGTGATAAAAATAATAACTTCCGGGAAGTTATGTCATCACTTCCTGTGAACTGTGAACTGTGAACTATGAACTATGAACTGTGTACATACCTCACTTCCTGTCATATGTCACTTCCTGTTGGACTGGTATAAATACTGGTCTGTTCAGTATTGTAAGAGGCTTCTACCAGAGGCATGGTAAAGACCTCTCTTGTATATAGTGTGTTTATAAGTTACTTAAAGCTTACTTTAAAGTTACTTGATGGTAAGTCTCCTTTTTCTTACATCAGTCACCTTGCAACCACGTCTCTGTAATGGCTATCAGATCATACCCATTTATATCTATTTGTGTCGTCAACTCATCTATCTTGTTACGAATGCTGCGTGCATTCAGATAAAGAGCCTTTAATTTTGTCCTTTTACTATTTTTCCGTACTTTGACCCCATTTTCTGTTGCACTCTTATTTTTATACGTTCTGTCCCTTCCTGTCACACTCTGGTTACCATTACCTCCATCGGTACCCTGCACTATTGCCTTCTGCTTTCTCTTTGACTTTTTTAATTCACCCTCACCTGAACCCTCCCCCCACCCCACTATTTAGTTTAAAGCCCTCTCTACAGCCCTAGTTATTTGATTCACCAGGACACTAGTCCCAGCATGGTTCAAGGGAAGCCCGTTTGTACTCCTGCTCTTATTTCTTATGTTCTTAAGTCGGGTTGGGACTCAGGTCTGCAGGGGCCAAAGCGAGTGGTGAACTGCCCCTTGGAGTGTGACGTCCGGGAGAGTCTAACACCTGACCCACATTTACTTGCCTCGACACAGACTCCCACTTGAAGCCAGTGAGAATGATGTTCCCACCAGAGCTCGGGTGTCAAAATTTGTGGGGGTCCCACACTGCCGGGGCCCCCCACCCCCCCACCCCCGGGACGCTCCCCGGCAAGGTAAGTAAAGAATTGGGATGGGGAAAATTGTAAAATCCATGATTAGGGGAGGGGCGAAGCCCGGGGCAGAGCAGGCCCACCATGGTACCCTGGTGTGGCCAAAAGGAGCGCAGGAACCTTTAATATTTTTTAAGAAGAAGGTCCTCCTGTGGCCAGGATCCTTTCGATGGCGGGCTCGGCACAGCGCGGGCCCTAGGCTCGCCGGAAAATGGCCTCATGTCTTTGCCATTGAAATTAGGCCCCTCCTCCTCTGGGACAGGCGGCCATCCTGTGCCTGAATTCAGGTAAGTTAAAATGGTGGGGGGGCGGGAACAGTGGGTAAAGATCTCTCTACAGTGTATCTATTGTTAATTAATTTTCTCTCCTGTAATTCTATAATGACATTAATATACTGTAAAGATTAACTTCATTTCTGCCACAAATTGTGTAATTAGCAGCAATTAAGTACTTTACCTAATCAGATTGCATTGGAGTAAGGGACCAGACTAAAAAGCTCAATCTGAACAAATTTATTCCAAACTCACACTGCAGTAATGGCCAGAGGCATGAATACTGGGTGATGCAGTGAGAGTATCCTGGCAATGGGGATGTCTGACTGAAAAGGAGGAGTGCAGCCACAGAACCCAAGGTCTCCAAGTTAATAGACATGAGAGCAGACCTGTGGGAGAGCAAGAGGAGCGGTTGCAGATAAAGGTAGGCCTGAGAGCCCGGAGGGAGCGCGAGTGTCAGGGACCGAGGTAAGTGATGTTAGTGCAAGGGAAAGAGCTGATTGGTGAGTAGTTGGTGATTGTTTTTCTTTTAAGTCTTAAGTTTATTTCTGTTAAGTTATTTAATAGTCTAATAAGTAGAGGCAACAGTGGCGGCGGCGGTGGACCTGAATGGAGCGAGGCAGCAGCGGTGATTTAAAGAGCGGGAGAGGCGCAGGTAGGCCCCACAGCGGCGGCAAACCTGAGTGGAGCGAGGCAGCGGCAGCAATTTAAAGAGCGGGAGAGGCGCAGGTAGGCCCCACAGCGGTGGTGGCGGCAGACCTGAGTGGAGCGAGGCAGCGGCGGTGATTTAAAGAGGCAGCGCGGCGCAGGTAGGCCCCACAGCGGCGGCGGCGGACCTGTGTGGAGCGAGTCAGCGGCGGTGATTTAAAGAGTGGGAGAGGCACAGGTAGGCCCCACAGCGGCGGTGGCGGCAGACCTGAGTGGAGCGAGGCAGCAGCGGTGATTTAAAGAGGCAGCGAGGCGCAGGTAGGCCCCACAGCGGCGGCGGCGGCAGACCTGAGTGGAGCAAGGCAGCGGCGGTGATTTAAAGAGGCAGCGAGGCGCAGGTAGGCCCCACAGCGGCGGCGGCGGCGGACCTGTGTGGAGCGAGGCAGCGCCGGTGATTTAAAGAGCGGGAGAGGCGCAGGTAGGTTTACCAATCTCCGAGCTCAGAGGGAGAGAGAGAGAGAAGTAAAAACTAATCAAAATGTGACGCCACCAGAAAGCAGGTAAGTGATTGGTTGGTGAGTATTTCTCTCTTTCTCCTATTTTCCAAACTTAAATTTTGTGGTTTATAGTTTACAGGGTGTCTGTGGTGTAGCGGGGACTGCTGGTAAACCAGGGCCCTTAAGTATATCATTTAATTGTAGTGTAATTGGTGGGATTGATTTGATTTAATTTAATTTGAATTAATTAAAGGGTAAGTCATGGCAGGAGAGCTTGGCCCCGTGGTATGCTCCTCCTGCGCTATGTGAGAAATCAGGGACATTTTCTGTGTCCCTGACGACTATGTGTGCGGGAGTTGTATCCAGCTACAGCTACTGACAGACCGCATTGCGGCGCTGGAGCTGCGAGTGGATACATACTGGAGCATTCGCGATGCTGAGGAGGTCGTGGATAACACGTTTAGGGAGTTGGTCACACCGCAGGTAAAGGCTACACAGGCAGGAAGAGAATGGGTGACCACCAGGCAGAGTAGTAGGCGCAGGCAGGTAGTGCAGGGGTCCCCTGTGGCTATCACCCTCTCAAACAGATATACCATTTTGGATATTGGTGAGGGAGACGGCTTATCAGAGGAAGCTAGCAGCAGCCAACTTCCTGGCACCAGGGGTGGTTCTGCTGCACAGGACAGGAGGACAAAGAGTGGGAGAGCTATAATAATAGGGGATTCTATTGTAAGGGGAATAGATAGGTGTTTCTGCGGCCGCAAATGAGACTCCGGGATGCTATGTTGCCTCCCTGGTGCAAGGGTCAAGGATGTCTCAGAACGGCTGCAGAACATTTTGGAAGGGGAGGGTGAACAGCCAGTTGTCATGGTGCATATAGGTACCAACGATATAGTTAAAAAATGGGATGAGGTCCTAAAAGCTGAATATAGGGAGTTAGGAGGTAAATTAAAAAATAGGACCTCAAAGGTAGTAATCTCAGGATTGCTACCAGTGCCACATGCTAGTCAGAGTAGAAATAGAAGGATATTTCAGATGAATACGTGGCTAGTGGAATGGTGTAATGGGGAGGGATTCAAATTCCTGCGACATTGGAACCGGTTCAGGGGGAGGTGGGACCAGTACAGACTGGACAGTTTGCACCTGGGCAGGACCGGGGCCGATGTCCTAGGGGACTGTTTGCTAGTGCTCTGGGGGAGGGTTTAAACTGAAATGGCAGGGGGTTGGGAACCTGAGCAGGGAGACAGAGGAAAGGGAAACAAGGATAGAAGCAAAAGAAAGGAATGAGAAAAACAAAGATGGCAGTCAGAGAAATCAAGGGTTTAAATCAAACATGGCCACAGTAAATAATAATTCTAAAAGGTGTAAGAGTGTTAAAAAAACAAGGCTGAAGGCCTTGTGTCTTAATGCGAGGAGCATTCATAATAAGGTGGATGAATTAGCTGCGCAAATAGAGGTAAACGGATATGATATGATTGGGATTACGGAAACATGGCTCCAGGGTGACCAAGGCTGGGAACTCAACATCCAGGGGTATTCAATATTCAGGGAAGATAGGCAAAAAGGAAAAGGAGGTGGGGTAGCATTGCTGGTTAAAGAGGGGATTAACACAATTGTAAGGAAGGATATTAGCTCTGATGATGTGGAATCTGTATGGGTAGAACTGAGAAATACCAAGGGGCAGAAAACGTTAGTGGGAGTGGTATACAGACCTCCAAACAGTAATGCGGAGGTTGGGAATGGCATTAAATGGGAAATTAGAGACGCGTGCAATAAGGGCACTGCAGTTATCATGGGTGACTTTAATCTACATATAGATTGGGCTAACCAAATTAGTAATAATACTGTGGAGGAGGAATTCCTGGAGTGTATACGAGATGGACTCCTGGACCAATATGTCGAGGAACCAACTAGAGATCAGGCCATCTTAGACTCGGTATTATGTAATGAGAAAGGATTAATTAGCATTCTTGTTGTGCGAAGCCCCTTGGGTCGGAGCGATCATAATATGATCGAATTCTTCATTAAGATGGAGAGTGAAGTAGTTGACTCAGAGACTAGGGTCCTGAAGTTAAATAAAGGAAACTACAATGGTATGAGGCACGAGTTGGGTAGGATTGATTGGGGAATGTTACTCAAAGGGTTGACAGTGGATAGGCAATGGCAAACATTCAAAGATCGCATGGATGAACTACAGAATTTGTTCATCCCTGTTTGGCATAAACTTAAATCAAAAAAGGTGACTCAACCGTGGCTAACAAGGGAAATTAGGGATAGCATAAGATCCAAGGAGAAGACATATAAATTGGCCAGAAAAAGCAGTAAACCTGAGGATTGGGAGCAGTTTAGGATTCAGCAAAGGAGGACAAAGGGATTAATTAAGAGGGGTAAAATAAAGTATGAGAGTAAGCTTGCATGGAACATAAAAACTGACTGTAAAAGCTTTTATAGATATGTGAAACATAGAAGCATAGAAGATAGGAGCAGGAGTAGGCCATTCAGCCGCTCGAGCCTGCTCCGCCATTCAATGAGATCATGGCTGATCGTCCAAATTCAGTACCCTGTTCCTGCCTTCTCTGCATATCCCTTGATCCCTTTAGCCTGAAGAAATATATCCAACTCCTTCTTGAATATATTTAATGAATTAGCCTCCACTGCCTTCTGTGGTAGAGAATTCCACAGGTTCACCACTCTCTGGGTGAAGAAATTCCTCCTCATCTCTGTCCTAAATGGCTCACCCTTTATCCTTAGACTGTGACCCCTGGTTCTGGACTCCCCAACCATCGGGAACATCGAATTTTATAAGTTTCGATGAGATCCCCTCTCATTTTTCTAAACTCCAGCGAGTACAAGCCCAATCGACCCAATCTCTCCTCATAAGTCATTCCTGCCATCCCAGGTATCAGCCTGGTGAATCTTCGCTGCACTCCTTCCATGGCAAGAACAGCCTTCCTCAGATAAGGCGACCAAAACTGCACACAATACTCAAGATGTGGCCTCACCAAGGCCCTGTACAACTGCAGCAGGACATCCTAGTTCCTGTACTCAAACCCTCTCGCTACGAAGGCCAACATACCATTTGCCTTCTTAACCGCCTGCTGCACCTGATTGCTTACTTTCAGCGACTGGTGCACAAGGACTCCCAGGTCTCGTTGCACTTCCCCTTCTCCCAATCTATTGCCATTCAGGTAATAATCTGCCTTCTTGTTTTTGACACCAAAGCGGATAACCTCACATTTATCCACGTTATATTGCATCTGCCATGCTTCTGCCCAATCACCCAACCTGTCCAGACCATACTGGAGTTTATCGGTATCCTCCTCGCAGCACACATGCCCACCCAGCTTTGTGTCATCTGCAAACTTGGAGATAATACATCTAGTTCCCTCATCCAGATCATTAATATATATTGTGAATAGCTGGTGCTTGTGAAGAGAAAAAGATTGGTGAAGTCAAGCGTAGGTCCCTTGCAGACAGAATCAGGGGAATTTATAATGGGGAACAAAGAAATTGCTGACCAATTAAATACATACTTTGGTTCTGTCTTCACAAAGGAGGACACAAATAGCCTCCCAGAGATGTCGGGGAACATAGGGTCTAATGAGAGGGAGGAACTGAAAGAAATCAGTACTTGTAGGGAAATGGTGTTAGGGAAATTGACGGGATTAAAGGCCGATAAATCCCCAGGGCCTGATAATCTACATGCTAGGGTACATAAGGAAGTGGCCCTAGAAATAGTAGATGCATTGTTCGTCATCTTTCAAAATTCGATAGACTCTGGAACAGTTCCCATGGATTGGAGGGTAGCTAATGTTACCCCACTGTTCAAAAAAGCTGGTAGAGAAAAAACGGGGAATTATAGACCGGAAAGCCTGACATCGGTAGTTGGGAAAATGCTAGAGTACATTATAAAAGATGTAATAACAGAGCACTTGGATAACAGTGACAGGATCGGACAAAGTGAACATGGATTTACAAAAGGTAAATCGTGCTTGACTAATCTACTGGAATTTTTTAAGGATGTAACTGGTAAAATATATAAGGGAGAACCAGTGGATGTGGTGTATTTGGACTTTCAGAATGCTTTCGATAAGGTCCCGCATAAGAGATTAGCGTGTAAAGTTAAGGCACTTGGGATTGTGGGCAAGCTCCTGACTTGGGTAAAGAACTGGTTGGCAGACAGGATGCAAACAGTTGGAATAAACGGGTCTTTTTCTGAGTGGCAGGCAGTGACTAGTGGGGTACCGCAGGGATCGGTCCTAGGACCCCAGCTATTCACAATATATATATAAATGATCTAGACGAGGGAACTAGATTTAATATCTCCAAGTTTGCAGATGACACAAAGCTGGGTGGGCGTGTGTGCTGTGAGGAGGATGCCGAGAAACTCCAGTATGATTTGGACAGGTTGGATGATTGGGCAGAAGCATGGCAGATGCAGCATAATGTGGATAAATGCAAGGTTATCCACTTTGGTGGTAAAAACAGGAAGGCAGGTTATTATCTGAATGGCAATAGATTGAGAGAAGGGGAAGTGCAACGAGACCTGGGTGTCCTTGTGCACCAGTCGCTGAAGGTAAGCATGCAGGTGCAGCAGACGGTTAAGAAGGCAAATGGTATGTTGGCCTTCGTAGCGAGAGGGTTCGAGTACAAGAACAAGGATGTCTTGCTGCAGTTGTACAGGGCCTTGGTGAGACCACACCTTGAGTATTGTGTGCAGTTTTGGTCAACTTATCTGAGGAAGGATGTTCTTGTCATGGAGGGAGTGCAGCGAAGATTCACCAGACTGATACCTGGGATGGCAGGAATGACATATGAGGAGAGATTGGGTCAATTGGGCTTATACTCGCTGGAGTTTAGAAGAATGAGAGGGGATCTCATTGAAACTTATAAAATTCTAACAGAACTGGACGGACTGGATGCAGGAAGGATATTCCCAATGACCGGGGAGTCCAGACCAGAACCAGGGGTCACAGTCTAAAGATAAGGGTAAGCCATTTAGGACAGAGATGAGGAGGAATTTCTTCACCCAGAGAGTAGTGAACCTGTGGAATTCTTAATCACTTGCTGCACCTGCATACTAACCTTTTGAGTTTCGTGTACCAGGACCCCCAGATCCCTTTGTACTTCAGTACTTTCCAGTTTCTTGCCATTAAGATAATAACTTGCTCTACGATTTTTCCTGCCAAAGTGCATAACCTCACACTTTCCAGTATTGTATTCCATCTGCCAAATCTCTGCCCACTTACTTAGCCTGTCTATGTCCTCTTGCAGGTTTTTTATGTCCTCCTCACTCACTACTTTCCCTCCCATCTTAATATCATCTGCAAACTTTGATATGTTACACTCGGTCCCCTCCTCCAAATCGTTAATATAGATTGTAAAGAGTTGGGGTCCCAGCACTGACCCCTGCGGAACACCACTAGTTACTGATTGCCAGTCTGAGAATGAACCATTTATCCCAACTCTCTGCCTTCTGTTAGATAGCCAATCCTCTATCCATGCCAGAATATTACCCCCAATCCCGTGATTTTTTATCTTAAGCAATAATCTTTTGTGTGGCACCTTGTCAAATGCCTTTTGGAAGTCTAAATACACTACGTCCACTGGTTCCCCTTTATCCACCCTATATGTTACTTCCTCAAAGAACTCCAGCAAATTTGTCAAACATGACTTCCCCTTCATAAAACCATGCTGACTTTGTCCTATTAAATTATGATTATCCAAATGTCCTGTTACTGTCTCCTTAATAATGGACTCCAAAATTTTACCTACCACAGATGTTAGGCTAACCGGTCTATAGTTTCCAGCCTTCTGTCTACTGCCCTTTTTAAATAAGGGTGTTACATTAGTAGTTTTCCAGTCTGCCGGGACCTTTGCTGAGTCCAGGGAGTTTTGGAAAATTATTACTAATGCATCCACAATCCCTACCGCCACTTCCCTCAAGACCCTAGGATGTAAGCCATCAGGTCCAGGTGATTTATCCGCCTTGAGTCCCATTATTTTACCGAGTACCACTTCCTTAGTGATTTTGATCGTGTTTAGCTCCTCCCCCCCATAGCCCCCTGTTTGTCCAGTGTTGGGATATTCTTAGTGTCCTCTACTGTAAAGACTGATACAAAATATTCATTCAGTGTTTTTGCCATCTCCATATTTCCCACCATTAATTTCCCGGTCTCATCCTCTAAGGGACTAACATTTACTTTAGCCACCCTTTTTCTTTTTATATAACTATAAAAACTCTTACTATCTGTTTTTATATTTTTTGCTAATTTACTTTCATAATCTATCTTCCCTTTCTTAATCAATATTTTTGTTATTTTTTGCTGTCTTTTAAAGTTTTCCCAATCCTCTATCCTCCCACTAGATTTGGCTACCTTATATGCCCTTGTTTTTAGTTGAATACTATCCTTAATTTCTTTACTTAGCCACGGATGGCTGTCTTTTCTTTTACACCCTTTTCTTCTCAGTGGAATATATATTTTTTGGAAGTTGTAAAATAATTCCTTAAATGTACACCACTGATCATGTATCGTCTTACCCTTTAATCTATTTTCCCAATCCACTATACTCAATTCCACTCTCATACCTTCATAGTCTCCTTTATTCAAGCTTAGCACGCTTATTTGAGATCCAACCTTCTCACCCTCTAATTGAATATGGAATTCAACCATGTTGTGGTCACTCATTCCAAGGGGATCCTTTACTAGGACATTTTTAATTAATCCTGTCTCGTTACACAGGACCAGATCTAAGGTTGCTTGCCCCCTGGTCGGTTCAGTTACATACTGCTCAAGAAACCCATCCCTAATACACTCAATGAACTCATCCTCAAGGCAGCCCTGCCCAATTTGATTTGTCCAATTAATATGATAGTTAAAATCCCCCATAATTATAGATGTTCCCTTATTACAAGCCTCAACTATTTCCTGATTGATACTCCGTCCAACAGAGTTGCAACTGTTCGGAGGCCTATAGACTACGCCCACTAGTGTTTTTTTCCCCTTATTATTCCTTACCTCCACCCAAACTGTTTCATTATCCTGATCTTTTGACCCAATATCATTTCTCTGTATTACAGTGATTCCTTCCTTTATTAACATAGCCACCCCACCTCCCCTTCCTTCCTGCCTGTCCTTCCTGATCATTAAATAACCTGGTATGTTTAATTCCCAGGCATTGTCACCCTGCAGCCATGTTTCTGTAATGGCCACAAGATCATACCCATATGTAGTTATTTGTGCCATTAACTCGTCTATTTTGTTACGAATGCTACGTGCATTCAGATAGAGAACTTTCAAGTATGTTTTGTGACACTTAGTTCCTGCTTTTGCCCTTTTTATTACTTTACTTTTTACTCCATACCTTCTGCCCCTTCCTGACACGCTCTGGTTTTTAATTTCCCCACTGCTACCTAAGTCTATGACCTTCTCTGTTGTCATTTTTATTATTTGCTCTCTAGGAACCCCCCCCCCCCCCACTAGTTAGTTTAAAGCCCTCTCTACAGCCCTAGTTATATGATCCGCCAGGACTCTAGTCCCAGCACTGGCCAAGTGAAGCCCGTCCCAACGGAACAGCTCCCTCCTGCCCCAGTACTGGTGCCAGTGTCCCAGGAAGCAAAACCCATTTCTCCCACACCAGTCTTTGAGCCATGCATTTAACTCTCTAATTTTATTTGTCCTGGCCAAATTCGCTCGTGGCTCAGGTAATAATCCAGAGATTATTACCCTTGAGGTTCTGTTTTTTAATTTGACCGCTAGCTGCTCATACTCCTTTAGCAGAACCGGCTTCCTAGTCCTATCTACGTCGTTTGTACCAACATGGACCACGACAACTGGATCCACCCCGTCCCACTGCAAGTTTCTTTCCAGCCCAGAGGAAATGTCCTTAACCCTGGCACCAGGTAGGCAACACAGCCTTCGGGACTCTCGCTCTTGGCTGCAGAGAGCTCTATCTATCCCCCTAATAATACTATCCACTACCAATACAACATTTCTATTTACTCCCCCTCTTGAATGGCCCCCCATTCCACGGTGCTGTGGCCAGGTTGCTCATCCTCCCTGCGGTCCCTGCTCCTGTCCCCACAGGGAGTAAGAACCTCGAAGCTGTTGGACAAGAGCAAGGGCTGCGGCTCCTCCAGTTCTACCTCCTAGATCCCCGTACCTGCCTCACTCGTAGTCACACCATCCTGTCCCTGACCATGGGCTACATCTGAATTAATTAACTTCATAGGTGTGACCACCTCCTGATACACAGAGTCCAGGTACTTCTCCCCCTCCCTGATGTGTCGCAGTGTCTGAAGCTCAGACTCCAGCTCATCAACGCAGAGCTGGAGTTCCTGTAGCAGCAGACACTTGTCACAGACGTAATCACCGTGAGCCTCAATGGGGTTCACTGGCTCCCACATCTCGCAACAGTAACACATCACCTGCTCCATTCTATGTAATTAATAAAAAAAATTATTGTTAGTTATGGACACCCTCTGCCCGATTTTAGATGCTAGTATCCCCTTTAATTAATTGGATTTAAATTAAATCAATCCCTCTAGTTACACCAGTTAAGTGGTTTACCAACAGTCACTCTGCACCAGAAAGGTCTTATTAACTACAACCCACAGAGTTAAAGTTTGAAAAGAGCACCTAACACCCCACTCTTTGATAACTCGCACTCAGTGCTTTCTCGCACTAGGACTGGTCTTTTTATACTGTTTGTTTGTTTACAGCCAAATGAGTCACCCCTGCTGATTGGTTAGAAAACTGGTTTCCACTGCCTGCTGTGCCAATTTACTCCTACTGCAGTGTAACCTTGTTTTACTCTTCTTAAAGCAACAGAATCCCAAATATTTAACTTTTCCCCTTTACTTAAACTGCTTAAGTAATCTTATCTAGAATGATTTAAAGAGAAATAACAATTAAAGAACTCTCACACTTACCCAAACTCACAGCACTCTCTGCTGACTCGCACTCAGTCATGAAGGGGAAGTCATGTTTGACAAATTTGTTCGAATTCTTTGAGGACGTAACAAACAGGGTGGATAAAGGGGAACCAGTGGATGTGGTGTATTTGGACTTCCAAAAGGCATTTGACAAGATGCCACACAAAAGATTACTGCACAAGATAAAAAATCACGGGATTGGGGGTAATATACTGGCATGGGTGGAAGATTGGCTATCTAACAGAAAACAGAGTTGGGATAAATGGTTCATTCTCGGATTGGCAATCAGTAACTACTGGTGTTCCGCAGGGGTCAGTGCTGGGACCCCAGCTCTTTACAATCTATATTAACGATTTGGAGGAGGGGACCGAGTGCAACATATCCAAGTTTGCCGACGATACAAAGATGGGAGGGAAAGCAGTGAGTGAGGAGTACATAAAAAACCTGCAAAAGGACATAGACAGGCTAAGTGAGTGGGCAGAAATTTGGCAGATGGAATATAATGTTGGAAAGTGTGACGTTATGCACTTTGGCAGAAAAAATCAAAGAGCAAGTTATTATATAAATGGAGAGAAACTGCAAACTGCTACAGTACAAAGGGATCTGGGGGTCCTGGTGCATGAAACACAGAAGGTTAGTATGCAGGTACAGCAGGTGATCAGGAAGGCCAATGGAATCTTGGCTTTTATTGCAAGGGGGATGGAGTATAAAAGCAGGGAAGTCTTGCTTCAGTTATACAGGGTACTGGTGAGGCCACACCTGGAATACTGCGTGCAGTTTTGGTTTCCATATTTAAGAAAAGATATACTTGCTCTCGAGGCAGTTCAGAGAAGGTTCACTCAGATGATTCCGGAGATGAGGGGGTTGACTTATGAGGAAAGGTTGAGTAAGTTGGGCCTCTACTCATTGGAATTCAGAAGAATGAGAGGCAATCTTATCGAAACATATAAGATTGTGAGGGGGCTTGATCGGGTGGATGCGGGGAGGATGTTTCCACTGATGGGTGAGACTAGAACTAGGGGGCATAATCTTAGAATAAGGGGCTGCCCTTTCAAAACTGAGATGAGGAGAAACTTCTTCACTCAGAGGGTAGTAAATCTATGGAATTTGCTGCCTCAGAGAGCTGTGGAAGCTGCGACATTAAATAAATTTAAAACGGAGATAGACAATTTCCTAGCTGATAAGGGAATTAGGGGTTACGGGGAGCGGGCAGGGAAGTGGACGTGAGTCTAGGATCGGATCAGCCATGATCCTATTGAATAGCGGAGCAGGCCCGAGAGGCCGTATGGCCTACTCCTGCTTCTACTTCTATGTTCTTATGTTCTTATAGAACAGATGAATGTGTTGCTGGAGAGATGGTGCAGGAGGGAGGTCTTTAGATTCCTGAAGCATTGGGACCACTTCTGGGGAAGGTGGGAGCTGTACAAGCCGGACGGGTTACACCTCAACAGAGCCGGGACCAATATTCTTGTGGGGAGGTTTGCTAGTGCTGTTCAGGAGGGTTTAAACTAGCTTGGCAGGGGGATGGGCACCAGCATATAGGAGTAGAAAAGAGGATTAAGGTGCATAAAAGAGTGAGTGCGTTGGATAGTACTAGAGAAGAAAGTAGTACTAGAGGCAGAAGTAGTATCATATTAGATAGGAGCAGATTAAGAAAGACTACGAAAAATTCCAAAATGGGTTTAGAATGCATGTATGTAAACGCACAAAGTGTGGTGAATAAGTTTAGTGAGCTACAAGCCATTTGGCATGATGATGTTGTGGCAATAAAGGCCACATGGCTTAAAAGCAGTGAGGACTGGGCACTTAATATTCAAGGGTACAAGGTGTTCCGAAAAGATAGGGAAGGAAAAAAGGGAGGTGGGGTGGCAGTGCTGATTAAGGAAGACATTGTAGTGTTGGAAAGGGAAGATGTTCCTGAGGGGACAAGGACAGAATCCATTTGGTTAGAGTTGAGGAGCAAAAAGGGTATGATCACGCTATTGGGGTTATTCTATAGGCCTCCAAATAGTGAGAGGGAGGTAGAGGAGCAAATCTGCAGGGAAATCGCAGGGATATGCAAGAGCTATAGAATGGTGATTGTGAGGGACTTTACCCAAATATCGATTGGGATAATGCAAGGGTAAAGGGAAAGGAGGGGGAGGAATTTCTGAAATGTGTTCAGGAGAATTTCCTTGACCAGTATGTTCTTGGCCCAACTAGGAAGGAGGCATTGCTGGATCTGGTGCTGGGGAATGAGGTGGGCCAGGTCGACCAAGTGTCTGTCGGAGAACACTTGGGTACGAGTGATCATCGTATCATAAGATTTAGATTAGCAATAGAGAGGAGCAAGGAACAATCTAGAGTGGAACTTCTAAATTATAATAGGGCTAACTTCAATGGGATGCGAAAGGATCTAGTCAGGGTAAAATGGAACCAAAGACTGACAGGAAAAACTGTATCGGAACAATATATGATCTTTAAGGAGGAGATGCTCCAAGTACAGGCTAGGTACATTCCAACAAGAGGGAAAGGTATGGGAACCAAAGCAAGGGCTCCTTGGATGACAAGGGAGATAGAGAAGATGATGAAACAAAAAAAGGTATATGATGCATGTCAGGTGAATTCTTCAAGGGCGAACCAGACCAAATACAATAAGTTGAGAGGGGATGTGAAAGTAGAAATACGATTGGCAAAGAGAGAATATGAGAGTAGAATGGCAGTTAACATAAAAGGGAACCCAAAAATCTTCTACCGGCATGTAAACAGTAAGCGGGTAGTAAGAGGCGGGGTGGGGCCTATTAGGGACAAAGAAGGTGATACATGCTTAGAGGCACAAGGCAAGGCTAGAATACTCAATGAGTACTTTGTATTGGTGTTTACTAAGGACGTGGATGCTGACAAAATATCGGTAGAAGTGGAAAAGATAGAAGCAATGGAAGGGTTGAAAATTGATAGACAGGATGTACTAGAATGGCTGGGTATGCTTAGAGTGGACAAGTCGCCTGGTCCAGATGGCTTGCATCCCAGGTTGCTACAGGAATTGGGGGAGGAGATAGCGGAAGGGCTTGCCATAATTTTCTAATCTTCTCTACGCATACAATAAGGGCTCAACAGTTATCATGGGTGACTTTAATCTACATATAGATTTGGCTAACCAAATTAGTAACAATACTGTGGAGGAGGAATTCCTAGAGTGTATACGGGATGGTTTCTTGGACCTATATGTCGAGGAACCAGCTAGACATCAGGCCATCTTAGATTGGGTATTATGTAATGAGAAAGGATTAATTAGCAATCTTGTTGTGCAGTTGAGGGGTGATTTGATAGAGGTGTACAAGATTATGATGGGTTTGCATAGGCTAGACAGAGAATGTCTGTTCCCATTAGTTGATGGTACAAGGACTAGGAGACACAGATTTAAGGTTTTGGGCAAGAGATACAAGGGGTGATGTAAGAAAAAGGAGACTTACCATCAAGTAACTTTAAAGTAAGCTTTAAGTAACTTATAAACACACTATATACACAAGAGAGGTCTTTACCATGCCTCTGGTAGAAGCCTCTTACAATACTGAACAGACCAGTATTTATACCAGTCCAACAGGAAGTGACATATGACAGGAAGTGAGGTATGTACACAGTTCATAGTTCATAGTTCATAGTTCACAGGAAGTGATGACATAACTTCCCGGATGTTATCATTTTTATCACATTCTTCCCTCCTGCAGGATTAGGAGGCTGTGGTCTACCTTTTGGTCGGCAGCCGCCGAACAAGGAAGAGTCGCACCCGTTTGGATTCCCGTCGTAGAGGGTCGCTGGTCCGCTTACATGCGGTTGGCCATTGGTCAGAGTCTGTGTGGCCTGGATTGCCCTGTGAAGGGTCGGGGGGATCATGGCTTCGAGTACGAGCCCCAATAGGTTCAAAGTCGGACTGCCTCTGTTCAGAGGGAGGTGCAGAGCTGGTCTGTGGCGGATCAGTACTTTCATGCGCGGTACTGGGAGGGTCGCAACCTTGAGCATGGGGTTCTACCGGCACCAAGCTAGTTGGTGTCCGATCAGGATCCTGGAGAGGGGTACCCGATAGGTCCCAAGAGTTTCCTGGTGAAATGCCATCACCCGATGTCCCACTAGGTCCTGGTGGGCAGGGAGCCAGATCCCGTAATGATACGGTAGATTCTCGGCCGTCGGAATATCGTATGTTTGCATAGGTGGGGTTGGCATCGGTTAGTTCGACCTCATCTACAAGAGGGTCATTTTTAGACGTCCGAACGTATCTTCGGAGTAATACAGGTCCAGGAGTAGTTAGCCATGACGGGAGTGATGTCCCATGAGATGAGCGACGCTGGAATCCAAAGAACCGCTCATGAGGTGTAGTATTTGTGGCTGTAGAAAGCAGGGACCGTATAGAGTGCAATGCATCCGGAAGCACTGTTTCCCATTGCTGGTCTGGTAGGCCCCGAGATCTTAAAGCGAGACGTACGGAATTCCAGATGATACCGTTATACCTCTCTACCTGCCCATTTCCGATGGGATGGTATGGTGTTGTTTTGCTTGTAGCAATTCCCCGTTCTGAGAGGTAGTCCTTGAGTTCCCTTGACATAAAGGATGGACCCCGATCTGAGTGAATATAAGCCGGCATGCCACAGAGAGAAAATACCTGCTCAAGGCAGCAGATTACTGTGGACGCCAGCATATTGGAGCAGGGGAAGGCAAACGGAAAACGTGAATATTCGTCGATCATGGTGAGCAAATATGTGTTCCGAGTTGAAGAGGGCACTGGGCCCTTAAAATCGATGCTAAGTCGTTGCATCGGTTGGGTTGCATGTATGAGTATACCATCTGAGGGGCGGAAGAACTGAGGTTTTAATTCCGCACAAAGCCGGCATTCTGAGCATATTTTCTTTACATCTCCAGTGGAAAAAGGGAGATTCCGTGATCGTACGAAATGTAGCATGCGCGTAACGCCAGGATGACACAAACCATTGTGGACATCCATGAGAGTGGAGGATGACATAGTGGAGCAGAATGCCCGTGTGAGGGTGTCCGGGGCCACATTCTCCTTGCCAGGCCGATAGAGAATGGTATAACCAAAAGAGGCCAGTTCCATCCTCCAAAGTTGTATTTTATTATTCTTAATTTTGGTTCGTTTTCGATTATCGAGCATGAAGGCGACTGATCGTTGGTCCGTGATCAATGTAAAGTGCTGGCGAGCTAGAAAATGGTTCCACTTCCGTACTGCCTCTATGATGGCTGTGGCTTCTTTCTCAACCGGAGGATAATGTAGCTCGGCACCTTGTAAGGTCCTGGACATAAATGCTACAGGACGACCTTCCTGATTCAGAGTAGCCGAGATCGCCACCTCCGAGGCATCACATTCAACCACGAAAGGGAGATTCTCATCAATGGAGTGAAGAGCTGCTTTCTCCAACTGTTTTTTGAGAAGGTTAAAGGCTGCAACAGCCGCTGTTCCCAGTGGAAATGATCTAGCATGCAGCAAGGGTTGGATTTCGTCCGAAAAATGAGGAATCCATTTAGCGTAGTATGCAAACAGACCGAGAGCCCGACGTAAAGAAGCCGGATTCTTAGGTGACGGGAGCTCTTGGAGCGGGCGAAGTCTTTCTGGGTCTGGCTTAATGATACCATTGCCTACGCAGTAGCCAAGGATGTTGATGGTCGGTTGCGACTCAACAGATTTGGATTCATTCAGGGTCAAATTACGGCGATGGAGGGCATCCCGAAATTTTTGAAGGTTGGAGTCGTGTTCCTGTTGATCGTGACCTGCAATGGTAATGTTATCAAGATAGGGAAAAGTGTCCCTTAGGTTTTCCTGCTTAACCAGGCCATCCATTGCCCGTTGAAAGACAGCCACTCCATTAGTAACCCCGAATGGGAGGCGACGAAATTGGTACAGCCGTCCATTAGCCTCAAAGGCTGTGTACTGCTTATCTGAGACCTTCAAGGGTAACTGATGATAGGCACTTTTTAAATCGTAAGTTGAGAACACTTTGTATTCGGCCAGTTTATTAACCATATCATCAATGCGTGGCAATGGGTAGGCGTCCAAGTCGGTATATTGATTGATGGTTTGCGAATAATCGATGCATAGTCGCTGTTTGTGAGGTTTTAGAGGGTTCTTGACAATGACGACTTGAGCCCGCCAGGGCGACGAACATGGTTCAATGATATCCTCTGCTAGAAGTCGAGAGATTTCAGCCGCAATAAAAGATTGGTCTTCCTGATTAAAGCGCCGCGATTTCGTTATTATCGGTTGGCATTGAGGCGGAATACTGGCAAATAATGAGGGTTCATTAAGTGAAGCTGCTGATAATGCACAAAATGGTAATTTAGATGGTATATTAGAAATAGTAAGTCCGGGTTTGGATCCACCAAACTCAATGGTGAGTTTCTTATGTTGTTTTTGGAAGTCCAGCCCTAAGAGGAGATCACTACATAAGTCTTTGAGCACCGAAAGTCGGGTGGAGGGATACATACGACCATGAAGTGTCATATCAACAACACAAAAGCCGGAGATTCTGGTATTAAGTGATGACTGGGCCATCGCAATTGCCTGGTCCGATGGGAAGACATGTAGTTTCAATTTCGCAACAATCTGTTCCTTAATGAAACTATCAGTACTTCCTGAGTCAATTAAGGCATCTAAGGTATGCCCTTTAATTGAAATTTTTGTGGCTGCCTGAGACAGGTTCTGTGGGCAAGCAGCTGTAATTGGTGTCGTTGCACAGAGAGTAGCTAAAACTCTCGGTGTGCTTCTTCGGGAGAGAGCTCGAGAGGAAGCTTGATAGGTCCTAGCTGGAGCATCTTGATAGGCCCTAATTGGGGCAGTTCGGTAGGCCTTAGCTGGATTGGCCCTCGTAGAGGCCCTTGATAGGCAAACTTTAGCAAAGTGTCCTTTTTTCCCGCAATAACTGCAGATTGCATTGCGAGCAGGGCAGGTTTTCCTAGGGTGAAAAGCATCTCCACAAAAGAAGCATTCCTTCCTAGATTGCCAAGAGGCTGCTAAAGTGGGGTCGTCCTCCTCTTCTTCATCAGAATTATCAGAATTAGATTCCCCCATGATAGGGTTCACCTGAGACCGCTTGAATTGTCTGGTTGCAGCTACAGCAGCAGATCGAGATCTGGGCAGCTGATAGAGGTCTGCATTTCTCTTTGCCAAATCCAGTGAACAAGCTAGGTCAAAAGCTTTTTGTAGCTCAAGTGTTTTACTTTCTAGTAGACGCTGGCGTATAAATGGAGAGGCAATCCCGCAGATGAAAGCATCACGAATCATTTCTTGGCGGTACAGCTCAGCTGAGGCTGCCTGAAAGTTACAATCTACGCTGAGCCTGCGAAGTTCTTGCAGGAATTCGTCAATTGATTCCCCTGGCCCTTGTCGGGCTGTGGCCAGTAGATGTCTAGCATAGACCTCATTTGGGGTCTTCGCATACAGTTTCTTAAGTGCCCGAATCACCTCTTTGTAACTATCCCAGTCATCAACATATTCGAACACTTTTGGGGTCACATAATTGACAAGTATCTTCAATTTAGCAGGAGCATCCACTTTACATTCATCCAGAAAATTCTCAAAAGTACGATACCAATGCTTCCATACCCTGCCAGCTGCTGGTGTATTCGGGTCCAAGTCCAGACGAATAGGTCTAAGGATTTTCTCCATGATGGGTGGTTCCCTGGATCCTTAACTTCCGAGTTTGTCTGAAGGTCTAGTATTTGTCAGTGTAAATACTAAGTTACTTAAATTGATGTAAGAAAAAGGAGACTTACCATCAAGTAACTTTAAAGTAAGCTTTAAGTAACTTATAAACACACTATATACACAAGAGAGGTCTTTACCATGCCTCTGGTAGAAGCCTCTTACAATACTGAACAGACCAGTATTTATACCAGTCCAACAGGAAGTGACATATGACAGGAAGTGAGGTATGTACACAGTTCATAGTTCATAGTTCATAGTTCACAGGAAGTGATGACATAACTTCCCGGATGTTATCATTTTTATCACAAGGGGGATGTGAGGGAAAACCTTTTTACGCAGCGAGTGGTGAGGACCTGGAACTTGCTGCCGACAGAAATGGTGGAAGCAGACATATTCGATGCTTTCAAGGGGAGACTGGATAGGCACTTGAGGGAAATAAACTTGCAGGGCTGCAGGGATAGAGCGGGGGAATGGACTGACTGGATTGCTCTTCAGAGAGCCGGCATGGACTCGATGGGCTGAATGGTTTCCTTCTGTGCTGTTATGACTCTATGACACTATGGTATGACTCTATAAGAGAAGTTAAAGATAGTATTACATCAAAGGAAGAGGCTTATAATTTTGCCAAAAAGAATAGTAAGCCTGAGGATTGGGAGGATTTTAGAATTCAGCAAAGGAGGACCAAGAAATTTATTTTAAAAAGGGAAAATAGAATATGAGAGTAAGCTAGCGAGAGACATAAAAACAGACTGTAAAAGCTTCTATAGCTATGTAAAAAGGAAAAGATTAGCAAAAGTAAATGTGGGTCCCTTACAGGCTGTGACAGGAGAAATTATAATGGGGAAAAAAGGAAATGGCAGAGAAATTAAACAAATACTTTGGGCTAGATTTTCTCAATGGGGAGCTTTTGTAGGTGGGATTCCCACTTGTCGGGTTTTAGTCCTGCCTCCATTGACTTGTGGCCAACCCATACTATTTTCCCCTGATTAACCTTGTTAAGCCCGCCCAGCGGGCTCTGTGAAGCTGTCAAACGCTGACAATCTGTCCTCTAACTCGAGTCCTTCCACTCAGACTCAGTTAGAGAGCTCGCCAGACCAGAAAGCAGAGGCTGCAGCTTTTGACAGTTCAGCGGCCATTTTACTTTCTGTGCCGGTGAGCTGAGGGACTCCCGAGACCTGAAGGGATGAAGCCTGCAGGGAGAAGTAAAGGTAAGTAAAACTTATTAAAACACTTTACACTCTCCTCACACACTTACCTCTCCACACTTGCACTCATTACTCACCTGCACGCTGGACATCTCGGCCCCTCCGAACCCCGCAGTCTGACAGCCTGCCTCGCTGACCCTGGCGAGGTTCGGAGCCGTCAGGAAGCCCACACTTCAGGGCTGAAAATAGGGATTCTCAAAAAAACTGCCTGTTTATTGGTACTAATCCTCTTCCTGCCTCGAGGAGACAGGACCCGGCACGGGTCGGGTACCCGCCTCCTGGGAAGATGGCACAGAGGTGGGTTGGGGGCAGGATGGGTACCAACCCCCAGATTCTGCCATTTTCCCAGCAGTCCCACCTCCAAACCCGCCTCCCCACGGCTGGCAGAATTGCCCTTTTGTGTCTGTCTTCATGGAAGAAGTTGCAAAAAACCTCCAGGAAATAGTGGAGAACCAAGGCTCCAGCAAGAATGAGGAACTGAAAGAAGTTAGTATTAGTAAAAAAATAGTATTGGAGAAATTAATGGGACTGAAAGCCAATAAATCCCCTGGACCTGATGCCCTACACCCTAGGGTTTTGAAAGAGGTGGCTATAGAGATAGTGAATGCATTGGTTGTCATTTTCCAAAATTCCATATACTGTATTCTGGAACGATTCCTGCGGATTGGAAGGTAGCAAATGTAACCCCACTATTTAAGAAAGGAAGGAGAGAGAAAACGGGGAACTACAGACCAGTTAGCCTGACATCAGTAGTAGGAAAAATGCTAGAATCTATTATTAAGGACGTGGTAACAGGGCACTTAGAAAATAATAATAGGATTGGGCAGAGTCGACACGGATTTATGAAAGGGAAATCATGTTTGACAAATCTGTTAGAGTTTTTTTGAGGTTGTAACTAGCAGAATAGGTAAGGGGGAACCAATGGATGTGGTGTATTTGGATTTTCAGAAAGCATTCGATAAGGTGCCACACAAGAGGTTATTAAACAAAATTAGGGCAGAACGGAGAGAAAAGGCAGGAAATGAATTTTCTCTCAGTTCTGACGAAGGGTTTCGACCTGAAACGTTGACTCTCTTTCTCTCTCCACGGATGTTGCCGGGCCTGCTGAGTTTTTCCAGCATTTTCTGTTGTTATTTCGGATTTCCAGCATCCGCAGTATTTTGCTATTGTATTAGGGCTCATGGGATTGGGGTAATATATTAGCATGGATTGAGAATTGGTTAACGGACAGAAAACAGAGAGTAGGAATAAACGGGTCATTTTCGGGTTGGCAGGCTGTAACTAGTGGGGTACCGCAAGGATCAGTGCTTGGGCCTCAGCTATTCACAATCTATATCACTGATTTGGATGAGAGAAGCAAATGTTCCTGTTTGCTGATGATACAAAGCTGGGTGGGAATGTAAGTTGTGAGGAGGATGCAAGGAGGCTCCAAGGGGATATAGACAGGCTAAGTGAGTGGGCAAGAACATGGCAATATGGAGAAATGTGAAGTTGGTAGGAAAAATAGAACAGCAGAGTATTTTTTAAATGGTGAGAGATTGGGAAATGTTGGTGTTCAGAGGGACCTGGGTGTCCTTGTACCTGAATCACTGAAAGACTGGTTCCTGGAATGGGGGATTGTCCTATGAGGAGAGATTGAGTAGACTAGGCCTATATTCTCTAGAGTTTAGGAGAATGAGAGGTGATCTCATTGAAACATACAAAATTCTTACAGAGCTTGACAGGGTAGATGCAGGGAGGATGTTTCCCCTGGCTGGGGAGTCTAGAACCAGGGGTCACAGTCTCAGAATAAGGGGTCAGCCATTTAGGACTGAGATGAGGAGAAATTTCTTCACTCAGAGGGTGGTGAATCTTTGGAATTCTCTACCCCAGAGACTGTGGAGGCTCAGTCGTTGAGTATATTCAAGACAGAGATCGATAGATTTTTGAATATTATGGGAATCAAGGGATATGGGGATCGGGCGGGAAAGTGGAGATGAGGTAGAAGATCAGCCATTTTCTTATTGAATAGCGGAGCAGGCTCGAGGGGCCGAATCCTGCTCCTATTTCTTATGTTCTTATTTGTGCATGAACAAAATCTGAGGGAATTACAGTTGCTCATTTCTAATTAGTGGCACAATATATTAATATTTGGTTTTGTGAAGCGTATTGATATGGGGTATCAAATAATAGGTCCCTTGTGTATTAATTAAGGTATTTATCTTTCATCAACATATTTACTGACAAGTCCCTAACCAAATAGCTGTAATTTATATTAATCGCTATGTTGACTGAATATAGCCTTTTCTTAGCTGCACAGATGGTTTGAAAATCAGTTTTTGTTGAAGTGAAATATGTAAATGAAAGTATCCAAATGATTCAGGTCACCGAGGTCCCATCTCTTTCATAATATCACCTCATTAAACATTTAGAAATTCTTGAGTTCTAAAATATTACAGAGAAGAAAAATATTCTTACATCTGGTAATGAGAATGTTTTTGCATCATCACAAATGTCCTCATGTGGCAGTACCACTGGTTGTCCCTTACATGGATATACATAATTCCCTTTAACTTACCTTACTGTATGTGTCTGTTACTATACTCAGGCTTCTCTCCTGTACTCTGACGTCATGACGTCAGAGCTCGGAACCTTTCAACAGTAGAGCTCGGAACCTGCTGGCAGTTGAGCTCGGAACCTGCTGGCAGTTGAGCTCGGAACCTGCTGGCAGTTGAGCTCGGAACCTGCTGGCAGTTGAGCTCGGAACCTGCTGGCAGTTGAGCTCGGAACCTGCTGGCAGTTGAGCTCGGAACCTGCTGGCAGTTGAGCTGGGAAGCTTCTAGTTAGTCCTCGTGGAGTCCCCGCTGGGACAAGACCTACACCACGGTGCTCCTACAGTCAGCCATCTTACCTGCTACCTTACCTGTTGTATTTAACCTGTTCCTGTAAATAAACAACTTATTTATAGTTCGTCGAAGTCGAACTCGATTATTTAGTGGTGATGCACACGAATCGCTACATTGGTGACCCAACGACGTGAGTACGGGAGCTCATCAATTCCAACACTACAATTGGTGAACCCGTATCTGTGAACGATTTTCACGGTAGCAACGCGCGCCTGAACCTCGTCTTCCCACAAGACGACCAACGCACAACCGACGAACAACCACGGAACAGCAACCACCTCACTCCGCCAAAGGCGACCCCGTCTTTGCGAACGTATTCGCAAGGTAAGCGCAGCCTGGAGTAGATCCCGTTTGACACGGACAAACCTCAACCGGACCCCGTTCGTTTTTTTGTGAGCAATTTTCACAAAAGAAGCATGCCATGGAAGCACCAGCCGTTTTGCTGTCGCTACCGCAATCCAGGGAGCCACAGTCTCCCTCATGCTTTATACCGGTAGAAGCCCCGTTCGACGAGAACATCGATGCGGCGCTGACCACGCACTTGCTCACGGTCCCCGTACTCGTCTTTCCTACCGCCACATGGATCGTCCGCCTCTATGTCCAAAGCAACAGCAAGTATACATCTCTCCAAGCGCAGGGTACAGCATGTTCGGGCACACAAGATCGGAGCGCGCCCTGCGGGGATACCACGAGGACTCACCCCCACGAAACACGAGGACGCACTCCTCGCGCACGAGGACCCATCCCTTGCGAACCACGAGGACCTATCCCTTGTGAAAAACAAAGACTCCTTCCCCGCCGACGACGCACCAGCCCGTCATCCTGCTGGTTGTGTTACATACTACACGATTCGGCGTGAACAAAAGCGTGCCGCCCTCCCGGCTGTTTTCTCCTAAATCTACAACTGTTACAAGTGTTGCCGCCCTCCAGGCAGAGTTAACCCCTCCTGAAAGCAACAACAACCTGGACCGTTGCCGCCCTTTCTCCAGTTTTTCCCTTTTAACAAATGCAAATGTCTATTGAAGCTGCATACATCAAGGACGGGTCTAACGGGCATCCTGCGGCCGCGATCAACACGTGGAAGTTGCTCTGATCACAGATCAACACAGCAACTCTTCACCCTCCGTTCTGTTCATGTCGTAGCATTATGGCACGCACTGTTCCGTGCGTTCCAGCCTCCTGAAGGTTTCGCTCACCAGTCAACGGAGACATCGCCCACATCCGCCCAATCTGCCCGTCACTCTGATAAGACCTGCTGTTTCGCACGTCTCTATGGTCCTTCGCCTGACGGATACGTTTTATTCGCCATGACGTGCGTAAGGATCCGCTCACGAGCAGCATCTTCATACCTCACCTACCAAGCCGAGACAGCGCGACCGCCAAGACCACCAGCTCGTCAGACTATCTCATCCTTGGACTTTCGTTAAAGCGAATTCTGGGGGGGCCTATGTGGCGGTACCACCGGTTGTCCCTTACATGGATATACATAATTCCCTTTAACTTACCTTACTGTATGTGTCTGTTACTATACTCAGGCTTCTCTCCTGTACTCTGACATCATGACGTCAGAGCTCGGAACCTTTCAACAGTAGAGCTCGGAACCTGCTGGCAGTTGAGCTCGGAACCTGCTGGCAGTTGAGCTCGGAACCTGCTGGCAGTTGAGCTCGGAACCTGCTGGCAGTTGAGCTGGAAAGCTTCTAGTTAGTCCTCGTGGAGTCCCCGCTGGGACAAGACCTACACCACGGTGCTCCTACAGTCAGCCATCTTACCTGCTACCTTACCTGTTGTATTTAACCTGTTCCTGTAAATAAACAACTTATTTATAGTTCGTCGAAGTCGAACTCGATTATTTAGTGGTGATGCACACGAATCGCTACACTCACAGGTTTTAGAACTGCCCACAGTTAGAATGTTAACAGATTTAACTGTGCTGCCTATGCACTGAGTTAGAATATCACAAAGTAAATTTTGGGTGATGGTTGGGCCACCATATAGTGGGAAGGAGATTGAGGAATAACAATTTCCTGACACTGACCTCCCCCACTCCCCCCAGTTCCTGACCTTCTCTCCCTGCCCAAATTCCTGATCTTCTCCCCCCAAGTTCCTGACCGCCCCCACCCTGGGTTCCTGACCTTCTCCCCCCAACAAGTTACTGACCTACCCCCCACCCCTCCCATGGATGGGGCATTGTGTGTGGGTCATGGATTGTTAACAGGTTTATTGGGTATGAAGTGAATAGTGACAGTGTCACGACTTCCGGATTTCATCCAGTCCAATGATATCACTTGCCACACACGCACTGAGCTTTCTGCGAAATCAAGAAGGTCTAGGGGGAGGAGAGGGAGAACGTGGTGCGGGTGTAAAGAGGGTGGGGTTGGAAGAACGTGATCCATCTGGATCACATTCTTGCTCTCATCCCCCCCCTTAGGCCTGGATCACGTTCTTCCCCCAACCCCACAGTGCTCTCCGTGCTCTTTACCCACCCTCCCCGAGGTCCTGACCTCCTCTCACCTCCCCTCCGATCCTCTCTCTTCCCCCTCCTCTCTCCCCCCTCCTCTCTCTCTCTCCCCTCCTCTCTCTCTCTCTCTCTCCCCTCCTCTCTCTCTCTCCCCTCCTCTCTTTCTCTCTCCTCCTCCTCTCTCTCCCCTTCTCTCTTTCTTTCTCCCCCTCCTCTCTTTCTCTCTCCCCTCCTCTTTCTCTCTCTCTCTCTCTCCCCTCCGTTCTCTCTCCCCTCCTCTCTTTCTCTCTCCCCTCCTCTCTCTCCCCTCCTCTCTTTCTTGCTCCCCTCCTCTCTCTCCCCTTCTCTCTCTCTCCCCTCCTCTCTCTCTCCCCCTCCTCTTTCTTTCTCCCCTCCTCTCTCTCTCTCCCCTCCTCTCTCGCTCTCCCCTCCTCTCTCTCTCTCTCCCCTCCTCTCTCTCTCTCTCCCCTCCTCTCTCTCTCTCTCCCCTCCTCTCTCTCTCCCTCCTCCTCTTTCTTGCTCCCCTCCTCTCCCCTCCTCTCTCTCTCCCTCTCTCTCTCTCCCCTCCTCTCTCTCTCTCCCCTTCTCTCTCTCTCCCCTTCTCTCTCTCTCCCCCTCCTCTTTCTTTCTCCCCTCCTCTCTCTCTCTCCCCTCCTCTCTCGCTCTCCCCTCCTCTCTCTCTCTCTCCCCTCCTCTCTCTCTCTCTCTCTCCCCTCCTCTCTCTCTCCCTCCTCCTCTTTCTTTCTCCCCTCCTCTCTCTCTCTCCCCTCCTCTCTCTCTCCCTCTCTCTCTCTCCCCTCCTCTCTCTCTCTCCCCTTCTCTCTCTCTCCCCTTCTCTCTCTCTCTCTCTCCCCTCCTCTTTCTTTCTCCCCTCCTCTCTCTCTCTCCCCTCCTCTCTCTCTCACCCTCTCTTTCTCTGCCCTCCTCTCTTTCTCTCTCCCCTCCTCTCTCTCTCCCCGCCTCTCTTTCTCTCTCCCCTCCTCTCTTTCTCTCTCCCCTCCTCTCTCTCTCACCCTCTCTTTCTCTGCCCTCCTCTCTTTCACTCTCCCCTCCTCTCTCTCTCCCCTCCTCTCTTTCTCTCTCCCCTCCTCTCTTTCTCTCTCCCCTCCTCTCTCTCTCACCCTTTCTCTCTCTCTCCCCTGCCTCGCTCCCTCTCTCTCCCCCCCACCTCCAATCCCCTCTCCAGCTCCCTCCGATTTCCTCTCTCTCTCTCCTCCCTTTCAAGCCTCTCTCTTCCTGCCCAGCCATCAATGGATCTAGTGACCTTCTCCTATGGCCACGCTGCAGGCCCCTGTTAGGTACTGTGCATGCGCTGCGCCGGTAAATGGGGTTCGGGTGCACGTGCGTGGCTCCAGGATACCACACGCAAGCGCAGAAGGCTGCAAAAGTGTTCCTGCAGATCATCACTCCACTAATTGAAGTGAGTTAAATGGGGATAAGAACATAAGAAGTAGGAGCAGGAGTAGGCCAATCAGCCCCTCGAGCCTGCTCCGCCATTCAATAAGATCATGGCTGATCTGATCCTAACCGCCAATCTACTATCACAGAACCATCTCCTGAATCTAACAGAATTAGACACACAAGATAGGAGCAGGATCAGGCTACACGGCCCCTGGGCCCGCTCCGCTACCCACAGGGCCATGACCGATCTGAACCTAGACTCATGTCCAAATTCCTGCCCGCTCCCCATAACCCTTTATTCCCTTTACTTCTAGGAAACTGTCTATTTCTGTTTTAAATTTATGTAATGATGTAGCTTCTACAGCTTTATGAGCAGCATATTCCATGGTCCTACCACCCTCTGAGTGAAGTAGTTCCTCCTCATCTCAGTTTTGAAAGAGCAGCCCCTTATTCTAAGACTATGCCCCCAGTTCTAGTTTCACCCATCACCGGGAACATCCTCCCCGCATCCACCCGATCCAAACCCTTCACAATCTTATATGTTTCAATAAGATCGCCTCTCATTCTTCTGAACGCCAATGAGTAGAGTCCCAATCTACTCAACCTCTCCTCATGTGTCCATCCCCTCATCCCCAGGATTAACCGAGTGAACCTTCTTTGTACTGACTCGAGAGCAAGTATGTCTTTTCTCAAGTATGGACACCAAAACTGTGTGCAGTATTCCAGGTGCGGTCTCACCAATACCTTGTACAACTGAAGCAATACCTCCCTATTTTTATATTCTATACCCCTAGCAATGAAAGCCAACATTCCATTGGCCTTCTTAATCACTTGCTGCACCTGCATACTAACCTTTTGAGTTTCGTGCACCAGGACCCCCAGATCCCTTTGTACTTCAGTACTTTCCAGTTTCTTGCCATTAAGATAATAACTTGCTCTATGATTTTTCCTGCCAAAGTGCATAACCTCAGACTTTCCAGTATTGTATTCCATCTGCCAAATCTCTGCCCACTTACTTAGCCTGTCTATGTCCCCTTGCAGGTTTTTTATGTCCTCCTCACTCACTGCTTTCCCTCCCATCTTAGTATCATCTGCAAACTTTGATATGTTACACTCGGACCCCTCCTCCAAATCGTTAATATAGATTGTAAAGAGTTGGGGACCCAGCACTGATCCCTGTGGAACACCACCAGTTACTGACTGCCAGTCCGAGAATGAACCATTTATCCCAACTCTCTGCCTTCTGTTAGATAGCCAATCCTCTATCCATGCCAGAATATTACCCCCAATCCTGTGATTTTTTATCTTAAGCAATAATCTTTTGTGTGGCACCTTTTCAAATGCCTTTTGGAAGTCTAAATACACTACGTCCACTGGTTCCCCTTTATCCACCCTATATGTTACTTCCTCAAAGAACTCCAGCAAATTTGTCAAACATGACTTCCCCTTCATAAAACCATGCTGACTTTGTCCTATTAAATTATGATTATCCAAATGTCCTGTTGCTGTCTCCTTAATAATGGACTCCAATATTTTACCTACCACAGATGTTAGGCTAACCGGTCTATAGTTTCCAGCCTTCTGTCTACTGCCCTTTTTAAATAAGGGTGTTACATTAGCAGTTTTCCAGTCTGCCGGGACCTTTGCTGAGTCCAGGGAGTTTTGGAAAATTATTACCAATGCATCCACAATCCCTACCGCCACTTCCCTCAAGACCCTAGGATGTAAGCCATCAGGTCCAGGTGATTTATCCACCTTGAGTCCCATTATTTTACCGAGTACCACTTCCTTAGTGATTTTGATCGTGTTTAGCTCCTCCCTCCCTATAGCCCCCTGTTTGTCCAGTGTTGGGATATTCTTAGTGTCTTCTGCTGTAAAGACTGATACAAAATATTCATTCAGTGTTTTTGCCATCTCCATATTTCCCACCATTAATTTCCCGGTCTCATCCTCTAAGGGACCAACATTTACTTTAGCCACCCTTTTTCTTTTTATATAACTATAAAAACTCTTACTATCTGTTTTTATATTTTTTGCTAATTTACTTTCATAATCTATCTTCCCTTTCTTAATCAAGTGGACTGGAATCAAAGATTGGCAGGTTAAACAGTAAATGAGCAATGGGAGGCCTTTAAGGAGGAGATGGTTCAGGTACAGAGTGGACACAATCCCACGAGGGGGAAAGGAAGAGCATCCAAAGCTCCAAAGTTCTGACGAAGGGTCATCAACCTGAAATGTTAACTCTGTTTCTCACTCTACAGATGCTGCCTGACCTGCTGGGTATTTCCAGCATTTTCTGCTTTTATTTTTATCCAAAGCTCGAGCTCCCTGGATGGCTAAAGATATTTAGATTAAAATGAAACAGATAAAGGAGGCTTATGACAATTGTAAGGTACATAATGCAGTAGAGAACCAAGCTGAATACAGAAAATAGAGGAGAAATGAAAAAGGAAATAAGAGCAAAAAAACATAAAAAGGAACCCAAAGTCTTTTCTGAACATAAATAGTAAGAATTGTCGAAGGAAGGGTGGGGCCGATTAGGAGACCTTCTTGTGGAGGCAGAGGGCATGGCTGAGGTACTAAATGAGCACTTTGCATCTGTCTTCACAAAAGTAGAGGATGCTGCCAATGTCACAGTAAAGGAGGAGGTAGTAGAGAAGTTGGATTGGATAAAAATAGATAAAGAGGAGGTACTTAAAAGGTTGGCAGCACTCAAAGTAGAAAAGTCCCCCGGTCCAGATGGGATACATTCTAGGTTACTGAGGGAAGCAAGGGTGGAAATTGCAGAGGCTCTGGCCACAATCTTCCAATCCTCCTTAGATATGGGGTGGTGTCAGAGGACTGGAGGGTTGCAAAATGATGCACCCCTGTTTAAAAAAGGGGAGAGAGATAAACCTCAGGCCAGTCAGCCTAATATCGGTGGTGGGAAACTTTTAGAGACAATAACCTGGGACAAAATTAATTGGCATCTGGTAAAATATGGGTTAATAAGTGAAAGCAAGCACGGATTTGAAGAGGCAAATCGTGTTTGACTAACTTGATTGAGTTATTTGATGAAGTAATGGAGAGGGTTGGTGAGGGTAATGCGGTTGATGTGTACCTGGACTTTCAAAAGGCCTTTGATAAAGTGCCACATAATAGACTTCTTAGCAAAATTGAAGCCCATGGGAATTAAAGAGACAGTGGCAGTGTGGATACAAAATTGGCTAATGGACAGAAAGCAGAGAGTAGTGGTGAACAGGCATTTATCAGACTGGAGGGAAGTGTGCAGTGGTGGTCCCTAGGGGTCGGTATTAGGACCACAGCTCTTCTCAATATATATTGGACTTGGGCATACAGATCATCATTTCAAAGTTTGCAGATGACACAAAACTCAGAAATATAGTAAACAGTGAGGAGGATAGTAGCAGGATGTCTTGCTACAGTTGTACAGGGCCTTGGTGAGACCACACCTTGAGTATTGTGTGCAGTTTTGGTTGCCTTACCTGAGGAAGGACGTTCTTGCCATGGAAGGAGTGCAGCGAAGATTCACCAGGCTGATACCTGGGATGTCAGGAATGACGTATGAGGAGAGATTGTGTCGATTGGGCTTATACTCACTGGAGTTTAGAAGATTGAGGGGGGATCTCATCGAAACCTATAAAATTCTGTCAGGCCTGGACAGACTCGATGCAGGAAGGATGTTTTTGATGGCCGGGGAGTCCAGAACCAGGGATCATAGTCTAAGGATAAGGGGTAAGCCATTTAGGACTGAAATGAGGAGGAATTTCTTCACCCAGAGAGTGGTGAACCTGTGGAATTCTCGGCGACAGAGGGCGGTGGAGGCCAGTTCATTAAATATATTCAAGAAAGAGTTGGATATATTTCTTAAGGCTAAAGGATCAAGGGATATGGGGAGAAGGCAGGGACAGGGTACTGAATTTGGATGATCAGCCATGATCTCATTGAATGGTGGAGCAGGCTCGAAGGGCCGAATGGCCTACTCCTGCTCCTATCTTCTATGTTTCTATGTAAGAGGGCAGAGGCAGACTGGTGACATGGAAATGCCATGTGTCTCTAAAACTTTCCCCACCACCGACGTTAGGCTGACTGGCCTATAGTTGCCAGGTTTATCGTTCTCCTCTTTATTAACAGTGGTGTAACATTTGCAACCCTCCAGTCCTCTGTCACCACTCCATATCTAAGGAGGATTGGAAGATTGAATGCCATGTGTCTGTCCATAAAGCAGAGAAGTGTGAGGTGATACATTTTAGTAGGAAAAATGGGGAGATACAACATAAACTAAATGGTACAATTTTAAAGTGGGTGCAGGAACAGAGAGACCTGGGGGTGTACGTACACAAATCATTGAAGGTGGCAGGACAAGTTGAGAAAGCTGTTAAAAAGCACACGGGATCCTTGGATTTATAAACAGAGGCATTGAGTACAAAAGCAAGGAAGTTATGCTAAACCTTTATAAATCACTGGTTAGACCTCAGGTGGTGTATTGTGTTCAATTCTGGGCACTGGACTTGAGGAAGGATGTCAAGGCCTTGGCAAGGGTGCAGGGGAGATTTACTAGAATGGTACCAGGGATGAGTATGAGGGATTCACTTCAATTATGCAGAGAGACTGGAGAAACTGGGGTTGTTCTCCTTGGAGCAGAGAAGGTTAAAGGAAGATTTGATAGAGGTGTTCAAAATCTTGAAGGGTTTAATAGAGTAAATAAGGAGAAACTGTTTCCAGTGGAAGGAGGGTCGGTAACCAGAGGACACAGAGTGAAGGTGATTGGTAAAAGAACCAGAGGCGAGAGGAGGAAAATAAAATACGCAGCGAGTTGCTGTGATCCGGAATGCACTGCCTGAAAGGGCGGTGGAAGCAGATTCAATAGTAACTTTCAAAAGGGAATTGGGTAAATACTTGAAGAAAAAAATTGAGGGCTATGGGGGAAAGAGCAGGGGGAGTGGGACTAATTGGAGAACTCTTTCAAAGAGCCGGCACAGGCACAATGGGCCGAATGGCCTCCTCCTGTGCTGTATCATTCTATGATTATGCACTTCTCAGCCTCAGTAAGTCAGGTGGTTTATCTTGAAGGTAGGAATGCATTTTTCAACGTTTGGTAATCTTGAAATCTTTGGTAATCAAGGAAATCTAAAAATATTTTTAAAGGAAAAAATATTATCCATTCACATCCACCAAGATCAGCCCCTCCGACTCACTGCTGGTGCTTGGAATCAAACCCAACGCTGTATTTAACGAACTGGCCTACTTGGTAAAATCGTGTGAATAATTTTGGCCGAATATCAGTTTCGACTTCGCCAAAATGGTGTAGAAATTTAGTCTCAGTGGTTTTTCTGCGTCTTTGACCAAAGTGCAGATCTGGGTCAAAATTTGTGAGCAATCTCTTCAGATCTGAACGGTTTGCTTGGAATGAATAAATGCGCCGACTCTCCGCATTAGTTCGCCGTGAATGTGACACAAGTTCAGCTGCTGATCTATTAATAGCCGCCTCGTCCCAGATTAAAGCAGCAGTTTCTACAAGAACAGGCGGTTCAGAGAGCGAGTGGGTTTGAATTAAAGCTTTGCTCAATGCCCGATAATTGTACAATAATTGGCACAAACTCGCGCTCCAGCCGCCCGAGTATTTGATCAAAGTTACAACTTTGCTGACAGATCCCGGCCGCATTGTTGCTGCTTCAGGACCCTGGACAGCGGCTGCAACCCGATTAAACAAAGCCCACTTCCCGCAAAGCCGACTCTGCACAAGCTTCAGCAGCAAAGATTAAACCGACCGGCGATAGCAGTTCATGACCTCAATAAACCGAGCACCGGGACCGGGAGAGACCCCGGGACCGGGAGAGACCCCGGGAGAGACCCCGGGACCGGGAGAGACCCCGGGAGAGACCCCGGGACCGGGAGAGACTACGGGAGAGACCCCGGGACCGGGAGAGACCCCGGGAGAGACCCCGGGACCGGGAGAGACCCCGGGAGAGACCCCGGGACCGGGAGAGACCCCGGGAGAGACTCCGGGACCGGGAGAGACTCCGGGAGAGACCCCGGGACCGGGAGAGACTCCGGGACCGGGAGAGACTCCGGGAGAGACCCCGGGACCGGGAGAGACTCCGGGAGAGACTCCGGGACCGGGAGAGACCCCGGGAGAGACCCCGGGAGAGACTCCGGGACCGGGAGAGACCCCGGGACCGGGAGAGACTCCGGGAGAGACCCCGGGACCGGGAGAGACCCCGGGACCGGGAGAGACTCCGGGAGAGACCCCGGGACCGGGAGAGACTCCGGGAGAGACCCCGGGACCGGGAGAGACACCGGGAGAGACCCCGGGACCGGGAGAGACTCCGGGAGAGACCCCGGGACCGGGAGAGACTCCGGGAGAGACCCCGGGACCGGGAGAGACTCCGGGAGAGACCCCGGGAGAGACTCCGGGACCGGGAGAGACGCCGGGACCGGGAGAGACCCCGGGAGAGACCCCGGGACCAGGAGAGACGCCGGGAGCGACTCCGGGACCGGGAGAGACCCCGGGAGAGACCCCGGGACCGGGAGAGACCCCGGGAGAGACCCCGGGACCGGGAGAGACCCCGGGAGAGGGGCCGGGACCCGGAGAGACCCCGGGAGAGGGGCCGGGACCCGGAGAGACCCCGGGAGAGGGGCCGGGACCCGGAGAGACCCCGGGAGAGGGGCCGGGACCCGGAGAGACCCCGGGAGAGGGGCCGGGACCGGGAGAGACCCCGGGAGAGGGGCCGGGACCCGGACAGACCCTCCGCTGAGCACCGGGCGAAGTTGCTCTTTCCCTCGGTTCTTACCTCCGCGCTGTCGCTCTCTCCCATTCTGGCCGCCCGGCGGAGCAGGCACCGGGACGAGTGTTTGGTTCCCATCGGGTTCCGCCGCTCCGACACACACCGGCTGGACCGGGAGAAGCGACACAGGCTCCGGGAAACCTGCTCCGATCCCGGGCTCCTGCAGCCGACTGACGCCCGGATCAGTCAGACTGAAGCCTCCGGTCCGCCTCCGTCACTCCATCCCTCCCCGTTACTGCACCGAGAGACAGTCCTTCAACCGAAGCAGGCAGCGGCGCCAGACAGTCCCAGACCCAGACACCAGACATCAGCCCAGACCAGACCCCAACCCCTAACCCCCAGACCAGACCCCAGACCAGCTCAGCTCATTACCCATTCGATCTTGAAGGTGGGAGATCAGGAGAGCCCCCACAGACCTGTACCCTCCCTCCTTCATGTATAAAAGCCAAAATGCTGTTGTTCTTTTTATGCTTTATCTACACTTACTCACACTTCAGAGAATTGTGTATTTGAAACCCTAGGACTCTCTGCTCATCCACTCCCTTCAGCATCTTTCCCTTGGGTATATACTGCCACTCATTACTTTCCTCCAGAAATGCATTATCTTACTCTTATGTCCATATCAAATTGCATCAAATTGATTACCACCTACCGCCCTCCCTCAGCTGATGAATCAGTACTCCTCCATGTTGAACACCACTTGGAAGAAGCACTGAGGGTAGCAAGGGCACAGAATGTACTCTGGGTGGGGGACTTCAATGTCCATCAACAAGAGTGGCTCCGTAGCACCACTACTGACCGAGCTGGCCAAGCCCTGAAGGCCGTAATTGCCGACTGAGCCTGTAGCAGGTGGTGAGTGAACAAACACAAGGGAAAGGCCTACTTGACCTCGCCCTCACCAATCTACCTGTCACAGATGCATCTGTCCATGAGAGTATTGGTAGCAGTGACTTTGTGGAGACAAAGTCCTGTCTTCACACTGAGGACACCCTCCATCGTGTTGTGTGGCACTACCACCATGCTAAATGGGATAGATTCAGAACAGATCTAGCAGCTCAAAACTGGGCATCCATGAGGCACTGTGGGCCATCAGCAGCAGCAGAACTGTATTCCATCACAATCTGTAACCTCATGGCCCGGCATATCCCTCACTCTACCATTACCACCAAGCCAGGGGACCAACCCTGGTTCAATGAGGAGTGTAGAAGAGCATGCCAGGAGCAGCACCAGGTATACCTAAAGATGAAGAACCAACCTGGGGAAGCTGCAACACAGGACTACATGCAGGCTAAACAACAGAAGCAGCATGCTACAGACAGAGCTAAGCGATCCCACAACCAATGGATCAGATCAAAGCTCTGCAGTCCTGCCACATCCAGTCGTGAATGGTGGTGGACCATTAAATAACTAACGGGATGAGGAGGTGCCATGAATATCCCCATCCTCAATGATGGTGGAGCCCAGCACGCAAGTGCAAAAGACAAGGCTGAAGCATTTGCAACCATCTTCAGCCGAGTGGATGATCCATCTCGGCCTCCTCCTGAGGTCCCCACCATCACAGAAACCAGTCTTTGGCCAATTCATTTCACTCCACGTGATATCATGAAACGCTGAGTGCACTGGATACAGCAAAGGCTGTGGGCCCCGACAATATCCCTGTTGTCATGCTGAAGACTTGTGTTCCAGAACTAGCCACGCCTCTAGCCAAGCTGTTCCAGTACAGCTACAACACTGGCATCTACCTGACAATGTGGAAAACTGACAGGTATGTTCTGTCCTGACCTTGGGGGGTCAGTGGGGTGGGGGTCAGTCAGTGGGGGTTGGTGGGGTGGGGGGTCAGTCAGTGGGGGTCAGTGGGGTGGGGGTCCATCAGTGGGGGTTGGCGGGGTGGGGGGTTCAGTCAGTGGGGGTCAGTGGGGTGGGGGTCAGTCAGTGGGGGTTGGCGGGGTGGGGGGTCAGTCAGTGGGGGTCAGTGGGGTGAGGGTCAGTCAGTGGGGGTTGGAAGGGTATGGGTCAGTGGGGTGGGGGTCAGTGGGCTGGGGTAAGTGGGGTGGGGGTCAGTGGGGTGGGGGTCAGTGGGCTGGGGTCAGTGGGGTGGGGGTCAGTGGGGTGGGGGTCAGTGGGGTGGTGGGTCAGTTGGCTGGGGTCAGTGGGGTGGTGGTCGGCGGGGTGGGGTCAGTGGGGTGGGGGTCAATGGGCTGGGGTCAGTGGGGTGGGGGTCAGTGGGGTGGGGGTCAGTGGGCTGGGGACAGTGGGGTGGGGGTCGGCGGGGTGGGGTCAGTGGGGTGGGGGTCAATGGGCTGGGGTCAGTGGGGTGGGGGTCAGTGGGTTGGGGGTCAATGGGCTGGGGACAGTGGGGTGGGGTCAGTGGGGTGGGGGTCAGTGGGGTGGGGGTCAGTGGGGTGGGGGGTCAGTGGGCTGGGGTCAGTGGGGTGGTGGTCGGCGGGGTGGGGTCAGTGGGGTGGGGGTCAATGGGCTGGGGTCAGTGGGGTGGGGGTCAGTGGGTTGGGGGTCAGTGGGCTGGGGTCAATGGGGTGGGGTCAGTGGGGTGGGGGTCAGTGGGCTGGGGTCAATGTGGTGGGGTCAGTGGGCTGGGGTCAGTGGGGTGGGGTCAGTGGGGTGGTGGTCGGCGGGGTGGGGCTCAGTCAGTGGGGGTCAGCGGGGTGGGGTTATGTGACTCACCACCATGTGGTAGTTAAGGAGGGAGGGAGAATTCTTTCCTTGTTGATGTTCCAGGGATCGTGATGCCTGATTCCTGCCTAAGGTTTTGATTCTGTTGGCCGTAGATTATATAAAATGGTGGATGGTCCAAATGATGCTTCCCAGAGAAATTACAAACTTTGGGAAACCATTTCCTGCAAAGCCAGGAGCAGATTGTGCAGCAAAGCCATCTGGGCATTGCAGAGTGCCTGGGGGAAAATAGTTGATTTAATTGTTTTGGATAAAACGAAATACAGAAGAATTTTTAAAAAGTTGAATAACTTGCAAAGGGAAAATAACTGAAGGGGTCAAGACCACATCTGTTTAAAGATGAGTAGGCGAGTAGTTCGGACAAAATGTGATCTTCTGGGGGAGGAGGTCATGTCGAAATGTCTGAAACCAGTGTTTTGCCCCACATGGGGTGGAGATGTAACAAGTCACAGGTCTTTGGGTCTTCTAAAAAGATTCTGGTGAGATCAGCCTCCAAACGTTTTGTGGTGATGTGTCTATTTAATCAGATGCTGTGTCTATAAATAAGGATTCATTCACATATGGTTCTACATCCTGCACCATTGAGCAGAGTGAAGTTAACTCCCTGTTGTGCTCCCGGAATAGACCAAAAATCCTGTGAGACCCACTGAGCTCTGAGCTCACATCCCAGGAACGAAGCTACAAAGCACAAAAAATACAATATAATTTGTATTTTTGTTGAATGTAATCTTGTTTCTCATCGCTTATGCATCCAGTCCCTCAGTAGTATCCAATCGCCACTCCAGGTTAACAACAGAGGTTGAGATAAACCCACCTGATTCCCGTATCCCACAATCGGTCGCTTATTGGCTGAAGGCCTGCTTAAAGCTTATAAATGTCTAATCAAACTACGTAATTTCTCTATGCGTTTTTCCCCCAGATGCAAAGAGAGTACGAAGGAACAGAAACTTGTGATAATGGGAATCCCCCACAAATCTTGGGGTTCCTCGGGAGGGGGGCACAGTCCCTGTGGAACCATTGAAATGATAGAGTCATCAGGTGGGAGTGATATGAGGACACCTCCTCCTGCCTCACTCTCCTGGGTCTCCAGTCGGTGGAGGTGCACATGGACATTTGTCCACAGAGAGTGGCTCTTGTTGCTCATTCTCGGCTCCCTCAGATCGGAGGGGCTGCGAAGGGACTCAGAGCAAGGTCCTGGAGGCTGAATACAGATCTCTTTACTCCCGGGCTCGGCAGAGGAAACTGGAGGAGGGAGGCATTTTGGCTCCTGTTTTTACGTTGAATAAACTGAGTAAAACGGAGGTCTGAGAATGAGTAAGATGTAAAGTGACATCAATCTCTTGGTCCTGCATTTAGTTTTGCCTTTTGGGCCGACATGCTTTCTGGCATATCGTGCACACAGTAGTGTCTCTAAATCAACACGTGTTACTATTTCTCTGATGTCTCAGCACGCTGGTTAATATAGTCAGGTATTAATGCATTCTGATGTAGGCACAATTCCAGAAGCGGAAGAAGGTAACTGCCAGCAAAATCAGAAATGCGCACTCGTCGACCTTTTTATGAAGTGATGCATTTCAGTAGGAAGAATGAGTTGTTTGATGAAGTAATGGAGAGGGTTGATGTGTATATGAAATTTCAAAAGGCGTTTGATAAAGTACCACATAATAGACTTGTTAGTGTGATGAAATAACTCTGTGTTCTGGCATTTGTATTGTCTGTTGTTGTTGTACTTGTTTATGTCTGGAATGTTCTACAGGTGTAACCACTAATGCTCCTCCCTAGCCCCGCCCCTCTGGATCCTCCGGATTGGTGTGAGTCTTACTTATAAGAGCTGGGTCTTACTCATAAGGGCTGGGTCGGTGATGAATGATGGTTGCCCTGTGTTAACTTGATGCTATGTTCTTCACTTAATAAAAGCCTTTAGTTTTAAGCTTTAACCTCTTGGATTCAGGCCGTTATTCGGCACATCAATTTTATTAAGTGACAACTTTTGGAAGATGGATCGATTTTTTAAACCAAAGCGTCTGGATATTGATCCCCATTCGGCAGACGCATCGAAGAAATTTACGCATTGGCTTCAATGTTTTGAACACTTCATCGCATCGTTCGATCTGACGGTTAACAAGTTGGGTCTTCTAACCAACTTGGTAAGTCATCAAACTTACTCTATAATTGAAGATATTACTAAATATGAAGAGGCCCTCGCAGCCCTCAAGGCCCAGTACCTTAAGTTGGTTAACGAAGTATACGCCAAGTATCTTTTGTCTACTCGCAGGCAATTACCCGAGGAATCCCTGGACGATTTCCTGCAGGACCTTAAGGCTTTGGCTAAGGATTGCAACTACAAGGCTGTCTCTGCCATATTGTATCAGGATGAAGCCATTTGCATTTTTTTCATATCTGGCCTCTGATCTAACTATATTAGACAGAGACTCCTTGAGAATGACTCGTTAGTTTTAAAAATGGTCGTCGCTACTGCTTGATCGTTAGATGTAGCCCAGAAGAATTTAGAAGTGTATGCATCAGCCCATGCGTCTTTCTCAGCCTTGTGTGTTCCGAGTATGGAGGCATCCATAACACCAATGAAGCCTCCACTTAATCATGTAATGGGAGATGGATCGTATGGTGGATGAATACGCGTTGGAAGCAACATTCCCGTACCTGGACAATGTTACTATCTGTGGGCACGACCAACGGGAGCATGATCAAAATCTCGCGAAGTTCCTAGAGACTGCAAAGAGCTTAAACCTGACCTACAATGAAAACAAGTGTGCCTTCAATACTACACGTTTGTGTATTTTTGGTTGTGTTGTGGAGAATGGGGTAATCGGTCCAGATCCTGAAAGATTACGCCCACTTAAGGAATTACCTTTACCTCACACTGTAAAAGCTTTAAGCAGGTGTCTGGGATTCTTCTCATACTATGCCCAGTGGGTGGCTAGCTACTCAGATAAAGTCCGACCTCTTATTAAGTCAACGCCTTTTCCGCTATTGGCGGAAGCTCAGGAGGCTTTCTTTAATATCAAATGGGACATTGAGAAGGCAATGGTATGTGCTGTGGATGAGAAGATCCCTTTTCAAGTGGAAAGTGATGCATCTGATTTTGCGTTGGCAGCAACTCTTAACCAAGCTGGTAGACCAGTAGCTTTCTTCTCTCGTACATTGCAAGGACCAGAAGTTCGACATTCTTCAGTGGAAAAGGAGGCACAGGCGATTATTGAAGCAGTCAGGTATTGGAGACATTATCTCGCTGGCCAACGTTTTACACTCATTACTGACCAGCGATCTGTGGCCTTTATGTTCAATACTAAGCAGAGAGGCAAGATCAAAAATGATAAGATTTTAAGATGACGAATAGAACTGTCAACATATGACTATGATATTCAGTACAGGCCTGGAGTATTCAATGAGCCATCGGATGCTTTGTCATGAGGAGTATGTGCTAGTCTAGGTATAGATAAGCTTCAAAGTCTCCACGATGCACTCTGCCACCCTGGGGTTGCCAGAATGAACCGCTTCATTAAGTCCCACAATCTACCCTACTCTATTGAGGAGGTCCGGACAATGACCAGAACCTGTCATGTTTGTGCTGAACGCAAACCCCGCTTCTATAAGCCGTCCGAGCCAGCTCATCTTATTAAAGCAACTCGACCATTTGAGTGGTTGAGTCTCGATTTTAAAGGTCCCCTTCCATCGAGTGACCGTAATGTCTATTTTCTTAATATTATAGACGAGTACTCTTGGTTCCCTTTTGTTATCCCCTGTCCAGATGTGGCTAGTGCAGTTGTAATTAAATGCCCCTGCCAACTGTTTTCCTTGTTTGGCATGCCTAACTATATACATAGTGATAGGGGTTCTTCCTTTATGAGTGAAGAATTGCAACAGTTTTTGCTATCGAAAGGGATTGCAACGAGTAGAACTACCAGCTATAACCCTCATGGTAATGGGCAGGTCGAGAAAGAAAATGCGACAGTGTGGAAGGCTATCATACTTTCTCTGAAGTCGAGAGGCCTGCCGACCTCTCACTGGTAGGATGTCCTGCCAGACGTGCTGCATTCCATAAGGTCTCTTTTGTGTACAGCGACGAATGCCACCCCTCATGAAAGGATGTTTAGTTTTCCAAGAAAAGCTACTAATGGAGTATTGTTACTGTGGTGATTATTCTTGTTTTATAAGAAGCATTGTAATTGGTTGCCTGTTTTCCTGCCTTGAGATATATGCTGTAAACTTATTGGTTAGTTGATTCCATGTGACCTGTGGTGGCCATCTTAAATTCAGTTTTCTACAGTTTGGTTGAGACTGGGTGCTCAACATGTACTTGCTGTTTTTTTAAGGTTAATAAAGCCTAGCTTTTGAAAGGCAATCTACTCTTTATTTCAATTTATTAACCTTTTGCTATAATGGAACGATATCTTCGACCGTAACGATTTAATGCTGACCCTAATTCTGCAGGAGTGGATGATCAATGGAAACATTGGTATCGTACATTTAAAAACTTTTTGGGTGTGTTGGATCAGCAATCTCTAAATAAGTTGGATATACTAATCAACTACATTGCTCCGGATGTGTATAAGTATATTTTGGACTGTGAAACTTATGAATTGGCTATTACTACGTAGGAAAAAAAATTTGTTAAACCCAAAAATGAGGTATTTGCACATCACCTTTTATCTGCCCGTAGGCAGCAGGCGGGAGAATCCTTGGATGCTTATTTACAAGCACTCCGGCACCTTGGTGCTAACTGTAATTATAAGGCCGTGTCTGCAGGAGAACATAGGGAAGAGTTGGTACGGGATGCATTTATTAATGGATTACTGTCTAGATCAATTCGTCAGCGGTTATTAGAAAATAAGATCTTGGATCTTAAGAGTGCTTTTGAGCAAGCCTCTACATTGGATTTGGCTCAGAGAAGTTCGGATTCTTATGCTCTTTTTGATCGGCCTGCGACCGTGGTTTCGGCAGTTCCAGATGAAAGGGAGTTACGTGGATTTAATAGGAGTGGTTTATCAGATTCTGAAACAGTTTCTACTTCGGCAGCTGTTGCCTCTAGGATTCAGAAGTGTTATTTTTGCGGGAACGCCCGGCACCCCCGTCTGAAATGCCCTGCCCGGGAGGCTGTGTGTAGTAAATGCGGCAAGGGAGGTCATTACGCACGTGTTTGCAAATCGGTTGCCTCCTCTGCGACCATTCAGCCTTTAGATAGGGCGTTTATTGCATCAGTTTCTGCTGCCTTTTCCCATGGCCTAAACAAAGCTATAGTTATGGCCCAAGTTAATGGGTTAGAAGTGAAGGCCCTTATAGATACGGGCAGTACTGAGAGCTTTATAAGTCTTCAGTTTGTGAGGGAGAAGCGTTTGAAAATTTCGCCTGTTTCCTATCAGGTGTGTATGGCTCAGACGACTCTCACCTCACAAGTAGCTGGTTGTTGCCTTGTGAAATTAATTCTCCTAGGTAATACGTATACTGATATATGCCTATCTGTTCTGCCTAATCTCTGTGCGGACATTTTGATTGGTCATGATGTGCTTCAATTACATGAGTCCCTCAGTCTTTCTTTCGGAGGAACCAAGCCACCTTTGTCTATTTGTGGATTAACTTCTTTATTCATTTCTCCATTATCACTTTTTTCCAATTTGATGCCAGACTGTAAGCCAATTGCTACCAAGTCAAGAAGGTATAGCAGTCAGGATAAAGAATTTATTAATTTTGAAGTTCAACATCTTTTATCGGAAGGAATCATTGAACCTAGTTTTTCGCCCTGGCGGGCACAGGTAGTTGTCACCACTAATGAGAGACATAAGAAGCGAATGGTGATAGACTACTCTCAAACTATTAATTGGTATACTCAATTAGATGTGTACCCCCTGCCTAAGATTGATGAGCTTATCAATAAAGTATCTCAATATAAGGTTTTTAGCACTATTGACCTAAAGAGTGCTTATCATCAGATTCCTATCACTAAGAGGGACAAACCATATATGGCCTTTGAAGCTGGCGGAAAGCTGTACCAGTTTTGCCGAGTACCATTCGGTGTTACTAACGGTGTCGCCTGTTTTCAATGGGCAATGGATGCTTTTATAAGTGATAACTCTCTCTCTGACACCTTCTCATATTTAGATGACATCATGGTGTGTGGCAAATCAAGGGTGGAGCACGATTTTAACCTAGAAAGATTCCTTCAAGTTGCGGAAAAAGTTGGCTTAACTTTCAATAAAGAGAAGTGTATCTTTTCGACCACCGAGGTAAATTTACTGGGGTATATTATCTTGGGAAACAAGATTAAACCAGATCCAGAATGGCTGCGACCACTGATTGATTTACCTTGCCCTACTAATTCTAAGGCCTTGCAATGAGTTGTTGGACTGTTTTCTTATTATTCTAATTGGATTGCAAACTTCTCGCAGAAGATCCGGCCCCTTATTAGGGTTACGACATATCCTCTATCATGGGAGGCCAGGACGTGTTTTGATAATCTTAAAAAGGATATCCTTGGAGCAGTTGTGCATTCTATTGATGAGCAGGTTCCCTTTGTGATTGAGACGGACGCTTCCGATTTTGCAATTGGGGCTACCCTGAACCAAAATGGAAGACCTGTGGCCTTTTTCTCACGTACTCTGAGCAATAGAGAAAGAGGCGTACGCAATAGTAGAAGCACTGCGTAAATGGAGACATTATTTATCTGGGCGACATTTTACGTTAGTAACTGACCAAAAATCTGTGTCCTTCATGTTTGATGTCAAACATTTCGGAAAGATTAAGAATGATAAAATAATGAGGTGGAGGATCGAGTTGGCATGCTACCATTTTGATATAGTCTATCGTCCGGGGAAGGATAATGTTGCCGCTGATGCGCTGTCGAGGGCTTATTGTTCTGTGCTTCACGGAGATACGCTTATTAATCTTCATAATGCTTTGTGCCATCCTGGTGTTACGAGGATGATACATTTTGTACGCAGTAAGAATTTGCCCTTTTCAGTTGAAGATGTCAAGCGGATGATTTCGTCATGCTCTGTCTGCGCCTGGTGTAAACCGAATTTCTTTAAGCCTCAACGAGCTCATCTTATAAAGGCTACTTCTCCCTTTGAACGCCTGAGCGTTGATTTTAAGGGGCCTCTTCCTTCAATGACTCAGAATCGATATATATTTACTGTTGTGGATGAGTTTTCAAGGTTCCCTTTTGCTTTTCCTTGTGCAGATGTATCAGCTGCTACAGTTATTAAATGTCTGACTCAACTTTTTGTCATCTTTGGGATGCCTGCGTATATCCATTCGGATCAGGGAAGTTCTTTTATGTCTTCCCAGTTGAAGGAATACCTCCAGAGTCGGGGAATTTCTACTAGCAGAACTACCCCGTATAATCCCCAGGGTAATGGACAGTGCGAACGATACAATGGGGTGATCTGGAAGGCAGTTATGTTGGCTTTGACATCCCGGAACCTTAAGAATACACAATGGGAAATGGTACTGCCTGATGCCCTGCATTCCATTAGATCATTGCTTTCAACGGCTACTAATGTGACCCCCCATGAAAGGCTTTTCAACTATCCGCGGAGATCCACCACGGGATATTCAGTACCTTCATGGCTTACTATGCAGGGACCTGTGCTGCTCCGACGCCATGTTAGACTGTCAAAGTATGATCCTTTAGTGGAGGAGGTGGAGCTATTGGAGGCAAATTCCCAATATGCTCACATTCGATTCCAAGATGGGAAAGAAAGTACAGTTTCAGTTAAAGACTTAGCTCCTTGTGGTGGCCAGCCCTCTCCTGAGGACATTAACAATAGCCATAATTCAGATAATGTTGATGTCGTCACAGATACTACGAACATTTCCAATCCTATTGCAGACACTTACAATTCTCTTAGTCTGCCCCCGATGGATGTTCATGACCCTCCCAGTCTACCTTCTAATGGGACTTCCAATCCGGAAACCGTTGATAATCGGGATATTGATAGCCTCCCTGCAGAAGATATTTCTGTGTCTCCTGGTGTGGGAGGGCAAGGAACTCCACCAAGGCTAAGAAGGTTGACACGAACAAGATATCCGGTCGACCGATTAAAAATGGACTTTTAAAATAATTAATAATTTAATAGTAAAATTTTAAAATTGTTGAAGGCATTATACATGTATTGCTCTAGTCATAAATAACTAATTGTAAACTGTAAAGGCTACCTAGGTTGAAGTATATTTTAAAAGGAGGGGTGAATGTGGTGATTATTCTTGTTTTATAAGAAGCATTGTAATTGGTTGCCTGTTTTCCTGCCTTGAGATATATGCTGTAAACTTATTGGTTAGTTGATTCCATGTGACCTGTGGTGGCCATCTTAAATTCAGTTTTCTACAGTTTGGTTGAGACTGGGTGCTCAACATGTACTTGCTGGTTTTTTAAGGTTAATAAAGCCTAGCTTTTGAAAGGCAATCTACTCTTTATTTCAGTTACCCACATGGTTGATGACCACGGGCCCTGTGCTGTTGTGCAGACATGTGAGAGGCCATAAGACTGATCCACTGGTGGAGGAAGTACAACTCCTCCATGCTAATCCCCAGTATGGGCGAGAGGATACGGTCTCAATTAAAGATCTTGCACCTGCTGGAGCTTGAAAAGAGTTCGACTCAGAGAGTAGAGTTTTCAAACGTGGTATTGGACCTTCAGAGACACAAACTCTCAGTGTGGAAAACACTGATGATTCTGGGAATTTGAATGAACCGGAGTTAGTACTCTGGGAGGAGCCTCAGCAAGAGTTACATCGTTCCCAGAGGACTATCAGACCTCCTGACAGACTGAATCTATAGCAAGGGGTGAATGTGATGAAATAACTCTGTGTTCTGGCATTTGTATTGTCTGTTGTTGTACTTGTTAATGTCTGGAATGTTCTACAGGTGTAACCACTAATGCTCCTCCCTAGCCCCGCCCCTCTGGATCCTCCGGATTGGTGTGAGTCTTACTTATAAGAGCTGGGTCTTACTCATAAGGGCTGGGTCGGTGATGAATGGTGGTTGCTCTGTGTTAACGTGATGCTATGTTCTTTACTTAATAAAAGCCTTTAGTTTTAAGCTTTAACCTCTTGGATTCAGGCCGTTATTCGGCACATCAGTTAGCAAACTTGAAGCTCATGGGATTAAAGGGACAGTGGCAGCATGGATACAACATTGGCTAAGGGACAGAAAGCAGAGAGTAGTGGTGAACGTATAAACAGAAAATGCTGGAAACATTCAGCAGGTCAGGCAGCATCTATGGAGAGAGAAACAGAGTTAACGTTTCTGGTCGATGACCCTTCGTCAGAACACGTGTCTGGGAATCCAAAACTTGGGGTCATCAATATAAGACAGTCACTAATAAATCCAATAAAGAATTCAGGAGAAACTTCTTTACCCAGAGAGTAGTTAAACTGTAGAGCTCACTACCACAGGGAGTGGTTGAGATGAATAGCATAGATGTCTTTAATAAGATCAGAGAGTTAAATGCGTGGCTCAAAGACTGGTGTGGGAGAAATGGGTTTTGCTTCTTGGGACACTGGCACCAGTACTGGGACGGGAGAGAGCTGTTCCATTGGGACGGACTTCACTTGACCAGTGCTGGGACTAGAATCCTGGTGAATCGAATAACTCGGGCTGCAGAGAGGGCTTTAAACTAATTAGTGGGGGTAAGGTTTCAAGAGAGCGAAAAATAAAAATGTCAACGGCGAAGGCAATAGAGCAAGGTAGCAGTGGGGGAATTAAAAACCAGAGAGTGTCAGGAACGGACAGAATGTATAAAGATAAAGGTAGAGTAGTAAAAGGGGTAAAAGCAGGAATAAATTGTCACAAAACATATTTAAAAGTTCTTTATCTGAATGCATGCAGCATTCGTAACAAAATAGACGAGTTGATGGTACAAATAACTACACATTAGTATGATCTGGTGGCCATTACAGAAACATGGCTGCAAGGTGACCATGACTGGGAACTAAACATCCAGGAGTTTTTGACAATTAGGAAGGACAGACAGGAAGGAAAGGGAGGTGGGGTGGCTATGTTAATAAAGGATGGAATCACTGCAATAGTGAGAAATGATATTGGGTCAAAGGATCAGGATAGTGAAACAGTTTGGGTGGAGATAAGGAATAATAAGGGGAAAAAGTCACTAGTGGGCATAGTCTATAGGCCTCCTAACAGTTGCAACTCTGTTGGTCGGAGTATAAATCAGGAAATAGTTGGGGCTTGTAATAAGGGAACAACTATAATCATGGGGGATTTTAACTTTCATATTGACTGGACAAATCAAATTGGGCAGGGCAGCCTTGAAGAAGAGTTCATAGAGTGCATTAGGGACGGGTTCCTTGAGCAGTATGTAACTGAACCAACCAGGGGGCAGGCAATCTTAGATCTGGTCCTGTGTAATGAGACAGGATTAATAAAAAAATGTCCTAGTAAAGGATCCCCTTAGAATGAGTGACCATAACATGGTTGAATTCCAAATTCAGTTTGAGGGTGAGAGAGTTGGATCTCAAACCAGCGTACTAAGCTTAAATAAAGGAAACTATGAAGGTATGAGAGCAGAGTTAACTAAAGTGGACTGGGAAATAGATTAAAGTGTAAGATGGTACATGAGCAGTGGTGTACATTCAAGGAGATATTTCACAACTTTCAAGAAAAATATATTCCACTGAGGAAAAAGGGGCGTAAAAGAAAAGACAGCCATCCGTGGCTAAGTAAAGTAATAAAGGATAGTATCCGACTGAAAACAAGGGCATATAAAGTAGCCAAATCTAGTGGGAGGATAGAAGATTGGGAAGCATTTAAAAGCCAGCAAAGAATAACTAAAAGATTAATTAAGAAAGGGAAGATAGATTATGAAAGTAAACTAGCAAAAAATATAAAAACAGATAGCAAGAGTTTCTACAGTTATATAAAAAGAAAAAGGGTGGCTAAAGTGAATGTTGGTCCCTTAGAGGACGAGACCGGGAAATTAGTGGTGGGGAACATGGAGATGGCAGAAACGCTGAACAAATATTTTGTATCAGTCTTTATAGTAGAAGGCACTAAAAATTTCCCACCACTGGACAAACAGGGGGCTATGGGGGGGAGGAGCTAAACACGATTAAAATCACTAAGGAAGTGGTACTCGGTAAAATAATGGGACTAAAGGCAGATAAATCCCCTGGACCTGATGGCCTACATCCTAGGGTCTTGAGAGAAGTAGCAGTAGGGATTCTGGATGCATTGGTGTTAATTTTCCAAAACTCCCTGGATTCAGGAAAGGTTCCAGCAGATTGTAAAACTGCTAATGTAACGCCCTTATTTAAAAAGGGAGGCAGACAAAAGGCTGGAAACTATAGACCAGTTAGCCTAACATCTGTGGTTGGTAAAATTTTGGAGTCCATTATTAAGGAAGCAGTAACAGGACATTTGGATAAGGATAATTTAACCGGACAGAGTCAGCATGGTTTTACGAAGGGGAAGTCGTGTTTGACAAATTTGCTCGAATTCTTTGAGGACGTAACAAACAGGGTGGATAAAGGGGAACCAGTGGATGTGGTGTATTTGACAAGGTGCCACACAAAAGATTACTGCACAAGATAAAAAATCACGGGATTGGGGGCAATTTACTGGCATGGGTGGAGGATTGGCTATCTAACAGAAAACAGAGAGTTGGGATAAATGGTTCATTCTCTGGCTGGCAATCAGTAACTAGTGGTGTTCTGCAGGGGTCAGTGCTGGGACCCCAACTCTTTACAATCTATATTAACGATTTGGAGGAAGGGACCGAGTGCAATGTATCCAAGTTTGCCGACGATACTAAGATAGGAGGGAAAGCAGTGAGTGAGGAGGACATAAAAAACCTGCAAAAGGACATAGACAGGCTAAGTGAGTGGGCAAAAATTTGGCAGATGGAATATAATGTTGGAAAGTGTGAGGTTATGCACTTTGGCAGAAAAAATCAAAGAGCAAGTTATTATCTAAATGGAGAGAAACTGCAAAGTGTTACAGTACAAAGGGATCTGGGGGTCCTGGTGCATGAAACACAGAAGGTTAGTATGCAGGTACAGCAAGTGATCAGGAAGGCCAATGGAATCTTGGCTTGTATTGCAAGGGGGATGGAGTATAAAAGCAGGGAAGTCTTGCTGCAGTTATACAGGGTACTGGTGAGGCCACACCTGGAATACTGCATACAGTTTTGGTTTCCATATTTAAGAAAAGATATACTTGCTCTCGAGGCAGTTCAGAGAAGGTTCACTCAGTTGATTCCGGAGATGAGGGGGTTGACTTATGAGGAGAGGTTGAGTAGGTTGGGCCTCTACTCATTGGAATTCAGAAGAATGAGAGGCGATCTTATCGAAACATATAAGATTGTGACGGGGCTTGATCGGGTGGATGCGGTGAGGATGTTTCCACTGATGGGTGAGACTAGAACTAGGGGGCATAATCTTAGAATAAGGGGCTGCCCTTTCAAAACTGAGATGAGGAGAAACTTCTTCACTCAGAGGGTAGTAAATCTATGGAATTTACTACCTCAGAGAGTTCTGAAAGCTGCGACATTAAATAAATTTAAAACAGAGATAGACAGTTTCCTAGCTGATAAGGGAATTAGGGGTTACGGGGAGCGGGCAGGGAAGTGGACGTGAGTCTAGGTTCAGATCAGCCATGATCCTATTGAATGGCGGAGCAGGCCCGAGGGGCCGTATGGCCTGCTCCTACTTCTTATGTTCTTATGTTCTTATGTTTAAGGAGAAGCTAGATATGTATATGAGGGAGAAAGGAATAGAAAGATATGCAGATAGGGTGAGATGAAGTACGGTGGGAGGAAGCTCGTGTGGAGCATAAACACCGGCATAGACCAGTTGGGCTGAATGGCCTGTTTCTGTGCTGTAAATACTCTGTAATTTCTTGGACCATTGACCCTGGAGAATCAGCCTTGTGGATCTTCTCTGCACTGCCTACAACATTTGAACGTCTCCCTTGTGTCTCAATGACCAGATCTGGACACAGAGTTAGAGGTGTGGTTTGATCAAAGCACGGTACAGTTTCATCGTGACTTCCTATGACATATGTTCTACTGTTTTGGCTATGTGTAGTTCAACATCCAATTGGCTCTCTGCATTGGTTAGATCTGTTTAGTATTAAGTCTGCTAAGACTCCGATGTCTCTTTCAGCCTCATCCTCTGCTATTTCAACACCATTCATGGAGAATGTGTGTCCTCTATCTTTCTGCCAGGGCCCTATGCTTTGGAATTCCCTCCCTAAACCTCTCCCTCTCTCTTTCCTCCTGTAAGATGCTCCTTAAAACTTACCTCTTTGATCAAGCTTTTGATTACCTGTCCTAATATCTCCTAATGTGGCTTGATTTTAAAAACATTTTAAAAATTCATTTTTATAGGATGTGGGCGTCGCTGGCAAGGCCAGCATTTATTGCCCATCTCTAGTTGCCCCTGAGAAGGTGGTGGTGAGCTGTCTTCTTGAACCGCTGCAGTCTGTGTGGTGAAGGTGCTCCCACAGTGCTGTTAGGGAGGGAGTTCCAGGATTTTGACCCAGCGACGATGAAGGAACAGCGATATACTTCTAAGTCAGGATGGTGTGTGACTTGGAGGAGAACTTGGAGCTGGCGGTGTCAAATTTGGTTTGATAACGCTCCTGTGAAACGCCTTGGAAAGTTTTACTATGTTAAAGGCGCTGTATAAATGCAAGTTGTTGTTGTAGCATCTATGAATTTGACCACTTTGTATTGAGTTTCTATATCCAGGCTGTTTATGTAAATGAGAAACCATCGTGATTCCAGTACTGAACCCCAAGGCCCCTCAATCAATTTCCTGGGATGTAACTACTCCACTTCTCCAAACAAGTACTTGTTGCTTTCTACCCTTCAGCCAGCTTCTTAACCATGCAAAACTGAGGAAGGTGGAGTTCAACGTGGGAAAGTGTGAGGTCAACCAATATGGACCCAAGAATGATAGATCAGAGTATTTCCTAAATAGTGACTGTCATGAATCTTATCATGACTCATGAAATAACACTGTGTGGCCAGCTGGTGGCGCCGTCCAAGGAGTATAAATACTCGGACGTGGGCCCAGCTTGCTCAGGATGTTTCTGTAACCAGGAACTAGTGATGTAACTAGAAATCTCATGGTTTTGAAACAGTTGATTAAAGCCTTGTTTTATACTCAAACCAAGGGCTCAGTAGTCTTTTTACATCAGTGACAAGCTAGGAACTGTGGGGGAGCAGAGAGATTTAGGGGTATATGTACAGAGATCACTAAAAACTAGTGGACAGGTACAAAAAGTCATTTAAAAAGCTAATGGAATGTTAGCCTTTATCTCGGGGCTTGAATGCAAAGGGGTGGAAGGTATGTTACAGTTGTATAAAGCTTTAGTTAGACTGCATCTGGAGTAACAGTGTTCCGTTCTGGGCACTGCACCTCAGAAACCTACAAACATACGAAGCTGACAGGCCTATTCCTGCTCCTACTTCTTATGTTCTTGTGTAAAAGTCCAGCTGGTCCATCAAGTCTATCCCACCATGATGACCAGAATACTAAATACTTCCGTTGGACCTTTTCCAAGGCCACTATATCACCACCATATGAGGAGACCAAAACGGCGAGTACTCCAAGTGTGGTCTGACCAGCGACCTCTATAATGTCAAAATTGTGTTGTTGAATTTATACTGAATTGTTCTATTAATACAACCCAATACCCAGTTAGCTTCAGCTTTAGATTCTCTACATTGGTCATGAACTCAGAAACAAGGGTCCTCAATTTAAATAAAGGAAACTACGATGGTCTGAGGAGCGAGTTGGGTAGGATTGATTGGGGAATGGCACTCAAAGGGTTGACAGTGGATAGGCAATGGCAAACATTCAAAGACCGAATGGATGAACTACAGAAGTTGTTCATCCCAGTTTGGCATAAATATAAAACAAAAAAGGTGACTCAACCGTGGGTAACAAGGGAAATTAGGGATAGCATAAGATCCAAGGAGAGGACAAACAAATTGGCCAGAAAAAGCAATAATCCTGAGGATTGGGAGCAGTTCAGGATTCAACAAAGGAGGAAAAAGGGATTAATTAAGAAAGGGAAAATAGAATATGAGAGTAAGCCAGCAGGGAACATAAAAACTGACTGTAAAAGCTTTTATAGATATGTGAAGAGAAAAAGATTGGTGAAGTCAAGCGTAGGTCCCTTGCAGTCAGAATCGGGGGAATTTATAATGGGGAACAAAGAAATGGCAGACCAACTAAATACATATTTTGGTTCTGTCTTCACAAAGGAGGACACAAATAACCTCCCAGAAATACCGGGGAACATAGGGTCTGATGAAAGGGTGGAACTGAAAGAAATCAGTATTTGTACGGAAATGGTGTTAGGAAAATTGATGGGACTGAAGGCCGATAAATCCCCAGGGCCTGATAATCTACATCCTAGGGTACTTAAGGAAGTGGCCCTAGAAATAGTAGATGCATTGCTGGTCATCTTCCAGAACTCGATAGACTCTGGAACAGTACCCATGGATTGGCGGGTAGCTAATGTTACCCCACTATTCAAAAAAGGTGGCAGAGAAAAAGCGGGGAATTATAGACCGGTAAGCCTGACATCGGTAGTGGGGAAAATGCTAGAGTCCATTATAAAAGATGTAATAGCAGAGCACTTGGAAAGCAGTGACAGGATCGGACAAAGTCAACATGGATTTACAAAAGGTAAATCATGCTTGACTAATCTACTGGAATTTTTTGAGGATGTAACCGGTAAAATAGATAAGGGAGAACCAGTGGATGTGGTGTATTTGGACTTTCAGAAGGCTTTCGATAAGGTCCCGCATAAGAGATTAGCGTGCAAAATTAAGGCACATGGGATTGCGGGCAAGGTATTGACTTGGATAGAGAACTAGTTGATGGACAGAAAGCAAAGAGTTGGAATAAACGGGTCGTTTTCCAAGTGGCAGGCAGTGACGAGTGGGGTACCGCAAGGATCGGTCCTAGGACCCCAGCTGTTCACAATATATATTAATGATCTGGACGAGGGAATTGGATGTAATATCTCCAAATTTGCAGATGACACAAAGCTGGGTGGAAGGGTATGCTACGAGGAGGATGTCATGAAACTCCAGTACGATTTGGACAGATTGGGTGATTGGGCAGAAACATGGCAAATGCATTATAATGTGGATAAATGTGAGGTTATCCACTTTGGTGGCAAAAACAGGAAGGCAGATTATTATTTGAATGGCAATAGATTGGGAGAAGGGGAAGTGCAAAGAGACCTGGGTGTTCTTGTGCACCCGTCGCTGAAGGTAAGCATGCAGGTGCAGCAGGTGGTTAAGAAGGCAAATGGTATGTTGGCCTTCGTAGCAAGAGGGTTCGAGTACAGGAACAAGGATGTCTTGCTACAGTTGTACAGGGCCTTGGTGAGACCGCACCTTGAGTATTGTGTGCAGTTTTGGTCGCCTTATCTGAGGAAGGACGTTCTTGCCATGGAAGGAGTGCAGCGAAGATTCACCAGACTGATACCTGGGATGGCAGGAATGATGTATGAGGAGAGATTGTGTCGATTGGGCTTATACTCACTGGAGTTTAGAAGATTGAGAGGGGATCTCATCGAAACCTATAAAATTCTGTCAGGCCTAGACAGACTAGATGCTGGAAGGATGTTCCCGATGGTCGGGGCGTCCAGAACCAGGGGTCATAGTCTAAGGATAAGGGGTAGGACATTTAGGACTGAAATGAGGAGGAATTTCTTCACCCAGAGAGTGGTGAACCTGTGGAATTCTCTGCCACAGAGGGCGGTGGAGGCCAGTTCATTAAATATATTCAAGAAAGAGTTGGATATATTTCTTAAGGCTAAAGGGATCAAGGGATATGGGGAGAAGGCAGGGACAGGGTACTGAATTTGAATGATCAGCCATGATCTCATTGAATGGCAGAGCAGGCTCGAAGGGCCGAATGGCCTACTCCTGCTCCTATCTTCTATGTTTCTATGTGATCTGTGCACAATAACACACAGATCTTTTTCTCTCTCAACCTCTTTCAGTATTGTTCCCTGCAAATGATGCATGTATTCCGTGTTGGCCCGACCAATATGCATGACACTACATTTACCTAAATTAACTGGCATTTGTCATTGTGTGGCCCACTCCCCTAGCACATCTAAACCTTTTTGTATTTCATTGCATTTCTCACTGTCTTAATCCTTCCACAGATTTTGGTGTCACCTGCAAACTTACTGACCATACTCCGAGCACTGCTGTTCAGGTCATTAATAAAGACTGTGAAGAGTAGCAAGTCTCGGACCGATCCCTGGGGGATACCACTAGCAACATGCCTCCAGGCTGAACCACATCCATTAACTACAATTCTTTGGCTGCGGGATTGGAGCCAATTCCTAATGCAGCATTCACATTCCTACAGATACCACAAAATTCTATCTTGTGAAGTAACCTAGTGTGAGGAACTTTATCAAAGGCTTTCTGAAAGTCCAGGTAGACGACGTCGACTGGATTTCCCTCATCCATGACCCTAGTGAATTCCTCAAAAAACTCTGTTAGGCATGACCTATTTTTTCGGAAGCCGTGTTGTGAATTTCTAATGGTCCCTTCCCTTTCCCAGCGATCATAAAGGGCATCTCTTATGACCCCTTCTAGCATCTTCCCAATAATGGATGTCAGGCTGATAGGCCTGTGGTTCCCTGACTCTGATTTGTCCTCTTTCTGAAAATAGGAACTACATGAGCTAGCTCCAAGAGAACTATCCCTGGCTCTATTCAACAATTGAAACATAGAAACAGAACATAGAAAAATAGGAGCAGGAGCCTGCTCCGCCATTCAATATGATCATGGCTGATCCTCTATCTCAACACCATATTCCCACTCTCTCCCCATTCCCCTTGATGCCTTTTGTGTCTAGAAATCTATCTATCTCCTTCTTAAATATATTCAGTGACTTGGCCTCCACAGCCTTCTGTGGTAGAGAATTCCACAGGTTCACCACCCTCTGAGTGAAGAAATTTCTCCTTATTACACTCCTAAATGTCCTACTCCATATCCTGAGATTGTGACCCCTCGTTCTAGACCCCCCAGCCAGGGGAAACATCCTCCCTGCATCCAGTCTGTCTAGCCCTGTCAGAATTTTATACCTTTCAATGAGATCCCCTCTCATTCTTCTAAACTCTAGTGAATACAGGCCTAGTCGACCCAATCTCTCCTCATACGACAGTCCTGCCATCCCAGGAATCAGTCTGGTGAACCTTTGCTGCACTCCCTCTATGGCAAGTATATCCTTTCTTAGGTAAGTAGACCAAAACTGCACACAGTACTCCAGGTGTGGTCTCACCTGTAATGATCAGTAACATGTCATTCTAGAATGGTACACTAGGTGGAGCTGTAGAGCTGTATGTATATAAGAGTAGGCTACCCACAAGGCAGTAGTCAAGATGAATGCCTGTATAAGAGTCCACATGGCTGAATAAATGACTAAGCACAAGCTAGCTGTTCATAATGAAACCATCTAGTTATTAATGAACATAACATGGTACCAGGATTGGTAAAATCTGCTGAATATTGTGAAACGCGACATGGAGAATTTGAGACCACCGGAGGGTTTGAAACTCACGGGGAATGTCGACAGCAATTGGCGGACTTTCAAACAACAATTCGAACTCTACATTGCTGCCATCGGATTCGATATGAAGCCAGACGCAAGGAAAATAGTGTTGCTGCTCATGGTTGCAGGCCCACAGGTGATAGAGGTATTTAAGACACTTGTATTTGATCAAGAGGAGAACGGGAAAAAATTGGAAGATGTGCTCAAGAAATTTGATACACATTGTTCTCCCAGAAAGAATGAAACCTATGAGAGATACATGTTCCGTTCATGGACACAGCAGCAAAATGAGACTTTTGATAGCTTTGTGACCGATCTAAAACTGAAAGCACAGACATGTAATTTCTCTGAAATGAAATCATCCATGATTCGTGACCAGATTGTGTTTGGTATTCATGATAAAAAGGTCAGGGAATGTCTGTTGAGAGAAACCAAACTAACATTGGAAAATGCTGTGAAAATATGCCAAGCCAGTGAGCTAGCTCAAAAGCACGCGAAGACTTTCAGTGAAATTAATAATGATGCAATTGTAGTAAGTGATAGTGCTGCTGTTGGTGCTGTGTCCTACAAGGGGAAGAAACGTGCGCAGAACAGGAATGCAAAGCAATCGGAGGAAGGAATTTTTAATTGTAAATGCTGTGGTTACAAACACCAGTCACGACAATGCCCAGCGTTTGGAAAAATGTGCACAAAATGTCATGGAAAGAATCACTTTGCCAAACAATGCTTTTCAAAAGTAAAAACAAAGAAAGGGCAACAAGTCCAAGTCAATGTGATTGAGGACACTGATTTATGTGAGACATTTTCTGTAGGAATGGTGTCATGTGACAATATCAAAAAGGATACAGAAAATGTGCAGCCCTCAGGAATGGACAATGCTGAACATAAAGTTAATGCAGTAAAAGAGGACAAATGGATGATCCCACTGCAGGTAAATGGAGCATTAGTTACATTGAAACTAGACACTGGGGCAAAAGCAAACTTAATCAGTATGAGTGACATTAAAATATGAAAGAAAAGCCCAAAATACAGAAAAAGTCAGTACTACTGAAGAACTATAATGGACAGAAAATAGATAGCTTAGGTGTATGCAGACTTAAAGTGACAGTCAAAGACAAAGCGCATCATCTCATGTTTTCTGTTGTGGCTGAATGACTTGATTCACTACTAGGTGACAAAGCTTGTGAGGACTTAGAACTGGTCAAGAGAGTCTACCGTATAAACTGTGCCATAAGCAGACCAGATGACTTCGTGGATTCTGTAGTGAGTAATTTCCAGGATGTGTTCAAAGGATTTGGAGTTCTACCATTCACTTACAAGATCCAGCTAAAGGAGGATGCTCAGCCAGTGGTACATGCTCCACGGAGAGTTCCAGCACCCCTGCGTGACTGGCTCAAGAAAGAACTGGACAGAATGACCACACTAGGATTCATCAGGAAAATCGAAGAGCCAACAGACTGGGTTAACTCCATGGTATGTGTGAAGAAAAAGAACAATGATCTAAGAATATGCATGGATCCAAAGGACTTAAATGCAAACATAAAACATGAACATTACCAGATTCCCAAAGCTCGATGCCTCACAAGGATTTTGGCAACTAAAACTGGATGAAGAGAGCACCAAATACTGTACCTTCAACACACCACTTGGCAGGTATTGTTTCCTCAGAATGCCTTTCGGGATAATATCTGCATCTGAAATCTTTCATAGAGCGATGGAACACATAATTGAAGGTCTGGAAGGAGTTCGGGTCTATGTTGATGACATCATGATATGGGACTCCACACTGAAAGAACATAATTAGAGACTGACTAAAGTGCTACAGAGCATACGCCGGAATGGACTGAAGCTCAACAAAGCCAAGTGTCAGTTTGGCGTCCAGGAAGTCATTTTCCTAGGAGATAATCTATCTGGTAAAGGAATAGAGCCAGATATGGGAAAAGTAAACGCCATACTCAACATGCCCCGACCCACTGACAAAAAAGGAGTGCTATGCATCATGGGGATGATAAACTTCATTGGAAAGTTCATTCCTAACTTGTCAGCCAAGACAGCCTGTCTGCAAGACCTGCTACATAAAACAAATGAGTTTGCATGGACAGAAAGACATGAACAAGAGTGGATGAACCTTAAAACAATGCTGACAACCACACCTGTACTCACCTTCTTTGACCCAACAAAGAGAATCAAAGTGTCAACGGATGCATCAAAAGATGGCCTAGGCGCGGTCTTGCTACAAGCAGAGGGTGAAGATTGGAAGCCTGTTGCCTATGCCTCCAGGTCTATGACTGATTCTGAGTGTCGATACACCCAGATTGAAAAGGAATGTCTAGGCTTGGTAGTTGGACTAGAAAAGTTCCATGGCTACATATATGGACTTCCCACCTTCACAGTTGAGACAGACCACAGCCCACTGGTTGCCATCAAAATAAAAAATCTGAATGAGATGTCTCCAAGGATTCAACAACTCATGATGAAGCTGCAAAGATATGACTTTGAACTGATCTACACACCAGGCAAACGCATTGTGTTAGCAGATGCACTATCCCGAGCACCCATAATGAGTCACGTGAGCTCTACTGAAGAAGACGTGGATGTTGATGTGAGTATGGTCACTGCTGCGCTGCCCGTGTCAGACACAAAATCAAAGCAAATAGCAGAAGAAACAGTAAAAGATACAGTGTTACAAACAGTGATAGAGAACATTCATCATGGTTGGCCAAAAGGTTCCTGTCCAAAGTACTATCACATAAGGTCAGAGTTGAGTGTCGCAAGTGGACTATTACTAAAACAGAACAGAATAGTCAATCCACAGGCTCTACGTCAAGACATGCTCAAAAGGATTCATGAGGGACACCTCGGAATTGAAAAATGCAAAAGGAGAGCAAGAGACACTGTTTATTGGCCTGGCATAAATAAGGACATTGAGAACATGATAGGCAAATGTGAGACATGTCAGAAACACCAAAACAAACAAGCAAAGGAACCAATGATAGTAGCTGACTTACAAACAGCACCATGGCAAAAGGTTGGTATGGACCTTTTTCATTTGAATGGTAAAGACTATCTATTAGTGATTGACTACTATTCTAACTATCCTGAGATGGCGCTGCTCTCAAGCACCACAGCAAGCAGTGTCATAATGCATGTGAAATCCATCTTCGCCAGACATGGAATTCCCAGGATTGCCGTTAACGACAATGGTCCGTGCTTCAACTGTAAGGAGTGGCAACAGTTTGCAGCACAGTATGACTTTCAGCACATCACATCCAGTCCTTTGTATGCTCAGTCGAATGGTAAGGCAGAAAAAGGTGTTCAAGTTTGTTGTGTCCGTGTATAATAAGACACAGACTGCAGGAGAACGGTGCAACAGGTGTTTACTCAACATGGCTCACACTGGAACTGATCAGTACAGATTACTACTCAGTGCTATATACAGGTGTGGTCACTGCCGGTACTGCAGTATACATGAGCTGTAAAAGATAGTTCCCCCCTTAAAGGTATATACGTTACAATTCCTCCCCTTTTAGATTAACAGTACCATAACACTCATTTAACAATTAAATATCAAACTAATTACAATTAACACTTTTAACATGCAACATTAGCTGAAAATAGTCTATTTATATATTCAGTCTTTGGGGAGGCTTCCTGATCCTTTCTGGATAGCGCCTTTCCCGAGTGTCTTGCTCTTGGTGCGGAGGCGATTCTGGCCCCCTGTCGTCGGTTGGTTCATCAGCTTCCGATGCTACTGTTTCTGGGGTAGATGCGACCTGTACGTCGGGTTCATCACCAGGTACGTATGGGCGAGGCATGGGGTTGACTTGTTCCTGTGACTCTAGGATCTGGTCAGCATGGTGTCTCACAATGCTCTCCCCAACATCCACTGTGTACATTAGTGGGCCCTGCCGTGTGTATATCGTTCCTGGCTGCCATTTTTCTGTTCGGTAGTCACGGGCCAAGACTGGTTTCCCTACATTGAAGCTCCTTATTGGCTTCTCATGGATGTGCTGGAATTGCTTACTCTCAACATCTCTTCATACGTTTGGTCTGAGCAAATCCAGGCGAGATCTTAACCTTCGGTTAAAGAACATCATGGCTGGGGCCTGGTTGGTGACTGCATGTGTCGCATTCCGGTAGGCGAACAGGAAATTGTCCACCTTGTGCTGCAGCGGAATGTTGTCATTGTACATAGCCTTTATTGCCTTCTTAAAGGTTTGTACGAACCTCTCAGCCAATACATTTGTGGCTGGGTGATACGGGGGGGATGTGTAATGCCTTACCCCATTCTTTTTCAAGAACCTCCGGAAATCTTTGGACACAAACTGTGGTCCGTTATCAGAGCAAATCTGTTCTGGCAAGCCATTCCTGGCAAAAATGGTCCGTAGGACTGCAATAGTTTTCTCCGTGGTGGTGGAGGACATTTTGATGACCTCAGGCCATTTCGAGTGCGCATCCACGGCTATTAAAAACATTGAGTCCATGAATGGACCAGCAAAATCAATATGCACCCGTTGCCATGGAGATGAGGGCCACTCCCATGGGTGTAGAGGGGCCTGTGATGGTGCACTTTGGACTTTCTGGCATCCTGAGCAGCTCTTTGTCAGGTCCTCGATTTGTTTATCGATTCCCGACCACCACACATAAGCCCTGGCTAGGCTTTTCATTTTTACCCCTCCCAGATGACCCTCATGAAGCTCATTGAGCACTCTATCCCTTAACTTGGGTGGAATTACCACTCGGGATCCACACATCAAGGTCCCCCGGCACACTGACAGCTGTTCTCTCCTTGTTGAGAATGCTGGCAACAGTGAGTCGCCATGTGCTGGCCATCCCTTCACCGTCAAATCATATACCCGAGACAGTGTCGGGTCATTTCGGGTTTCCTTTTCGATACAAGCGTTAGTTACCGGTAGGTATTCAACTATAGTCGAATGGAATATTTCGACAGGATCCACTGCTGGTGCTTCCTCCGCAGTAGGCAGAGGCAGGCGTGATAGCCCATCAGCATTTCCATGCTGTTTCGTGCCCTTATATTCAATCTCATAGTGGTGCGCCCCTAGAAAAAGTGACCATCTTTGTAGTCGTTGCGCAGTCATCACCGGAACGCCCTTCTTCGGATTAAAAATGGAGGCAAGAGGCTGGTGATCAGTCAGCAAGGTGAATTTCTGCCCGTGCAGATAGTGATTGAACTTTTTCACTCCCCACACTAGGCTGAGGGCCTCCCTGTCAATCTGGGCGTAGTTACGCTCGGCTGAGGTTAGTGATCATGACGCAAAGGCTATTGGCCTCTCTGAGCCGTCCGAGAATTTGTGTGACAGCACCGCTCCAATGCCGTAGGGTGACGCATCACATGCCAACCGAATTGGTAATGCCGGGTTGTAATGGGCCAATACCTCTTTCGATGTGATTAGTGTTTTGCTCTTCTGGAAAGCTCGTCTACATTCGTCACTCCACTTCCATGGCACCCCAGTTTGCAGTAGGGTGTTCAGCGGGTGTAGTATTGTAGACAAATTTGGCAAGAACTTATGGTAGTAGTTTACCAGCCCGAGGAACGACCTCAGTTGTGACACATTTTCCGGTGCTGGAGCCTTGACTACTGCCTCAATCTTCTCTGGGGACTTATGTAACCCCTCTTTATCGATAACGTGGCCACAATACAAGATCTGTTTTCTAAAAAACTCGCATTTGGGGCGGTTAGCTCGGAGCCCATATTCCTGCAATCTAGTGAGCACCTGCTCCAGGTTGGCAAGGTGATCACTGTCATTTTCGCCCGTGACCAGGATGTCGTCCAAATAACACTGGGTCCCTGGGATCCCTTGCAGGACTTGTTCCATTGCCCTCTGCCAAATAGCCGGAGCTGATGCTACCCCGAATACCAGCCGGTTGTATTGGTAGAGACCTTTATGGGTGTTGATTGTGAGGTATTTTTTTGATGCTTCTTCTACCTCCATTTGCAGATACGCCTGGGCCAGATCAATCTTAGTGAAGCGTTTCCCTCCAGATAGCGAGCCGAAAATATCTTCAATTCGCGGAAGTGGTTATTGTACGGTGTGAAGGATCGGGTTCACTGTTACCTTAAAGTCCCCACAGATGCGAACCTTCCTTGGTTCCCCAGGCATGCTGCTCAACGACTTTGTCATCACAGGGATGATGGGTGTAGCCCACTCGCTCCAGTCTACCTTGGACAGTACACCTGAATGTTCCAGACTCTCCAGCTCTGCTTCGACGGCTGGGCGGATCACATAAGGTACCGGTCTGGCCTTAAAAAATTTTGGGCTTGCGTTTTCTTCAATTTTAATCATCGCTGTCATGCCTTTTATTGTTCCGAGTCCTTGCTGGAACACTTCTTTCACGTCAGTTAGGATCTTTGACAGTCGCCCAGGTGTGACGTCGTCATCCTTTCTGTCAGCCACAGTCAGTGCCTGTATGGAATGCCAATCCAGTTGTATTTTCCGGATCCATTCACGTCCCAGTAATGGTGGTCCTCCATCTTGCAATACATACAGGTCTAGTTTTGGTGTTTCCTTACCGTTATATATAATAGTCACCCTTATTTTTCCTTTGGGGTAGACTTTTTGCCCCGTGTACGTCTTCAAAATAATTTTTGTGTCTCTCAAGTGTATGTGTGAGAAAGCCGCTCGTAGTCCCGTCCGATTATGACTGTTAGGGCTGATCCTGTGTCCAATTCCATCTTTACCTGGACACCTGCTATCTTGAGAGTGACCCAAATGGTTCGGTGATCCTCCGTTGCGATCACATTATGTAGTTTCAGACAACTCAGTTCCCTGCTTTCGGAGTCGCTATCACTCTTTTGTTCGTCTGAACTATTCTCCGTCATCTTAAGTACCTTCTTGTACTTTTCTTTGGTAGGTTTCTTATTGCTGATTTTCTTTCCCGACCTGCAGACTCGTGCTATGTGTCCTACTTTGCCACACTGTCTGCACACTTTGTCTTTGAACCAGCAATCATTCTGGTCGTGTGTTGTTCTGCCGCAGCGATAGCACTTCTCTGTTCCATATGACATTTTGTTTGTGCCATATTCTTGCGGTCTCTGTTGTATCTCTGCAGCGCCCCGTGCTGCTGCTTCATATGAAACCACAATGCTGAAAGCCTTTTCCAGCGTAAGGTCCTTTTCAGATAAAAGCCGTTTCTGGGTTCCTTCACTTTGAAGCCCACACACAAACTTGTCCCTTAAGGTAGCTGCCAGTCCCGCTCCAAACTGGCAGTGTTTCGATAGTTTGCGCAGTTCTGTTAAATAATCAGCATTGCTTTCATCCTTATGCTGGTTCCGTTTGTGAAACTTGAATCTTTCTGCTATCAGCAGCGGTGTGGGGTTTAAATGTTCCTGTAGTATCGTTACTATGTCTTTAAAACTCTTTTCCATTGGCTTCGTTGGGGTTACTAGATTTTGTAATAAACCATACGTCTTTGCACCCATTAAATTTAACAATACCGACGCTTTCTTGTCATCTAACACCTCATTTGCCTTGCAGTATACCTCTATTCGTTCGACATATGTAGTCCAATCTTCGACTTCATTGTCAAATGCGGTGATACTGCCACTCTTCGGCATTTTGGGTGTGGTTTAAAATGGCATCTCCCAATGGCTTAAAATGGCGTCTCCCGTGCTTTCCTTCCTCCCCCGCTGCTGCCAATGCCGCTCCCGGCGGTACTCGTGGCAATGGCGGGGCCCTGTAGGTTTCACGCGCTTCTCCTGCGCTGCTGCCAACGCCGCTCTCGGCGGTCCTCGTGGCAATGGCAGCGCCTCACGGGTTTCTGTGCGTCTCTCTCTCCCTCTCTTCGACGCTGCTCGGCCCCTGAACACCAGCTGTGCCCTGTGCGCTCTGCCCTCTCTCTCTCTCCCCCGTTGACGCTGCTCGGCCCTTTGCTGTGCCGCTCGGTCGGGCTCTAGCCCACCGCTGTCCGGGAAGGGTCTGCGCACTACCTGTTGCCAGCCCGTTTCACTGGACCACCTCGACTGGAAAGTTAAGCCTGGCTCTCGACAGCCTCCCCCGCAATTCTCAAGTCTCAGCTGGATGACTGGGCGGTTGCCCGTGGTCGACGCCCGAGTCTCTGGCCTTGACCTCCAATCCACTGATCTCCAGGAATGAATCCCCAGGAGGTGATGCAGAGTTGCAGGTAGGTTCGAACTTGCCTTGTCGCCAATGTTGTGTCCGTGTATAATAAGACACAGACTGCAGGAGAACGGTACAACAGGTGTTTACTCAACGTGGCTCACACTGGAACTGATCTGTACAGATTACTACTCAGTGCTATATACAGGTGTGGTCACTGCCGGTACTGCAGTATACATGGGCTGTAAAAGATAGTTCCCCCCTTAAAGGTATATATATTACAAAGTTCTCAAACAGCTACTGAAGAAAGCGACAGAAAGCAAGTCTGATCCTTATCTCGCCCTGCTGAGCTACCGAGCCTCACCTTTAGAGTCTGGTTCTTCACCTGCTGAACTCCTAATGGGTCGCAAGTTGAGCACCACACTACCCTGCTGTGCAAAAGAAAAGCAGAGTAAGGAACTGAGACAGAGACTTCAACTGTTAAAGCTGAAACAGAAATCATACTATGACAAGTCATCCAAAACTCTGAAACCATTGACAAGGAATGATGTTGTCAGGATTGAGGATCCAGATGCATGGAACAGGAAAGCTACAGCTCTTGAGGAAGTAGGACCAAGGTCATACACTGTTCGAACTGAGGAAGGACAGATTCTCAGGAGGAACTGCCGTTCCCTCCTAAAAACACAAGAGACTATCCAAGAGCAAATCGATGACAATGCCACAACTGAATCTTGTCACTCACCACCAGAACAATCTAACACAAACACACATACAGGCTCTCATGAAAACACATCAGACTTACCTGTGCTGAGAAGATCCACACGTGAAGTAAAAAAGCCTGATAGACTTAATCTTTGAGTATAAAGTAAAGCTTTGAAAATGTGTTGACTGTTGTGAAAATGTTTATGTTTATAGAGCACTAACAAAAGTGTTACTGATATCATCTTTATCATTTTTCTTGAAAGTTGATTGATATTGATTTTGTTTAACCTCAAAGAAAGGGGGATGTAATGATCAGTAACGTGTCGTTCTAGAATGGTACACTAGGTGGAGCTGTAGAGCTGTGTATATATAAGAGTAGGCTACCCACAAGGCAGTAGTCAAGATGAATGCCTGTATAAGAGTCCACATGGCTGAATAAATGACTAAGCACAAGCTAGCTGTTCATAATGAAAACGTCTAGTTATTAATGAACATAACATCACCAAGGCCCTGTACAACTGTAGTAAGTCATCCTTGCTCCTGTACTCAAATCCTCTTGCAATGAAGGCCAACATACAATTTGCCTTGCTAACTGCTTGCTGCACCTGCATGTTTGCTTTTAGTGACTGGTGTACAAGGACACCCAGATCCCTTTGTACATCAGCATTTCCCAATCTATCACCATTTAAATAATACTCTGCCTTTCTGTTTTTCCTACTGAAGTGGATAACTTCCCATTTATCCACATTATACTGCACCTGCCATGTATTTGCCCACTCACTCAACTTGTATAAATCGCCTTGAAGCCTCTTTGCAGCCTCCTCACAACTCACAATCCCACCTAGTTTCGTGTCATCAGCAAACTTGGAAATATTACATTTGGTTCCCTGATCCAAATCATTGATATATATTGTGAATAGCTGGGGCCCAAGCACTGATCCCTGTGGTACCCCACTAGTCACCGCTTGCCACCCCAAAAAAGACCCATTTATTCCTACTCTCTGTTTCCTGTCTGTTAACCAATTTTCAATCCATGCCAGTATATTACCCCCAATCCCATGTGCTTTAATTTTGCACACTAACCTCTTATGTGGGCCTTTATCAAAGGCCTTCTGAAAACCCAAATACACCACATCCACTGGTTCTCCCTTATCTATTCTACCAGTTACATTCTCAAAAAACTCCAGTAGGTTTGTCAAACATGATTTCCCTTTCATAAATCCATGTTGACTTTGTCTAATCCCTTTGATATTTTCTAAGTGTTCTGTTATCACATCCTTTATTTTCACACTCTAGTATTTTCCCTACTACTGATGTTAGGCTAACCGGTCTGTAGTTCCCCGTTTTCTCTCTCCCTCCTTTTTTAAATAGTGGAGTTACATTTGCCAGCCTCCAATCTGCAGGAACTGTTGCATAATATATAGAATTTTGGAAGATGACAACCAATGCATCCACTATTTCCATGGCTACCTCTTTTAGTACTCTGGGATGCAGGTTATCAGGCCCTGGGGATTTATCAACTTTCAGTCCCAATAATTTCTCCAGCACTATTTTTTTAGTAATACTAATTTCCTTTCATTCCTGCTTCTCACTAGAGTGTTGCAATTCATGCATTCATTCCTTAAATGTTAGCCATTGCCTATCCACCGTCATGCCTTTTAATGAAGCTCCCCAATCTATCATAGCCAACTCACTCCTCATACCTTCGTAGTTTCTTTTTTTTAGATTTAGGACCCTAGTTTCGGATTGGACTTCTTCACTTTCCATCTTAATGAAGAATTCTATCATGTTATGGTCACTCTTCCCTAAAGGACCCCGCACACCAAGATTATTAATTCAAAAGCAAAATACTGCAGATGCTGGAAATCTGAAATAAAAACAGAAAATGCTGGAAATACTCAGCAGGTCAGGCAGCATCTGTGGATCGATGGCATCCCTGACACCACCATCCAACTAGAAGGATGCACGGTCTTCCGCACCGACAGAACTGCAGACTCCGGTAAGAGCAAGGGAGGCGGTTTGTGCATTTACACTAACAATGCCTGGTGCACTAACACGGACATAATTGATAGATCCTGCTCGGCTGATTTGGAATTCCTCATGGTAAGGTGCAGACCCTTCTACCTGCCTCGGGAATTCACGGCTGTTATCATCACTGCGGTCTACATCCCACCACATGCTAATGCCAAACTAGCACTGAAGGACCTCTACAGGGCCATCAGCGAACAACAAACTGCGCACCCAGATGGAGCTTTTATCGTCGCGGGGGACTTCAATCACATAAACCTAAAAACTGTACTACCGAAATTCCACCAGAATGTTTCCTGCCCCACAAGAGGGGAGAACACACTGGATCAAGTCTACACGAGCATTGTAGACGCTTATAAGGCCATTCCCTGCCCCCACCTTGGGAAGTCTGACCACCTCTCCCTGTTTCTAGCCCCGGCATACAAACCGCTCATCAAAAGAGTGAGAACATCAGTGAGATCAGTGAAAGTATGGCCAGAGGGGGCAGTCTCGGAGCTTCAGGATTGCTTCGAACGCACTGATTGGGGCATGTTTGCCCATAATGACATCGAGGAATATGCATCCACAGTGCTATTCTACATTAACAGCTGCGTCGAGGTCATCACGACCCATAAAAATATCAGGACATACCCCAACCAGAAACCCTGGATGAACGGAGAGGTCCGCTCGCTGTTGAAAGCACACGACGCAGCATTTAAATCTGGTGACGCGGCGGCTTACAGTGCAGCTAGGACCAACCTAAAAAAGGGTAACAGGACTGCCAAAAGGAAACAGACACTGCGGATAGAGGATCATTTCCACAACAACTCGGACCCCCGGCGCATGTGGCAAGGCATCCAGTCCATCACTGACTACAAGGGCAAAAACACCAGCCCCCCGGTTAGCGATGCCTCCCTTCCGGAGGAGCTTAACAACTTCTACGCTCGCTTTGACAGGGACAACAGGGAGCCGGCTACCAAAGCCTTGCCACCCCCGGAAGACCAGGTGCTCACTCTGTCCACCTCCGACGTAAGGGGTGTTCTACGTGGAGTGAACACACGAAAGGCTGCTGGACCGGATAGCATCCCTGGACGGGTACTCAAGGAATGTGCTGATCAGCTGGCTGATGTCTTCACCACCATCTTCAATCTGTCATTGGCCCAGGCAGTAGTCCCTACATGCTTCAAGACTGCTACCATTATTCCTGTGCCAAAACAAATGGCTGTGACGTGCCTGAACGACTATCGACCTGTCGCACTCACACCCATTATAATGAAGTGTTTCGAGAGACTGGTCCTGGCTCACATCAAAGCCAGTGTTCCCACCTCTCTTGACCAACACCAGTTTGCCTATCGTGCAAACAGATCAACGGAGGATGCAATCACAACTGCTCTACACTCGGCACTGAATCACTTAGATGGTAAAGAGACCTACATCAGAATGCTGTTCATAGACTACAGCTCAGCATTCAACACTATCGTCCCCAACAAGCTGGCCACCAAACTCCAAACTCTTGGCCTGAACACTTCCCTCTGCAACTGGACCCTGGACTTCCTAACAAACAGACCCCAGTCTGTCAAATTAGGTAACCACACCTCCCCCCCCCCGACCCTGAACACGGGGGCCCCACAAGGATGTGTGCTGAGCCCCCTCCTCTACTCCCTCTTCACTCACGACTGTGTGGCTGTTCATGGTTCCAACACCATCATCAAGTTTGCGGATGATACCACGGTAGTAGGCCAGATCATCAACAACGATGAGTCAGCCTACAGGGAGGAGGTCCAACATCTTGTGAAGTGGTGCGCCGATAACAACCTGGCCCTGAACATCAAGAAAACCAAAGAAATCATTGTGGACTTCAGGAAGTCTAAAGGCGGAAGTCACACCCCCATCCACATCAATGGGGCTGTGGTGGAAAGGGTGGACAGCTTTAAGTTCCTCGGAGTCCACATCACGGAAGACCTCTCCTGGTCCCTCAATACCTCCTCTCTGGTGAAGAAGGCCCAGCAGCGCCTATATTTCCTAAGGAGGCTGAAGGGATGTAACCTGTCACCCCTGATCCTCTCCAACTTTTACCGCTGCACAATAGAGAGCATCCTGACAAACTGTATCACAGTATGGTATGGCAGCTGTAGCTACTATGACCGGAAAGCCCTGCAGCGGGTAGTCAAAACTGCCCAACGCATTACCGGCACCCGGCTACCGACCATAGAGCACATATACCAGAAACGCTGTTTACGGAGGTCACGGTCCATCATCAAAGACCCTACCCACCCCAGCCACAGTCTGTTCGCCCTCCTGCCATCTGGGAGATGCTACAGATGCATTCGCACCCCTACGACCAGATTTAGGAACAGCTTCTTTCCCAGGGCTGTCATCCTACTGAACTCCACAAATGAACTCTGAAGCCTGCACATCTGCCAATGCACTTTATTATGGTTATGCTTATGTTAATGTATTACAAACCAAATGTATGTTGAATGTTTAAATGTCTTAATCTAAATGTACACTCTCGGGAGCCGCAAGCCTACATTTCGTTGTACTGCACTTGTGCACTAACAATGACAATAAAGTTGATTTGATTTGATTTGATTTGGAGCGAGAAACAGAGTTAACATTTCAGGTCAATGACCCTTCATCAGAACTGGAAAAAGCTGAAGATGGAACAAGTGCGGGGGGAGGGGAGGAAAGAACAAAAGGGAAGGTCTGTGATAGGATGGAAGGCAGGAGAGATTAAGAGACAAAAGGGATGATGGTGCAAGGCAAAAGGAGATGGTAATGGGACAGGTTAAGAAACAAAAGATGGCTCTAGATGAAGTGTAAATGGCGATGGCAGAATGAAAAACAGCTGCCATGCGAGAGAGAAAAAAAGTGGAAAAAAGATAGGGGCCGAGGTTATGATCTGAAATTGTTGAACCCGATGTTGAGTCCAGAAGGCTGTAAAGTGCCTAATCGAAAGATGAGGTGCTGCTCCTCGAGCTTACGTTGAGCTTCGTTGGAACAGTGCAAGAGGCCGAGGACAGTGAGGTCTGAGTGGGAGCGGAGAATTAAAGTAACAGGTGACCGGAAGCTCGGGGTCACCCTTACGGACTGAACGGAGGTGTTCCGCAAAGCGGTCACCCAATCTACGTTTGGTCTCCCCAATGTAGAGGAGACCGCATCGTGAGCAGCGAATACAGTATACTAAATTGCAATAAGATTATTAATTAACCCCTTCTCATTGCACAATACCCAGTCTAGGATAGCCTGTTCCCTAGTTGGCTCCTCAACGTACTGGTCTAAAAAAAACATTTTGTATACACCCCAGGAATTCATCCTCCACAGTATTATTGCTAATTTGGTTTGGCCAGTCTATATGTAGATTAAAGTCACCCATGATTACTGTAGTACCCTTGTTGCATGCATCTCTAATTTCCTGTTTGATGCCATCCCCTACAATACCACTACTGTTTGGAGGCCTATAGACAACTCCCACCAATGTTTTCTGCCCCTTGGTGCTTCTTAGCTCCACCCAGACTGATTCTACATCTTGATTTTCTGAGCCAATATCCTTTCTCGCTATTGCTCTGATTTCATCCTTTACTAACAAGCCACCCCACCTCCTTTTCCTTTTTGCCTGCCCTTCCTAAATATCGAATATCCTTGGATATTCAGCTCCCAGCCTTGGTCACCCTGCTGCCATGTCTCTGTAATCGCAATGGTATCGTATCCGTTTACATCTGTTTGCGCTGTTAATTCATCTACCTTATTACGAATGCTTTGTGCATTCAGATACAGTGCCTTTAGATTTGTCTTTTTAACATTTTTAGACATCTTAACATTTTTTTGTACTATGGCCCTATTTGTCTTGCCATTTTTTCTTACCCGGACCCTATTTGTTAGTGCACTCCTTTGTTTGTACGCTCTGTCCCTTCCTGACACAATCTGGTTATCCTTACCCCAATCACTTTCCTGCACTGCTTCCTTGTCTTTTCTCTTTAGCATTCTAGATCTCTCTCCACCGGGACCCCCCCCCCCCCACTGGGAACCCCCCCCCCGCCCCCTTATTTAGTTTAAAGTTGAAGATACGGGCCAGGGGCTCACAGAGCACCTGTCCCATCTCCTTAATTACCCTTGGATGGATATTATCCAGACCTGGAGCCCTATCAATTTTAAGCTTTCCCAATCTATCCAAGGTGACATTACTATCTAATAATTCTACTCAATACTGAGCACCCCTCACCTGGAACATAAGCATCATCTACAGGAGAATAGACTGGTGCAAAATAGTCATTCAGCAGCTCTGCCATAACCTGAGAATCAGTTTGAATCAGCCTTACAGTATCCTTTAGTGGCCCTATACAGTCCTTAATGTTCTTCTGACTTAGCTGAGAAAGCCTTTGCTATTACTGCAACAATTACACAGCACCTTTTCCAGAGATCACTTGGCTACTCATGGCTATTTTTGTCTCCCACAATTAAATGCAAAACCCTTTCCCTGTTCTGCTGTGAGTTAAATGCCTTTAAGTGTGTAGAATGCCTTCTGTTTTAATTGGAATTGCCTCTGCAAATTTCTTGTCAGCCATGATGGTTTTGTTTTACCATGTGCCCTTCTTTTAACCATTGGGACAATCTTGGCTTCATTCTGTTTGGGAATGGTTGTAAATAGATCCATTTGTCCTCAGTACTTGATTGTCTATCTAGTTGGGATCCCAGTCAACTTTTGACAGACCTTCATCCAGGAAGGATATATCGGCCTCGGAGGGGGAGCAGCGCAGATTCACCAGAATGATACCGGGGCTAAAAGGGTTAAATTGTGAGGAAAGGTTGTACAGATTGGGCTTGTATTCCCTAGAGTATAGAAGATTAGGAGATGATTTAATTGAGGTGTTTAAGATGATTAAAGGATTCGATCGGGTAGATAGAGAGAAACTATTTCCTCTGGTGGGGGGAGTCCAGAACAAGGGGGCAGAACCTTAAAATTAGAGCCAGGCCGTTCAGGGGTGATGTCAGGAAGCACTTCTTCACACATTCACACAAAGGGTGGTGGAAATCTGGAACTCTCTCCCCCAAAAAGTTATTGAGGCTGGGGGTCAATTGAAAATTTAAAAACGTTTAGGGGATATGGAACCAAGGCGGGTGGATGGAGTTAAGATACAGATCAGCCATCATCTAACTGAATGATGGAACAGGCTCGAGGGGTTGAATGGCCTCCTCCTGCTCCTATGTCCCTATCTATTCCAAGGATTACCCTAAACACCCCCCGCCCCCCCCCCCACTGTGAGTTTAATTAACAACCTTTCAAGTGGAACTTTGTCAAAGTTCCTTTTGCAAGTTATGGTAGATGAGGTTTTCTACACCCACTTGGGATGTCACCTCCTCAAAGAAGATGAGGAGGTTGGTCAGGGAGGGTCGACACCTTCGGAATCCATGTTGACTGTTGTTCACTCAGTTATAATTGTACAGATAATCTTCCTGATAATTTATTCCATTATATGGCACTAGCTGAAGTGCCCGGCGGTGCCGAGGCTTTTTCGAGGGCATGTTGTTGTTGGAAGAGAGAGAGAGAGCGACTGGGGGGAAGAGAGAGAGCGACTGGGGAGAAGAGAGAGAGCGACTGGGGGAAGAGAGGGAGGGGAGGGAGGGGGAGGGGGGAGGGGAGGGGAGGGGAGGGAAGGGGGAGGGAGGGGGAGGGGGGAGGGGGAGGGGGAGGGGAGGGGGTGAGGGAGGGGGGAGGGCGGTTTGGGGAGGGCGGGGGGGAGGGGAGGGGAGGGCAGGAGGGAGGGGAGGGGGGGAGGGGAGGGCGGGGGAGGGGAGGGAGGGGTGGGGAGGGGGGGAGGAGGAGAGAGGAGGGGGGAGGGAGGGAGGAGGGAGGAGGAGACAGGAGGGGAGGGAGAGGAGGGGGGGGAGGGGAAGGGGGAGAGTCCCCGAGCCCCCTGATCCCCGTCCCCCCAAACTCCCGAGCCCCCTGATCCCCACCCCCCGAACTCCTGAGGTTGGCCCCCCCGAGACTCGCCCCCCCCACCAACCAAGCACCGAACTCCGGAGGCGCGATCTTCCGAGCACCGGCCTCCCGAGCTGGCTTCAAGATTGCGGCTGTGCGAGACGGCCGGCGGGCCCGGTTGCCAGGGTAACCGTTGACGCTCACCAAGCCCCGCCCCCCGGCCGAGCCAGAGAGAGAGACGCCGCGTCTCAGCTGCTCCTGCTGCGCGCGCACCCTTTAGTAAGGTAGCAGCGCTGGGCTGAGGCCCGCCCCTCCAGCCTTCGAGTGGGGCCGGGAGGTGCCTAGCTCGGGCGTGGGTGCGGAGGAGAGGCCGAGGCTTCGAGGCCTACCTGGAAAAACGGGGAAAGGTAGGAAAATTAATGAGATTAGATAAGTTAATTACTTTCTAAATCATTTTTTTTTAAAACAATATGTGTACCGCGGGCGCGATTTTAGCCCGGCCGAAACGTAAATACGCTTAAAACCGTTTTGGAAAGGTAAGCTTTCTTTCGACGTAACGCACGCGTAGGTACGCCCTGTAACTTTCGAGCGCATAGCCCGACAGACGCACACGTGATGACAGACAGAATGACAGACAGAAGGACAGACAGAAGGGCAGAAGCATCGCTTTATATATATAGACTTGCTGAAGTGCCCGGCGGTGCCGAGGCTTTTTCGAAGGCATGTTGTTGTTGGAAGAGAGAGAGAGAGAGAGCGACTGGGGGTGGGGGGGGGGGGGAGAGAGAGAGAGCGCGACTGGGGGGGAAGAGAGAGAGCGACTGGGGGGTAGAGAGCGACTGGGGGGTAGAGAGAGAGAGATTGGGGGGAAGAGAGAGAGCGTGCGTGGGGGGAAGGGAGGGTGGGGGGGAGGGGGGGAAGGGAGGGCAGGGGGAGGGGGGAGGGAAGGGGGGGAGGGAGGGGGAGCGGGGAAGGGAGGGGGGCGGGGGCGGGGGGGAGGGGGGCGGGGGGGAGCGGCGGGGGGGAGGGGGGCGGGGCGGCGGGGGGGTGGGCGGGGCTGGGGGGGGCGGGCGGCGGGGCGGGGGGGGAGGGGGCGGAAGGGAGGGCGGGGGAGGGGGGGAAGGGAGGGGAAGGGGGGGAAGGGAGGGCTTGAGGCTGAGAGACGGCCACGCCCGGTTGCCGGGGTAACCCTGCCACGCCGCCCCGCCCCGCACTCTCGAGAGCCCCGCTCTCGAAGCCCCAGCCACCCCACCCCGCTCTCCGAGCCCGCCCCGCACTCCCGAGAGCCCCGCTCTCCAAGCCCCAGCCGCCCCGCACTCCCGTTGCCGGGGTAACCCTTCCCGCTCACCAAGGCCGAGATCCGCACTCTCGAGAGCCCCGCCCCCCCCCCCGCCCGAGCCGAGCGCGGAACAGAGTCTCACCTGCTCCTGCTGCGCGCGCACCCTGATCCTCGTGGCTGACGCCGTTGCCCCGGGTAACGTGACACCAGGGGGGGGGGGAACGTGAGGAGCTTAGCAGCAGCCCAATTACCTAGCTCGGGCCTGGCTGGGCAAGAAAGGCCCAGGCTTTCAGGCCTAAGAAAAAAACGGGGAAAGGTAGGAAAAAGAATCTTCAGGTTAGATAAAATATTTACAAGTGAGTGATTTATTTTAAAACAATTTAATAAATTCAATTTTATTTTGCTGGAAATGTATATTTGAAAAGAAAGACGCAGAAAGCAGGAAAAAGAATGGAAGCAAGATGGCGGCTACTCACCTCGGTTCAGAACGATAAGGCCCGCCCACACACACACCGATTGGTCGACCGTCAGGTGACCAAAGCGTAGGATTGGTCAATCGTCCCGTCACTCGGCCGTAGGAGGGCCCAGCCGCACGCGGCAGCAAGCCGGCGTACGATTGGTCGACCTCGAGGTCACTCTGTCGCTAATGAGCGGATAATGAGATGCTAATGAGCGGAATGTTGAAGGTTTTTCGGATACCGCGGGCGCGATTTTAGCCCGGCCGAAACGTAAATACGCTTAAGACCGTTTTGGAAAGGTAAGCTTTCTTTTGACGTAACGCACGCGTAGGTACGCCCTGTAACTTTCGAGCGCATAGCCGCCCAGACGCACACGCGATGACAGACAGACAGGCAGACAGAAGGACAGACAGACAGAAGGACAGAAGCATCGCTTTATATATATAGACTAGCTGAAGTGCCCGGCGGTGCCGAGGCTTTTTCGAGGGCGTGTTGTTGTTGGAAGAGAGAGAGAGAGCGACTGGGGGGAAGAGAGAGAGTGACTGGGGGAAGAGAGAGAGCGACTGGGGGGAAGAGAGAGAGCGACTGGGGGGAAGAGAGAGAGCGACTGGGGGGAAGAGAGGGAGGGGAGGGGGGAGGGGGAGGGGAGGGGAGGGAGGGGGAGGGGAGGGGAGGGCGTGGGGCGGGGGAGGGGAGGGCGGGGGAGGGGGAGGGAGGGAGGGGAGAGGGGGGGAGGAGGGAGGAGGAGAGAGGAGGGGGGAGAGGAGGGAGGGGGGAGGGGAGAGGAGGGAGTGGGGGAGGGGAAGGGGGAGAGTCCCCGAGCCCCCTGATCCCCGTCCCCCCAAACTCCCGAGCCCCCTGATCCCCACCCCCCGAACTCCCGAGGTTGGGCCCCCCGAGACTCGCCCCCCCCACCCCCGAGGCTCGCCCCCCACCACCAACCAAGCACCGAACTCCGGAGGCGCGATCTTCCGAGCACCGGCCTCCCAAGCTGGCTTCAAGATTGCAGCTGTGCGAGACGGCCTGCGGGCCCGGTTGCCAGGGTAACCCTGGACGCTCACCAAGCCCCGCCCCCCGGCCGAGCCAGAGAGAGAGACGCCGCGTCTCAGCTGCTCCTGCTGCGCGCAGCGCGCACCCTTTAGTAAGGTAGCAGCGCTGGGCTGAGGCCCGCCCCTCCAGCCTTCGAGTGGGGCCGGGAGGTGCCTAGCTCGGGCGTGGGTGCGGAGGAGAGGCCGAGGCTTCGAGGCCTACCTGGAAAAACGGGGAAAGTTGGAAAATTAATGAGATTAGATATAAGTTAATGACTTTCTAAATCATTTTTTTTTAAAACAATATGTGTTTTAAAAGCAACTTTCTTTTTAAAGACGCAGAAAGCGGGAAAAAGAAAGGAAAAGTTTGGAATCAAGATGGCAGCGACTCACCTCGGTTCAGAACAATAAGGCCCGCCCACACACGCACCGATTGGCCCGGCGGCACACCCCAGCAACCCGGCGTACGATTGGTCGAGCTCGAGGTCACTCTGTCGCTAATGAGCGGATAATGAGATGCTAATGAGACGGAATGTTAAGGTTTTTCGGATACCGCGGGCGCGATTTTAGCCCGGCCGAAACATAAATACGCTTAAAAACCGTTTTGGAAAGGTAAGCTTTTTTTCGACGTAACGCACGCGTAGGTACGCCCTGTAACTTTCGAGCGTATAGCCGCCCAGACGCACACCTGCTGACAGACAGAAGGACAGACAGACAGAAGGACAGACAGATCGACCGATTTATATATATAGATGAAATGAGAGTGAGATTAATGGGTCTGTAGTCACTTTGTGTGTTTGGCAACACTTTTTGAATATGGGAGCTGTTTTGGAAGTGGGAGGATAACTAGGTCAAAATATTGTGTCCAGTGTTTGAATGTTTCTGCTGTCACATTAAAATTGTCTGCTCTGTCAGTGCCCTGGAGAATGCAGCCTTGTAGGGAGGCGATTCCGCAACACGTGCCTATTTATCTGGATCTCCTTTTCTAAGATTGATTTCTGTTTTTGAGTTTATTTGGAAAGAACTTTATAAAAGATTTCAAGATGCCTCGCATGAACCAACAGCTTCCCATAAACGGAGAGAAATCTCTGAGTTCGGGCTCTGTGAGGGACACTCCCAGACCGCAGGCACTGACCGGAGTCACTCCCGAACCACAGGCACTGGCCGGAGTCACTCCCAGACCACAGGCACTGGCCGGAGTCACTCCCAGACCGCAGGCACTGGCCAGAGTCACTCCGGACCGCAGTCACTGGCCGGAGTCACTCCCGCAGCACAGAGACTGACCGGAGTCACTCCGGACCACAGGCACTGGCCGGAGTCACTCCCAGACTGCAGGCACTGGCCGGAGCCACTCCCAGACCGCAGGCACTGGCCAGAGTCACTCCGGACCGCAGGCACTGGCCGGAGTCACTCCCGCAGCACAGAGACTGACCGGAGTCACTCCTACCGCAGGCACTGGCCGGAGTCACTCCCAGACCGCAGGCACTGGCCGGAGTCACTCCCAGACCACAGGCACTGGCCGGAGTCATTCCCAGACCGCAGGCACTGGCCAGTCACTCCGGACCGCAGGCACTGGCCGGAGTCACTCCCGCAGCACAGAGACTGACCGGAGTCACTCCTACCGCAGGCACTGGCCGGAGTCACTCCCAGACCGCAGGCACTGGCTGGAGTCACTCCCAGACCTCAGGCACTGGCCAGAGTCACTCCGGACCGCAGGAACTGGCCGGAGTCACTCCTGCAGCACAGAGACTGACCGGAGTCACTCCCGAACCACAGGCACTGGCCGGAGTCACTCCCAGACCGCAGGCACTGGCCAGAGTCATTCCGGACTGCAGGCACTGGCCGGAGTCACTCCCACAGCACAGAGACTGACCGGAGTCACTCCGGACCACAGGCACTGGCCGGAGTCACTCCGGACCGCAGGCACTGACCGGAGTCACTCCTGGACCGCAGGCACTGGCCGGAATCACTCCCAGACTGCAGGCACTGGCCGGAGTCACTCCGGACCGCAGGCACTGGCTGGAGTCACTGCCGGACCGCAGGCACTGGCCGGAGTCACTCCCAGACTGCAGGCACTGGCCGGAGCCACTCCCGGAGCACAGAGACTGACCGGAGTCTCTCCCGGACTGCAGGCACTGGTCGGAGTCACTCCTGCAGCACAGAGACTGACCGGAGTCACTCCGGACTGCAGGCACTGGCCGGAATCACTCCCAGACCACAGGCACTGGCCAGAGTCACTCTGGACCGCAGGCACTAGCCGGAGTCACTCCGGACTGCAGGCACTGACCGGAGTCACTCTGGACCACAGGCACTGGCCGGAGTCACACCTGGTCCGCAGGCACTGGCCGGAGTCACTCCCAGACTGCAGGCACTGGCCGGAGTCACTCCGGACCGCAGGCACTGACCGGAGTCACTCCTGGACTGCAGGCACTGGCCGGAATCACTCCCAGACTGCAGGCACTGGCCGCAGTCAATCTGGACCGCAGGCACTGGCTGGAGTCACTCCCGGACCGCAGGCACTGGCCGGAGTCACTCCTGCAGCACAGAGACTGACCGGAGTCACTCCAGACTGTAGGCACTGGCCGGAATCACTCCCAGACCGCAGGCACTGGCCGGAGTCACTCTGGACCGCAGGCACTAGCCGGAGTAACTCCGGACTGCAGGCACTGACCGGAGTCACTCTGGACCGCACCGCAGGCACTGGCCGGAGTCACTCCCGGACCGCTGGCACTGGCCGAAGTCACTCTGGACTGCAGGCACTGACCGGAGTCACTCCCAGACCGCAGGCACTGGCTGGAGTCTCTCCCAGACCGCAGGCACTGGCCGGAGTCACTCCAGACCGCAGGCACTGACCGGAGTCACTCCCAGACCGCAGGCACTGGCCGGAGTCTCTCCCGGACTGCAGGCACTGGCCGGAGTCACTCCCGGACCGCAGGCACTGGCCGGAGTCACTCCCGGACTGCAGGCACTGACCGGAATCACTCCGGACCGCAGGCACTGGCTGGAATCACTCCGGACTGCAGGCACTGGCCGGAGTCACTCCCTGAGCAAAGAGACTGACCGGAATCTCTCCCGGACTGCAGGCACTGGCCAGAGTCACTCTGGACCGTAGGCACTGACCGGAGTCACTCCCGGACTGCAGGCACTGGCCGGAGTCACTCCGGACCGCAGGTACTGACCGGAGTCACTCCCGGACCGCAGGCACTGGCCGGAGTTACTCCCGGACCGCAGGCACTGACCGGAGTCACTCCGGACCACAGGCACTGGCCAGAGTCACTCCCGGAGCACAGGCACTAGCCGGAGTCATTCCAGACTGCAGGCACTGGCCAGAATCACTCCCAGACCGCAGGCACTGGCCGGAGTCACTCCAGACCGCAGGCACTAGCCGGAGTCACTCCGGACTGCAGGCACTGACCAGAGTCACTCTGGACCGCACCGCAGGCACTGGCCGGAGTCACTCAGTTCAGTTCAGTTGGCCGAAGTCACTCTGGACCGCAGGCACTGGCCGGAGTCACTCCCGGAACGCAGGCACTGACCGGAGTCACTCCCAGACCGCAGGCACTGGCCGGAGTCACTCCGACTGCAGGCACTGACCGGAGTCACTCCCGGACCGCAGGCACTGGCCGGAGTTACTCCCGGACCGCAGGCACTGACCGGAGTCACTCCGGACCACAGGCACTGGCCAGAGTCACTCCCGGAGCACAGGCACTAGCCGGAGTCATTCCAGACTGCAGGCACTGGCCAGAATCACTCCCAGACCGCAGGCACTGGCCGGAGTCACTCCAGACCGCAGGCACTAGCCGGAGTCACTCCGGACTGCAGGCACTGACCAGAGTCACTCTGGACCGCACCGCAGGCACTGGCCGGAGTCACTCAGTTCAGTTCAGTTGGCCGAAGTCACTCTGGACCGCAGGCACTGGCCGGAGTCACTCCCGGAACGCAGGCACTGACCGGAGTCACTCCCAGACCGCAGGCACTGGCTGGAGTCACTGCAGACCGCAGGCACTGACCGGAGTCACTCCGGACCGCAGGCACTGGCCAGAGTCACTCCCGGAGCACAGAGACTGACCGGAGTCACTCCGGACCGCAGCCACTGGCCGGAGTCACTCCAGACCGCAGGCACTGGCCGGAGTCACTCCCAGACTGCAGGCACTGGCCGGAGTCACTCCGGACCGCAGGCACTGACCGGAGTCACTCCGGACCGCAGGCACTGGCCGGAGTCACTCCCGGACCGCAGGCACTGGCCGGAGTCACTCCCGGACCGCAGGCACTGGCCGGAGTCACTCCCGGACCGCAGGCACTGGCCGGAGTCACTCCCGGACCGCAGGCACTGGCCGGAGTCACTCCCGGACCGCAGGCACTGGCCGGAGTCACTCCCGGACCGCAGGCACTGGCCGGAGTCACACCGGACCGCAGGCACTGGCCGGAGTCACTCCCGGACCGCAGGCACTGGCTGGAGTCACTCCAGACCGCATGGCACTGGCCGGAGTCAATCCAGACCGCAGGCCACTGGCCGGAGTCACTCCGGACCGCAGGCCACTGGTTGGAGTCACTCCCGGACCGCAGGCACTGGCCGGAGTCAATCCAGACCGCAGGCCACTGGCCGGAGTCACTCCGGACCGCAGGCCACTGGCCGGAGTCACACCGGACCGCAGGCCACTGGCCGGAGTCACTCCCGGACCGCAGGCACTGGCCGGAGTCACACCGGACCGCAGGCCACTGGCCGGAGTCACACCGGACCGCATGGCACTGGCCGGAGTCACTCCAGACCACAGGCACTGGCCGGAGTCAATCCAGACCGCAGGCCACTGGCCGGAGTCAATCCGGACCGTAGGTTGGAGTCACTCCAGAGCCGGGAGCGAAGCGGAGACCAGAAGCGGCTGCTCAGCAGCGCCGACATTGCGGAGCCGGCGAGAGGAGCGGGAGCGGGTGAGCCGGGACTGGGATTGGAGGGGGGGAACCCGGTAACACACCCGGCACCGGATCCGCTGACCGGGGCCGGAGGCCGGAACACGGGGTCCGCGGCCGCTCCCCGCTTCCTGTGGGGAGAGTTGGCGGAGTGAAGCCCCGGGGGGCGGACTGTCCGCAGCCCGCGGTCCGAGGCCTTTCCACAGCCGCAGCTGGAGCCCCGGGACTGGGATTGGGGGTCTGAGGTCCGGTGGGTGGTCTGAGGGTCTGTGGTCCGGTGGGTGGTCTGAGGGTCTGTGGTCCGGTGGGGGGATTGAGGGTCTGAGGTCCGGTGGGGGTTCTGAGGTCCGGTGGGTGGTCTGAGGGTCTGAGGTCCGGTGGCGGGTCTCAGGTCCGGTGGCGGGTCTCAGGGTCTGAGGTCCGGTGGGGGGTCTGAGGTCCGGTGGGGGGTATGAGGGTCTGAGGTCCGGTGGCGGGTCTCAGGGTCTGAGGTCCAGTGGGGGGGTCTGAGGTCCGGTGGACAAGGTACAGACTTAGCGAACATAGCCTAGCGATCGAAAAAGGCAGACACAGGCAGACCAGGCTGCCAAGAGAGGACAGGATATGCTCTCACTGCAGTCAGGGAGTGGTGGAGACAGAGATGCACTTCCTCACAGCTTGTGGAAAATATCAGGGCATCAGGGAGAATTTCTACCAAAAATTCTCACAAATATGCCCTGATTTCAGAAATCTGAATGACAACCAAAAACTCCCATTCCTACTGGGAGAGGAGAGAAGCTGTGTAACGCTGGCGGCGCACTATGTTGCAGCTTGCCATGAACAGAGGGACAACCAGTAAGCTAAGAAAAAAATATATATAAACAATGCGAATGTATATTTATACACTCAGGGATATACCTGTTTATACACTGTATGAATAGAACTGCGTTTATGTGCTGAACCATAAATGTATTTTGATGCTTTGGCAACATAAGATGTAACTTATCATGCCAATAAAGCGATTTAAATTGTAAAAAAAAAAAAAAAAAAAAAAAAAAAAAAAAAATTGTCTGTGGTCCGGTGGGGGGGGGGTCTGAGGTCCGGTTGAGGGTCTGAGGTCCGGTGAGGGGAATTGGGGGTCTGAGGTCCGGTGGGGGGATTGGGGGTCTGAGGTCCGGTGGGGGTTCTGAGGTTCGGTGGGGGGATTACGGGTCTGAGGTCCGTTGGGGGGTCTGAGGGTCTGAGGTCCGGTGGGCGGTCTGAGGGTCTGAGGTCCGGTGGGGGGTCTGAGGTCCGGTCGGTGGGGGGATTGGGGGTCCAGTGGGGGTGCAGGGGAGCTGGCCCCCATGTTAGCTGACATTGTTAACAGTTCTCTCTCCTCTGGTACTGTCCCCTCTCCCACAAATCTGGGGTCATCACCCCTCTCAAAAACCAACTCTTGACACCTCCGTCCTTGCAAACTATCACCCCATCTCCAACCTCCCTTTCCTCTCCAAAGTCTTTGAACGTGTTGTCGCCTCCCAAATCCGTGCCCATCTTTCCCGCAATACCATGTTTGAATCCCTCCAATCAGGTTTCCGCCCTTGCCACAGTACTGAAACGGCTCTCATCAAAGTCACAAATGACATCTTTTGTGACTGTAACAAAGGTAAACTATCCCTCCTCGTCCTTCTCGACCAGTCTATAGCCTTTGACACGCTTGACCACTCTATCCTTCTCCAACGCCTCTCCACCATCGTCCAGCTGGGTGGGACTGTACTCGCCAGATTCCATTCTCATCTATCGAATCATAGCCAGAGAATCACCTGCAACAGCTTCTCTTCCCGCTCCCACATCGTTACCTCTCGTGTCCCCCAAGGATCTATACTTGGCCCCTTCCTATTTCTCATCTACATGTTGCCGCTTGGTGACATCGTTTCCACATGTACGCTGATGATACCCAGCTCTACCTGACCACCACTTCTATCAATCCCTCCACTGTCTCTAAATTGTCAGACTGCTTGTCCAACATCCAGTACTGGATGAGCAGAAGTTTGCTTAATTTAATATTGGGAAGACCAAAGCCATTGTCTTCAGTCCCCGCCACAAACTCCGTTCACCAGCCACCAACTCAATCCCTCTCCCTGGCCACTGTCCAAGGCTGAACCAGACTGTTGGCAACCTTGATGTCCTTTTGGCCCTGAGCTGAGCTTCCAAACCTCATATCCTCTCCATCACCAAGACCACACCTTCAACTGTCTAGGCCCAGACACTGGAATTCCCTCCGTAAACACCTCGGTCTCTCTACCTCTCTCTTTCCACCTTTACGATGCTCCTTAGGGCCTGTCGCTTTGACCAGGCTTCTGGCCAGCTGTTCTGGTGTTTCCTTGTGTGGCTTGGTGACAGGATTTGTCTGATAACGCTCCTGTGAAGCGCCTTGGGACGTTTTACTATGTTAAGGATGCTATATAAATGCAAGTTGTCATTGTTTAGGGGGTAATGAAATGTTTGGCGACAAGCTTCTTGAGAACAACTTTAACTGTGGAGATGTAGGAGTTCCATTTAAGACCAGAAGAGACAAACAAACTGCACCGTTTGAAGAATTGAAAAGCAACATTTTTGTTTTTGATTAACATAAAATTCTTTGATGAAGTAACAGAAAAAGTAGATAGTAGATGTAATATATTTAGATTTTGAAAAGATCTTTGATAGGGTACCAGATAGTAGACTCATGAATAAGGTCAGAACATGTGGAGTCAGGGGACAAGTAGCAGAATGGATCGCAAGCTGGCTACAAAACAGACAATGGAGAGTCGGGGTTAAAGGTAGTTACTCAGAATAGTGGAAGGTGAGAAATGGTGTTCCACAGGGATCGGTGCCAAGACCATTGTTGTTCACCATTTATATAAACAATTTGGACTCCGGAATCAGGAGTACAATTTCAAAAGTTGCTGTTGACACCAAATTGGGGGGTATAGTTAATACAGAGGAGGTCTGCGACAAAATACAGGAAGACATACAAGGTAGTAATCTCCAGATTACTCCCGGTGCCACGGGCTAGTGAGTACAGGAATAGGGGGATAGAACAGATGAATGTGTGGCTGGAGAGATGGTGCAGGAGGGAGGGCTTTAGATTCCTGAGGCATTGGGACTGTTTCTGGGGAAGGTGGGACCTGTACAAGCCGGACAGGTTACACCTCAACAGAGCCGGGACCAATATTCTCGCGGGGAGGTTTGCTGGGGCTGTTGGGGAGGGTTTAAACTAGCTTGGCAGGGGGATGGGCACCAGCATATAGGAGTAGAAAAGAGGAATAAGGTGCATAAAAGAGTGAGTGTGTTGGATAGTACTAGAGAAGAAAGTAGTACTCGAGGTGGAAGTAGTACCATATTAGATCGGAGCAGAATAAGAAAGACTATGAAAAATTCCAAAATGGGTTTAGAATGCATGTACGTAAACGCACAAAGTGTGGTGAATATGGTTGGTGAGCTACAAGCACAATTAGCCGTGTGGCAATATGATGTTGTGGCAATAACGGAATCGTGGCTTAAAAATGGTGAGGACTGGGCACTTAATATTCAAGGGTACAAGGTGTTCAGAAAAGATGGGGAAGGAAAAAAGGGAGGTGGGGTGGCAGTGCTGATGAAGGAAGACATTGTAGTGTTGGAAAGGGAGGATGTTCTTGAGGGGACAAGGACAGAATCCATTTGGTTAGAGTTGAGGAGCAAAAAGGGTCTGATCACACTATTGGGGGTATTCTATAGGCCTTCGAATAGTGAGAGGGAGGTAGAGGAGCAAATCTGCAGGGAAATCATAGAGAGATGCAAGAGCTATAGAGTGATGATAGTGGGGGACTTTAATTACCCAAATATCGATTGGGATAATGTTAGAGTAAAGGGAAAGGAGGGGGAGGAATTTCTGAAATGTGCTCAGGAGAATTTCCTTGACCAGTATGTTCTTGGCCCAACTAGAAAGGATGCATTGCTGGATCTGGTGCTGGGGAATGAGGTGGGCCAGGTCGACCAAGTGTCTGTGGGAGAACACTTGGGTACGAGTGATCATCGTATCATAAGATTTAGATTAGTAATAGAGAGGAGCAAGGAACAATCTAGAGTGGAACTTCTAAACTGGAATAGGGCTAACTTCAATGGGATGCGGAAGGACCTAGCCAAGGTAAAATGGAACCAAAGACTGACAGGAAAAACTGTAACGGAACGATGGGTGATCTTTAAGGAGATGTTCCAAGTACAGGCTAGATACATTCCAACAAGAGGGAAGGGTAAAGGAACCAAAGCAAGGGCTCCTTGGATGACGAGGGAGATAGAGAAGATGATGAAACAAAAATAGAGGGTGTATGATGAATGTCAGGTGAATTCTTCAAGGGTGAACCAGACCAAATACAATAAGTTGAGAGGCGATGTGAAGATGAAAATAAGATTGGCAAAGAGAGAATGAGAGTAGAATGGCGGTTAACATAAAAGGGAACCCAAAAATCTTCTACCGGCATGTAAACAGTAAGTGGGTAGTAAGATGCGGGGTGGGGCCTATTAGGGACAAAGAAGGTGATATATGTTTAGAGGCGCAGAGCAAGGCTAGAATACTCAATGAGTACTTTGTATCGGTGTTTCCTAAGGAGGTGGATGCTGACAAAATATCGGTAGAAGTGGAAAAGGTAGAAGCAATGGAAGGGGTGAAAATTGATAGACAGGATGTACTGGGTATGCTTGGAGTGGACAAGTCACCTGGTCCAGATGGCTTGCATCCCAGTTTGCTAAGGGAATTGGGGAAGGAGATAGCGGAAGGGCTTGCCATAATTTTCTAATCTTGCCTAGATGCGGGGGAGGTGCCTGAGGATTGGAAAGTGGCAAATGTGACACCATTGTTCAAGAAAGGGTGTAAGGACAATCCTAGTAACTACAGGCCGGTCAGTTTAACATCAGTGGTGGGTAAAGTTTTAGAAACAATAATCAAGGAAAAAATGAACGGGCATTTGGAGAGGTTTAAGCTAATTAAGGAAAGCCAACACGGATTTGTAAAAGGCAGATCATGTTTGACTAATCTAATTGAATTTTTTGATGAAGTAACAGGGAGGATTGATGAAGGGAATGCAATGGATGTTGTCTACATGGATTGTAGGAAGGTGTTTGACAAAGTACCACATAGAAGGCTGGTTAACAAAAATGTGGCTCATGGAATAGGTGGGTCAGTGGCAGCTTGGATAAGGAATTGGCTTAAGGACAGAAAACAGCGAGTTGTGGTAAATGGCTGTTTTTCAGACTGGTGGAAGGTAGACAGTGGTGTTCCCCAAGGGTCAGTGCTGGGGCCACTGCTTTTTTTGATATAAATAAATGACCTGGATATTGGAATACAGAGTAGAATTTCTAAATTTACCGATGACACCAAACTTGGGGGTGTGGCAAACCAGTGATGATGATACCAATCGACTGCACCAGGACATAGAAAGGCTAGCAGAATGGGCAGACAAGTGGCAGATGGAATTTAATACAGAGAAGTGTGAGGTGATGCATTTTGGCAGAAGGAACAGGGAGAGGCAATATACACTTAATGGCACAGTTTTAAACAGTGTGCAGGGACAGAGGGACCTGGGAGTTAATGTGCATAGGTCCCTGAAGGTGGCGGGACATATTGAGAGAGTGGTTAACAAAGCATATGGGATCTTGGGCTTCATAAATAGAGGTATTGAGTACAAAAGTAGAGAAGTTATGCTGAACCTTTATAAAGCGCTGGTTAGGCCACAACTGGTGTATTGCGTGCAGTTCTGGTCACCACACTTTAGGAAGGATGTGAAGGCCCTTGAGAGGGTGCAGAGGAGATTTACCAGAATGGTTCCGGGGATGGGGGATCTTAGCTACAAGGACAGGTTGGAGAAGCTGGATTTGTTTTCATTAGAGCAAAGGAGGTTGAGGGGTGATTTGATAGAGGTGTACAAGATTATGACGGGTTTGGATAGGCTAGACGGGGAAAGGCTGTTCCCACTAGTTGATGGTACAAGGACTAGGATCGAGTGTGGCATCAAGGAGCCCTAGCAAAACTGAAGTCAATGGGAATCAAGGGGAAAACTCTCCATTGGTTGGAATCATACCTAGCACAAAGGAAGTTGGCTGTGGTTGTTGGAGGTCATTCATCTCAATCACATGACATCACTGCAGGAGTTCCTCAGGGCAGTGTCCTAGGCCCAACCATCTTCAGCTGTTTAATCAATGACCTTCCCTCCATCATAAGGTCAGAAGTGGGGATGTTTGCTGATGATTGCACACTGTTCAGCATCATTCGAGACTCGTCAGATACTGACGCAGTCCGTGTCCATATGCAGCAAGACCTGGACAACATTCAGACTTGGGCTGACAAGTGGCAAGTAACATTCGCACCACACAAATGCCAGGCAATGACCATCTCCAACAAGCGAGACTCTAACCATCTCCCCTTGACATTCAATGACATTACCATCGCTGAATCCCCCACTATCAACATCCTGGGGGTTACCATTGATCAGAAACTGAACTGGACCAGCCATATAAATACTGTGGCTACAAGAGCAGGCCAGAGGCTGGGAATTCTGCAGCGAGTGCCTCACCTCCTGACTCCCCAAAGCCTTTCCACCATCTACAAGGCACAAGTCAGGAGTGTGATGGAATACTCTCCACTTGCCTGGATGAGTGCAGCTCCAACAACACTCAAGAAGCTCGACACCATTCAGGATAAAGCAGCCCGCTTGATTGGTACTCCATCCACCACCTTAAACATTCACTCCCTCCACCACCGGCGCACTGTGGCTGCAGTGTGTACCACCTACAAGATGCATTGCAGCAACTCGCCAAAGCTCCTTCAACAGCACCTTCCAAACCCGCAACCTCTACCACTTAGAAGGACAAGGGCAGCAGACGCATGGGAACATCACCACCTACAAGTTCCCCTCCAAGCCACACACCATCCTGACTTGGACCTGTATCGCCGTTCCTTCACTGTCGCTGGTCCAAAATCCTGGAACTCCCTTCCTAACAGCATTGTGGGTGTACCTACACCATATGGACTGCAGCGGTTCAAGAAGGCGGCTCACCACCATCTTCTCGAGGGCAATTAGGGATGGGCACTAAATGCAGGCCAAGCCAGCGACGCCCACATCCCATCAATGAATTTAAAAAAAACACAGATTTAAGGTTTTGGGCAAGAGATACAGGGGGGATGTGAGGGAAAACTTTTTTACGCAGCGAGTGGTGATGACCTGGATTTCGCTGCTAACGGAAGTGGTGGAAGCGGAGACACTCAATGTTTTCAAGGGGAGACTGGATAGGCACTTGAGGGAAATAAACTTACAGGGATAGAGCGGGGGAATAGGACTAACTGGATTGCTCTACAGAAAGCCGGCATGGACTTGACAGGCCGAATGGTCTCCTTTAGTGCCGTTATGACTATGCCCTTAATAAACTTGCAGAATATTCATGCAAATGGAAAATTAATTTTAATATAGATAAGTGTGAGGTGAAACATTTTGGTAGGAGTAATAAGGAGACCACATACTCCTCGGAAAATAGGAGTCTAAATGGGGCAGAGGAGCAAAGAGACCTGGGGTAAAGATTCCCAAATCATTTGAAGTAGCAACGCAGGTTAACAAAACCATTTATATATTTTTTAAAAAGCAAACAAAGCACTGGGGTTCATTTCTACAGGGATAGAATTGAAAAGCAGAGAAGTTATGTTAAACTTGTATCTTCTTAGGCAGTCCCTGGGAACCGAGGATGACTTGCTTCCACATTAAAAAAGCTCTCGGGCGACTGATTTTAGAAGAATGAGAGGGGATCCTCATTGAAACATAAAATTCTGACAGGACTGAACAGACTAGATGCAGGAAGGATGTTCCCGATGGTCGGGGAGTCCAGATCGGGGGTCACAGTCTAAGGATAAGGGGTAAGCTATTTAGGACAGAAATGAGGAGGAATTTCTTCACCCAGAGAGTGGTGAACCTGTGGAATTCTCTACCACAGAAGGCAGTAGAAGCCAATTCATTAAATATATTCAAGAAGAAGTTGGATATATTTCTTAAGGCTAAAGGGATCATGGGGTATGGGGAGAAGGCAAGGACCGGGTACTGAATTTGGATGATCAGCCATGATCGCATTGAATGGTGGAGCAGGCTCGAGGGGCCGAATGGCCTACTCCTGCTCCTATCTTCTATGTTTCTATGACTGATGAGTCCAATGCGGGACCTACAGTCTCTGTCACAGGTGGGGCAGATGGTGGTTGAAGGGGCGGGTGGGTGGGGTGCTTGGGTTGACGTGCGCTGTTTGCGCTTGGCTTCCGCTTGCTCCCGGCGAAGGGACTCGAGGTGTTCGACACCTTCCCGGATGCTTCTCCTCCACTTTGTGTGGTCTTGGGCCAGGGATTCCCAGGTGTCGGTGGGGATGTTACACTTATTCAAGGAGGCTTTGAGGGTGTCCTTGAAGCGTTTCCTCTGCCCACCTGGGGCTCTCTTGCTGTGCTGGAGCTCCGAGTAGAGCGCTTGTTTTGGGAGTCTCGTATCAGGCATGTGGACGATGTGACCCGCCCATCGGAGCTGATCGAGCGTGGTCAAAGCTTCAATGCTGGGGATGTTGGCCTGAGCGAGAACACTGACGTTGGTACGCCTATCCTGCCAATGAATTTGCAGGATCTTGCGGAGGCAGCGTTGGTTGTACCTCTCCAGTGCTTTGAGGTGCCTGCTGTACATGGTCCATGTCTCTAAGACATACAGCAGGACAGGTATCACTGCTGCTCTGTAGACCATGAGCTTAGTGCCGGGTTTGAGGTCCTGGTCTTCAAACACTCTCTTCCTCAGGCGACCGAAGGCTGCACTGGCACACTGAACTTTGTCGTCGATGTCTGCCCTTGTTCACAGCAGGCTCCCGAGGTATGGAAAGTGGTTCACGTTGTCCAAGGCCTTGTCGTGGATTTTGATAATCGGGGGGCAGTACTGTGTGGGGGGGCAGGTTGGTAGAGGACCTTTGTCTTACGGATGTTTAATGTAAGGCCCGTGCTCTCGTACGCTTCGGTGAAGGTGTTGACGACGGTTTGGAGTTGTAAACTTGTATAGAATCTCGGTTAGACCACACTTGGAGTATTGTGCACAGTTCTGGCCCCCATGTTACAAAAAGGATATAGAGGCAATGAAGAAGGTGCAAAAAAGATTTACAAGGATGATACCAGAACTAAGAGGGTACAAATATCAGGAAAGACTAAACAGGCGGGGGCTCTTTTCTCTAGGTGACCTGATAGAGGTCTTTAAAAACATGAAGGGTTTGACAGGGTAGACGTAGAGAAAATATTTTAGCTGGTGGGGAATCCAAAACAGGGGGTCATAAATATAAGATAGTCACTAATAAATCCAATAGGGAATTCAGGAGAAACTTTTTTACCCAAAGAGTGGTGAGAATGTGGTACTCGCTACCACGGAGTGGTTGAGGTGAATAGCACAGATGCATTTAAGGGTAAGCTGGATAAGCACATGAGGGAGAAAGGAATAGAGATTATTCTGATGGGGTTAGATGAAGTAGGGTGAGAGGAGACTCGTGTGGAACATAAACGCTAGTATGCACTAGTTGGGCTGAATGGCCTGTTTCTGTGCTGTAATTACTTTGTAATTCTATATAAGAATGGAATTAGCAGCAAACAATGGATTGGATTGACTATGAAGAATACATAGAAATGTATAGAAGTTACAACATGCAAACTGGTCATTCAGCCCATCCAGTCTGTGTTGGCATTTACCCACCACTTGAGCATATAGCCCTAATCACATTTACTCACCTTGTTCCAATATCCCTTCATCCTGCTATCCAATCTAATCTTCAATATTGACACAGTTTCTGCCTCAACCACTAACCCTGGGCGTGAATCCCACAGCCTCACAACTCTCTGTGTGTGAAGAAGTTTCTCCTGCCCTCGGTTCTAAATCTCTTGCATTTAATCTTGTATTTGTGGCCCCTCGTTCTGGACCCTCGGCTACTAGAAATAGTCCACTTCTATCTAACCTGGCCCATCCTTTCATTATTTTAAACACTTCTATCATATCGCCCTGCAATCTGTGTTCTAATGAAAAAAGACCCAATTTTTCAAGTCTCTGTATTTGTATTTCCTCGGCAGGGAGGTGGACACCAGCATATAGAAGTAGAAAAGAGGAATAAGGAGGGAGAGTGTTGGATAGTACTAAAGAAGGAAGAGTCATAGAGTTATACAGCACAGAAAGAGGCCCTTCGGCCCATCGTGTCCGTGCCGGCCATCAAGCCCTGTCTATTCTAATCCAATTTTCCAGCACTTGGTCCATAGCCTTGTATGCTATGGCGTTTCAAGTGCTGATCTAAATGCTTCTTGAATGTTGTGAGGGTTTCTGCCTCTACCACCCTTTCAGGCAGTGAGTTCCAGATTCCAACCACCCTCTGGGTGAAAAAGTTTTTCCTCAAATCCCCTCTAAACCTCCTGCCCCTTACCTTGAAACTATGCCCCCTGGTTATTGACCCCTCTACCAAGGGGAAAAGTTCCTTTCTATCTACCCTATCTATGCCCCTCATAATTTTGTATACCTCAATCAGGTCCCCCCTCAGCCTTCTCTGTTCTAAGGAAAACAACCCCAGCCTGTCCAGTCTCTCTTCATAGCTGAAACGCTCCAGCCTAGTTAACATCCTGGTGAATCTCCTCTGCACCCTCTCTAATGCAATCACATCCTTCCTATAGTGTGGCGACCAGAACTGCACACAGTATTCCAGCTGTGGCCTAACTAGCGTTTTGTACAGCTCCATCATAACCTCCCCGCTCTTATATTCTATGCCTCGGCTAATGAAGGCAAGCATCCCATATGCCTTCTTAACCACCTTATCTACCTGTCCTGCTGCCTTCAGGGATCTATGTACATGCACACCAAGGTCCCTCTGATCCTCTGTCATTCCTAGGGTCCTATCATTCATTGCGTATTCCCCTGTCTTGTTAGTCCTCCCAAAATGCATCACCTCACACTTTTCAGGATTAAATTCCATTTGCCGCTGTTCTGCCCATCTGACCAACCCGTCGATATCGTCCTCGCTATTTACCACTCCACCAATTTTCGTGTCATCTGCGAACTTACTGATCATACCTCCTACATTTGTATCTAAATCATTAATGTACACTATGAACACCAAGGGACCCAGCACCGATCCCAGCGGTACACCACTGGACACAGGCTTCCAGTCACAAAAACAACCTTCGACCATTACCCTCTGCCTCCTGCCACGAAGCCAATTTTGGATCCAATGTGCCAAATTGTCCTGGATCCCATGGGCTCTTACCTTCTTGACCAGTCTCCCATGCGGGACTTTGTCAAAAGCCTTACTTAAGTCCATGTAGACGACATCAACTGCACTACCCTCATCCACACACCTAGTTACCCCCTCGAAAAATTCAATCAAATTGGTTAGACATGATCTCCCCCTGACAAAGCCATGCTGACTATCCTTGATTAATCCTTGCCTCTCCAAGTGGAGACTAATTCTGTTCCTCAGAATTTTTTCCAATAATTTCCCTACCACTGATGTTAGGCTCACTGGCCTGTAATTCCCTGGTTTATCCCTACTACCCTTCTTGAATAATGGTGCTACGTTAGCTGTCCTCCAGTCCTCTGGCACCTCCCCTGTGGCCAGAGAGGTTCTGAAAATTTGTGTCAGAGTCCCTGCAATCTCCTCCCTTGCTTCACACAGCAGCCTGGGATACATCTCGTCCAGGCCTGGGGATTTATCCACTTTTAAGCCCACTAAAGCTGCTAGTACCTCCTCCCTCTCAAAGCCTCCCTTTTTTTCCTAATCCATTCTTGTATATCCCTTGACATCCAGGGTTCCCTGGACTTGTTGGTCCCACCCTTGACCTTTACAGGAACATGTTGACACTGTACTCTCTCTATTTCCTTTCTGAATGACTCCCACTGCTCTGATGTGGATTTTCCTACAAGTAGCTGATCCCAGTCCACTTTGGCCAGATCCTGCCTTATCCTATTAAAATCGGCCTTCCCCCAATTTAGAACCTTTATTTCCAGTCCATCTTTGTCCTTTTCCATGACTACCTTAAATCTCACCGAATTATGGTCACTGTCACCAAAATGCTCTCCTACTGACACTTCTACCACTTGCCCGGCTACATTCCCTAGAATTAGGTCCAGTACCGCCCCCTCTCTTGTAGGACTTTCTACGTGCTGGCTCAAAAAGCTCTCCTGGATGCACTTTAAGAATTCCGCACCCTTTAAGCCTTTCACACTCTGACTATCGCGGTTAATATTGGGGAAGTTGAAATCCCCTACTGTTATTACCCTATATTTTCTATGGAAGTAGTACCATATTAAATAGGAGCAGGCTAAGAAGGACTACGAGGAATACAAAGACAGGTTTGGAATGCATGTATGTAAACACACAAAGTGTGGTTAATAAGGTTGGTGAGCTACAAGCACAATTAGCTGTGTGGGAATATGATGTAGTGACAATAAAGGAAACGTGGCTTAAAAATGGTGAGGACTGGGTGCTTAATATTCACAGATACAAGCTGTTCAGAAAAGATAGGGAAGGAAAAAAAGGGAGGTGGGGTGGCAGTGCTGATTAGGGAAGACATTGTAGTGTTGGAAAGAGAGGCTGTTCTTGAGGGGGGAAAAGACAGAATCCATTTGGTTAGAGTTGAGCTGCAAAAAGGGTATGATCATGCTATTGGGGGTAATCTATTGGCCACCAAATAGTGAGAGAGAGATAGAAACATAGAAGATAGGAGCAGGAGTCGGCCATTCGGCCCCTCGAGCCTGCTACGCCATTCAATGAGATCATGGCTGATCATCCAAATTCAGAACCCTGTCCCTGCTTTCTCCCCATATCCCTTGATCCCTTTAGCCTTAAGAAATATATCCAACTCCTTCTTGAATATATTTAATGACTTGGCCTCCACTGCCTTCCGTGGTAGAGAATTCCACAGGTTCACCACTCCCTGGGTGAAGAAATTCCTCCTCATCTCTGTCCTAAATGGCTTACCCCTTATCCTTAGACTGTGACCCCTGGTTCTGGACTCCCCGACCATCGGGAACATCCTTCCTGCATCTAGTCTGTCTAGTCCTGTTAGAATTTTTATAAGTTTCAGTGAGATCCCCTCTCATTCTTCTAAACTCCAACGAGTACAAGCCCAATCGACCCAATCTCTCCTCATACGTCATTCCTGCCATCCCAGGTATCAGCCTGATGAATCTTCGCTGTGCTCCTTCCATGGCAAGAACATCCTTCTTCAGATAAGGCGACCAAAACTGCACACAATACTCAAGGTGTGGTTGATATGCCTATCAATTAGTCCAATAAAAGGCGACGAGTTAAGAACGTAACTGAAGGTTTTTATTGGCTAAATAACAGAGCCCACCCTCGTGGGTGATCCGATCCAACAGGGAGGAATACTAGCCAGTCAGCTACCTTTATACCTGGGCAGGTAATGGGCGGAGTCGGAGGTGGTCAGCCCAGGTATAACAGTGCGACAAGAGGTGACCTCGTGTAGTGATGTGACAGTGAGAACAGTGAGAACAATATACAGTGATAACTATAACAGTGGTTTACCACATTCACCCCTTGTTTAGATTAGAGTCCGGCGGGGTGAAGTGTATTACCAGCTCTGGTATGTCAGTCTGTCCGGAGGCTTCGTTAGCCTCTCCGATCGTCGCAGCGGCGGTGTTACATTATCCGGTGTTAAAGCTGGTGTCTGCGTAGTCGGCAAAGGCTCGTGGGGTTCCGGCATGCCGTCTACCTCGGCTGGACTCGGGGGGTTGGGAGGGGGGGGTGAGGGTGCGAGGTCTCGTAAGGAGACAGTGTCCTCCCGTCCGTCTGGGTAAGCCACATAGGCGTACTGGGGGTTGGCGTGCAGGAGGTTCACCTTCTCGACCAGGGGGTCCGTTTTATGGGCCCTCACGTGCTTTCGCAGCAAGACGGGTCCCGGAGAGGTCAGCCAGGTTGGTAGGGGGGTGGTGTTAATGGCAGTGCAAAGTAGTGACCGGATGGAGTGCAGCGCAATCGGGAGGACCTCTTGCCAGCGGGAGGTTGGGAGGCCCTTAGACTTTAAGGCTAAGAGGGTGGCCTTCCATACCGTCGCGTTCTCTCTTTCCACCTGGCCGTTCCCTCGGGGGTTGTAGCTGGTGGTCCTGCTTGCTGCAATACCCCTCTCCAATAGGAACTGACGGAGTTCCTCGCTCATGAAGGAGGCGCCCCGGTCACTATGTATATAGTTCGGGAACCCGAACAAGGCGAAGAGTTTGTTCAGGCATTTAATGACCGTGTTACTGGTCATGTCTGGGCAGGGGAAGGCAAAGGGGAAACGGGAGTACTCATCAACGATGTTGAGGAAGTACACATTACGGTCGGATGACGGTAGGGGCCCCTTGAAGTCGATGCTCAGACGCTCGAAGGGGCGGGTGGCCTTGATCAGGCTTGCTCTGTCCGGCTTATAGAAGTGCGGTTTGCACTCAGCACAGATCTGGCAGTTCCTGGTCATGGTCCTGACCTCCTCGATGGAGTATGGCAGGTTGCGGGCCTTAATGAAATGGTAGAGTCTGGTGACTCCGGGGTGGCAGAGGTCATTGTGGAGGGTCTGAAGTCTATCACTTTGCGCGCTGGCGCATGTAATGCGTGAAAGAGCATCAGGGGGGTCGTTCAGTTTACCGGGCCGGTACAAGATCTCATAATCATAGGTGGAAAGCTCGATTCTCCACCTCAAGATTTTGTCGTTCTTGATCTTGCCCCTCAGCTTGTTATTAAACATGAAGGCAACCGAGCGTTGGTCGGTGAGGAGGGTAAATCGTTTGCCTGCCAAGTAGTGCCTCCAGCGCCGTACTGCCTCCACAATTGCCTGGGCTTCCTTCTCGACCGACGAGTGTCGGGTCTCGGGGCCCTGTAGGGTCCTTGAGAAGAAGGCTACCGGCCTACCCTCCTGGTTAAGGGTAGCGGCTAGGGCGAAGTCGGATGCATCGCTCTCCACTTGGAAGGGGATTGACTCATCCACTGCGTGCATTGTGGCCTTGGCTATGTCTCCCTTAATGAGGGAGAAGGCCGCGCACGCCTCTTCCGTGAGGGGGAAGGATGTGGTTTTCAGGAGGGGTCTGGCTTTGTCCGCATAATTGGGTACCCATTGGGCATAGTAGGCGAAAAGCCCCAGGGTTCTCCTAAGTGCTTTTGGACAGTGGGGGAGGGGTAGCTCCATGAGGGGGCGCATTCTTTCGGGGTCGGGGCCGATGACTCCGTTCTCTACTACACAGCCAAGGATGGCAAGGCGCGCTGTGTTAAACACGCATTTCTCCTTATTGTAGGTGAGGTTCAGCCGTTGGGCCGTACGGAGGAATTTCTCCAGATTCACGTCATGGTCCTGCCGGTTGCGGCCGCAGATGGTGACGTTATCGAGATAGGGGAAAGTGGCCTGTAGTCCGTTCTGGTCAACCATCCGGTCCATCTCCCGTTGGAAAACCGAGACCCCGTTGGTGACACCAAAGGGGACCCTAAGGAATTGGTAGAGGCGGCCATTCGCCTCGAAGGCGGTGTACTGGCTGTCCTCCGGGCTGATGGGGAGTTGGTGGTAGGCCGACTTGAGGTCGATGGTCGAGAATACGCGGTATTGTGCAATCTCATTGACCATGTCCGATATGCGGGGGAGGGGGTATGCGTCCAGCTGGGTGTATCTGTTTATGGTCTGGCTGTAGTCGATAACCAGGCGATTTTTGTCGCCGGTCTTGACTACCACCACCTGGGCACGCCAGGGGCTGCTGCTCCCCTCAATAATGCCCTCTTTCAGGAGTCGCTGCACCTCAGAGCTAATGAAGGCTCTGTCCCCAGCGCTGTACCGCCTGCTCTTAGTAGCGACAGGTTTGCAGTCGGGGGTGAGGTTAGCGAACAGGGAAGGTGGCGGTACCTTGAGGGTGGATAGGCTGCAGGTGTTACGCGGTGGGCGGTTTAACTTTCGCTGGTTGTCGACTGTGAGTGGGGGGAGGGGTCCACCGTATGCTAGGGTTACACTTTGGAGGTGGGATTGGAAGTCCAGCCCTAGTATGACGGCAGCGCACAGCTGGGGGAGTACGAGGAGTTTAAAATTTTTATACTCTGTCCCTTTAACCGACAATGTCACGACACAGTAGCCGCTGATGTCTGTGGCGTGCGACCTCGATGCCATCGAGATGCGGCTGCGCGTTGGCAGGACGGGGAGGGAGTAGTGGCTCACCGTGTCTGGGTGGATGAAGCTCTCCGTGCTTCCGCTGTCGAACAGGCAGGTCGTGGCGTGGCCGTTGACTTTGATGTCCATCATTGAGCTGGCCAGGTGGTGCGGGCGGGCTTGATCCAGGGTCACGGAAGCTAGGGTGTAGATGAGCGCGTCGTTGTCATGACAAGATGGCGGCGAAGATGGCGGCCCCCGTAGTTCCCATGAGGCTCTGCAGGCTTCGGCTGCCCCGCACAAAGATGGCCGCCCCTGGTTTTCCCATGAGGCTCTGCAGGCTTCGGCTGCCCCGCACAAAGATGGCCGCCCCTGGTTTTCCCATGAGGCTCTGCAGGCTTCGGCTGCCCCGCACAAAGATGGCCGCCCCCAGGGTTCGCATGAGGCACTGCTGGCTTCTGAGGATTTGCTTCTGCAGGCCTTGGAGAAGTGGCCTTTCTTGAGGCAGGTTTTGCAGGTCGAGTTTTTGGCTGGGCAGCGCGACCTCGGATGCTTCTCCTGGCCGCAAAAGAAGCAGCCAGCGGCCCGATCGGGGTTGCCTGATGTCGGGGCCGGTACCGGGGCTAGCAGGCCCGGTCGGATCCGTGATGCAGACGCTGAGGTAGGTCCCGGGGGCAGCGCTGTGAAGGGTGGTGGGGTGGGGGTCGGGCCCGAGTCCCAGGGTCGCGAATAGTACCTGGCAAACGCTTCCTGGTCTTGCTGGGTGGCCTCTAGGGTGAGGGCGAGGGCTTCGGCCTTGTCCAGGTCTATGTCCTTAGCTTCAAGCAGTCTTTGCCGTGTGTAGTCGGAACGTAGGCCTCTCACCAAGGCGTCGCGGACATTGTCTTCCATGTTCGCAGTAGCCGTCACCGCTTTAAAGTCACAGTTCCTGCCGAGTTGTCTCAGCGCTCGTGAAAATTCAGCTATCGATTCTCCTGGCTGTTGCTGGCGAGATCTTAAGAGATGCCTAGTGTACATGTAGTTTACCGGGCTCCGGTACTGCTGTTTCAGTAGGTTGATGGCGTCGTCGTACGTAGTCATGTCCTGGATGAGTGTATATACTCTCGGGCTCGCTTGGGCTTTCAGGACTCTTAGTTTGGATCTCTGAGGGACGACGGCTTCCTCCAGGTACGATTCGAAGCAGTCCAGCCAGTGTTTGAAGTCGTTGGCTGAGTTTGGTGCCTGTGGGTTTAGATCCAGGTATGGTGGTTTCAAGGCTTGCAGCCAAGCCGGCTGGTGTGGCCCGTTGTCTGGAGGCTGCTGTTGCTGTGCTGCTGGGTGAGCTCCTTGCTGTTGCTGTTCATTATCAGACATCTTTAAAATTTAGTCAATAAAATTGATATGCCTATCAATTAGTCCAATAAAAGGCGACGAGTTAAGAACGTAACTGAAGGTTTTTATTGGCTAAATAACAGAGCCCACCCTCGTGGGTGATCCGATCCAACAGGGAGGAATACTAGCCAGTCAGCTACCTTTATACCTGGGCAGGTAATGGGCGGAGTCGGAGGTGGTCAGCCCAGGTATAACAGTGCGACAAGAGGCGACCTCGTGTAGTGATGTGACAGTGAGAACAGTGAGAACAATATACAGTGATAACTATAACAGTGGTTTACCACAGTGGTCTCACCAAGGCTCTGTACAACTGCAGCAAGACATCCTTGTTCCTGTACTCAAACCCTCTCGCTAGGAAGGCCAACATACCATTTGCCTTCTTAACCGCCTGCTGCACCTGCATGCTCACCTTCAGCGACTGGTGCACAAGGACGCCCAGGTCTCATTGCACTTCCCCTTCTCCCAATCTATTGCCATTCAGATAAAAATCTACCTTCTTGTTTTTGACACCAAAGTGGATAACCTCACATTTATCCACGTTATATTGCATCTGCCATGCTTCTGCCCAATCACCCAACCTGTCCAAATCATACTGGAGTTTCTCGGCATCCTCCTCACAACACACACGCCCACCCAGCTTTGTGTCGTCTGCAAACTTGGAGATATTACATCTAGTTCCCTCGTCCAGATCATTAATATATATTGTGAATAGCTGGGGTCCTAGCACCGATCCTTGCGGTACCCCACTAGTCACTGCCTGCCACTCGGAAAAAGAGCCGTTTATTCCAACTCTTTGCTCTCTGTCTGCCAACCAGTTCTCTATCCAAGTCAATACCATGCCCCCAATCCCATGTGCCTTAACTTTACACGCTAATCTCTTATGCGGGACCTTATCAAAAGCCTTTTGAAAGTCCAAATACACCACATCCACTGGTTCTCCCTTATCTATTTTACCAGTTACATCCTTAAAAAATTCCAGTAGATTAGTCAAGCACGATTTACCTTTTGTAATCCATGTTGACTTTGTCCGATCCAGTCACTGTTTTCCAAGTGCTCTGCTATTACATCTTTTATAATGGACTCTAGCATTTTCCCCACTACCGATGTCAGGCTTACCAGTCTGTAATTCCCCGTTTTCTCACTACCACCTTTTTTGAACAGTGGGGTAACATTAGCTACCCGCCAATCCATAGGTACTGTTCTAGAGTCTATCGAATTTTGGAAGATGACCAGCAATGCATCTACTATTTCCAGGGCCACTTCCTTAAGTACCCTAGGATGTAGATTATCAGGCCCTGGGGATTTATCGGCCTTCAATCCCGTCAATTTCTCTAACACCATTTCCCTACAAATACTGATTTCTATTAGTTCCTCCCTTTCATTAGACGCTATGTTCCCTGACATCTCTGGGAGGTTATTTGTGTCCTCCTTTGTGAAGACAGAACCAAAGTATGTATTTAATTGGTCTTCCATTTCTTTGTTCCCCATTATAAATTCCCCTGATTCTGACTGCAAGGGACCTACGCTTGACTTCACCAATCTTTTTCTCTTCACATATCTATAAAAGCTTTTACAGTCAGTTTTTATGTTCCATGCAAGCTTACTCTCATACTCTATTATCCCCCTCTTAATTAATCCCTTTGTCCTCCTTTGTTGAATCCTAAACTGCTCCCAATCCTCAGGTTTACTGCTTTTTCTGGCCAATTTATATCCTTGGATCTCATGCTACCTCTAATTTCCCTTGTTAGCCATGGTTGAGTCACCTTTTTTGTTTTATTTTTATGCCAAACTGGGATGAACAATTTCTGTAGTTCATCCATGCGATCTTTGGATGTTTGCCATTGTCTATCCACCGTCAACCCTTTGAGTGAAATTCCCCAATCAATCCTACCCAACTCGCACCTCATACCATCGTAGTTTCCTTTATTTAAATTCAGGACCCTAGTCTCTGAGTCAACTACTTCACTCTCCATCTTAATGAAGAATTCTATCATATTATGATCGCTCCGACCCAAGGGGCCTCGCACAGCAAGATTGCTAATTAATCCTTTCTCATTACATAATACCCAGTCTAAGATGGCCTGATCTCTAGTTGGTTCCTCGACATATTAGTCCAGGAAACCATCCCATATACACTCCAGGAATTCCTCCTCCACAGTATTGTTACTAATTTGGTTAGCCCAATCTATATGTAGATTAAAGTCACCCATGATAACTGCTGTGCCCTTATTGCACGCTTCTCTAATTTCCCTTTTAATGCCATCCCCGACCTCCGCATTACTGTTTGGAGGTCTATATACCACTCCCACTAGCATTTTCTGCCCCTTGGTATTTCTCAGTTCTACCCATACAGATTCCACATCATCAGAGCCAATATCCTTCCTTACAATTGTGTTAATCCCCTCTTTAACCAGCAATGCTACCCCACCTCCTTTTCCTTTTTGCCTGTCTTTCCTGAATATTGAATATTGAGTTCCCAGCCTTGGCCACCCTGGAGCCATGTTTCTGTAATCCCAATCATATCATATTCGTTCACCTCTATTTGCGCAGCTAATTCATCCACCTTATTACGAATGAGATAGAGGAGCAAATCTGCAGGGAAATCACAGAGATGTACAAGAACTATAGAGTGGTGATATTGGGGGCATTTAATTACCCAAATATTGATTGGGATAATGTAAGAGTAAAGGGAAAGGAGGGGGAGGGATTTTTGAAATGTGTTCAGGAGAACTTCCTTGACCAGTATTTTCTCAGCCCAACTAGGAAGGAGGCATTGCTGGATCTGGTGCTGGGGAATGAGGTGGGCCAGGTCGACCAAGTGTCTGTGGGAGAACACTTGGGTAAGAGTTATCATCGTATCATAAGGTTTGGATTAGTAATGGAGAAGAGCAAATTGGAAGAGGGCTAACTTCAATGGGATGAGAGGGGATCGAGCCAGGGTAAAATGGAACCAAAGATTGGCAGGAAAAACTGTAACAGAACAATGGGTGATCTTTAAGGAGGAGATGTTTCAGGTACAGACTCGGTACATTACAACAAGAGGGAAGGGCAAGGGAACCAAAGCAAGGGCTCCTTGGATGGCGAGGGCGATAGAGAAGATGATGAAACAAAAAAAGGTGTATGATTCATGTCGGGTGAATTCTTCAAGTGAGAACCAGGCCAAATACAATAAGTTGAGAGGGGAAGTGAAGAGGAAAATAAGACTGGCAAAGAGAGAATATGAGAATAGTTAACATAAAAGGGAACCCAAAAATTTTCGACCGGCATGTAAATAGTAAGCGGGTAGTAAGAGGCGGGGTGGGGCCTATTAGGAACAAAGAAGGTGATATATGCTTAGAGGCACAGGGCAAGGCTAGAATACTTAATGAGTACTTTGTATTGGTGTTTACTAAGGAAGAAGATGCTGACAAAATATCGGTAGAAGCGGAGATGGTAGAGGTAATGGATGGGGTGAAAATTGATAGGATGTGCTGGAAAGGCTGGATATGCTTAGAGTGGATAAGTCGCCTGGTCCAGATGCTAAAGGAAGTGGGAGTGGAGATAGCAGAAGGGCTTGCCATAATCTTCAAGTCTTCCCTAGACACAGGGTAGGTGCCAGAGGATTGGAAAGTGGCAAATGTGATACCCTCGTTTAAGAAAGGGTGTAAGGTCAATTCTAGTAACTACAGGCCGGTCAGTTTAACATCAGTGGTGGGTAAGGTTTAAGAAACAATAATCAGGGAAAAAAGGCACTTGGAAAGGTTTAAGTTAAGGAGAGTCAGCATGGATTTGTAAAAGGAAGATCGTGTTTGACCAATCTAATTGACTTTTTTGATGAAGTAACAGAGAAGGCTGATTTAGGGAATGCAGTGGATGTCTACATGGATTTTAAGAAAGCATTTGACAAAGTACCACATAGAAGGCTGGCTAACAAAATTGAGGCTCATGGAATAGGAGTGTATGAAAATAGACAGTGGTGTTCCCCAAGGGTCAGTGCTAGGAACACTGCTTTTTTTATATATATATAAATGACTTGGATATTAGAATAGAGAGTAAAATTTGCAGATGATACTAAACTTGGAGGTGTGGCAAACAATGAGGAGGATGCCAATCGACTGCAACAGGACATAGAAAGGCTAGCAGAATGGGCAGACAGGTGGCAGATGGAATTTAATACAATGAGGTGTGAGGTGATGCATTTTGACTGAAGGTAAGGGAGAGGCGATATACACTAGTTTTATATAATTAGATAGGCAGCAGAGCTGATACAATATTCCAAAGTGTTCAATTGTAGTAAGAACAGGAATAGGAGGGCTTCAGGCCAGAGGCTTTTGTCCAACGTTTTCACCATCTGCTGATGAAACTGCCCAAGCTGTACTGTCAATAAATTGATCGAGTATGACAATATCCCAAGGCTGGATTTCTTCGCGCAGTGAGCCACAGGCAGTAGTGGCAATAATATGGGTGCAACCCTCCATCTTTAATGCCCAGATGTTTGGTCTAAATCTAAAGAGTGTGCAGGGACAGAGGGATCTGGGGGTTCATGTGCATAGATCTTTGAAGGTGGCAGGACATATTGAGAGAGTAGTTTGCAAAGCATATGGGATCTTGGGCTTCATAAATAAAGGTATTGAGTATAAAAGCAGGGATGTTATGCTGAACCTTTATAAAACTCTGGTTAGGCCACAACTGGAGTATTGCGTCCAGTCCTGATCACCACACTTTAGGAAGGATGTGAAGGTCCTTGAGAGGGTGCAGAGGAGATTTACCAGATGGTTCTGGGGATGAGAAATTTTAGCTACAAGGTTAGGTTGGAGAAGCTGGGGTTATTCACCTTGGAGCAAAGGAGGTTGAGGGGTGATTTGATAGAGGTGTACAAGATTATGACGGGTTTGGATAGGCTAGACGGGGAAAGGCTGTTCCCATTAGCTGAAGGTACAAGGACTAGGGGACACAGATTTAAGGTTTTGGGCAAGAGATACAGGGGGGACGTGAGGAAAAACTTTTTTACGCAGCGAGTGGTGATGACCTGGAACTCGCTGCCGATGGAAGTGGTGGAAGCGGAGACATTCAATGATTTTAAAAAGGGAGACTGGATAGGCACTTGAGGGAAATAAACTTGCAGGGCTACGGGGATAGAGCAGGGGAATGGGACTGACTGGATTGCTCTGCAGGGAGCCAGCGTCGACTCATAGAAACATAGAAGATAGGAGCAGGAGTCGGCCATTCGGCCCCTTGAGCCTGTTCTGCCATTCAATGAGATCATGGCTGATCATCCAAATTCAGTACCCTGTCCCTGCCTTCTCGCCATATTCCTTGATCCCTTTAGCCTTAAGAAATATATCTAACTCCTTCTTGAATATATTTAATGAATTGGCATCAACTGCCTTCTGTGGTAGAGAATTCCACAGGTTCACCACTCTCTGGGTGAAGAAATACCTCCTCATCTCAGTCCTAAATGGCTTACCCCTTATCCTTAGACTGTGACCCCTGGTTCTGGACTCCCCGGCCATCGGGAACATCCTTCCTCCATCTAGTCTGTCTAGTCCTGTTAGAATTTTATAAGATTCAATGAGATCCCCTCTCATTCTTCTAAACTCTAGCGAGTATAAGCCCAATCGACCCAATCTCTCTTCATACGTCATTCCTACCATCCCAGGTATCAGTCTGGTGAATCTTCGCTGCACTCCCTCCATGGCAAGAACATCCTTCCTCAGATAAGGTGACCAAAACTGCACACAATACTCAAGGTGTGGTCTCACCAAGGCCCTGTACAACTGCAGCAAGACATCCTTGCTCCTGTACTCGAATCCTCTCGCTATGAAGGCCAACATACCATTTGCCTTCTTAACCGCCTGCTGCACCTGCATGCTTATCTTCAGCGACTGGTGCACAAGGACACCCAGGTCTCGTTGCACTTCCCCTTCTCCCAATCTATTGCCGTTCAGATAATAATCTGCCTTCTGTTTTTGCCACCAAAGTGGATAACCTCGCATTTATCCACATATTATACTGCATCTGCCCAATCACCCAACCTGTCCAAATCATACTGGGGTTTCTCTGCATCCTCCTCGCAGCACACACACCCACCCAGCTTTGTGTCGTCTGCAAACTTGGAGATATTACATCTAGTTCCCTTGCCTAGATCATTAATATATGTTGTGAATAACTGGGGTCCTAGCACCGATCCCTGCGGTACCCCACTAGTCACTGCTTGCCACTTGGAAAAAGACCCCTTTATTCCAACTCTTTGCTTCCTGTCTGCCAACCAGTTCTCTATCCAAGTCAGTACCTTACCCCCAATCCCATGTGCTTTAATTTTGCACGCTAATCTCTTATGCGGGACCTTATCGAAAGCCTTCTGAAAGTCCAAATAAAGCACATCCAGTAGATTAGTCAAGCACGATTTACCTATTGTAAATCCATGTTGACTTTGCCTGATCCTGTCACTGTTTTCCAAGTGCTCTGCTGTTACATCTTCGAAATATAAAGCGGTACTTCTGTCTGTCTGTCTGTCTGTCCGGCTATACACACTCAAGTTATAGAGCGTACCTACACGTGCGTTACATCAAAAGAAAGCTTACGATTCCAGAACGGTCATAAGCGCATTTACTTTTCGGTCGGACAAAAATTGCGCCGACGGTATCCAAAAAACGTTCAAAATTCCGCTCATTATCTGCTCATTATTCAAAATTCCGCTCATTAGCATCGAGTGACGTGAAGGTCGACCAATCGTACAGTAGAGCGACCCGACGGTCGACCAATCGCTGCGTCGCGGGGGCGGGTTCCTACCGCGTGCGGGCGGGCCGTCCTAAATTCGAGCGACAGGATGATTGACCAATCCTACACTTAAGTGACCTGACGGTTGACCAATCGGTGCGTGAGAGGGCGGGCCTAATCATTCTGAACCGAGGTGAGTGGCCGCCATCTTGATTCCAAACTCTTTGTTTCTTTTTCCTGCTTTCTGCGTGTTTCTTTTCAAATCTACATTTCCAGCAAAAAAAAAGTTGCTTTTAAAACACAAATTGCTTTTTTAAAAAGTTAATTAATTTGTACATCTTTTCTCTAACATCGATAATTTTCCGACCTTTCACCGTTTTTGCAGGCCTGGAAGCCTGGGCCTCTGTTGCCCAGCCACGCCCGAGCTGGGCACCGCCCCTCCCGCTGGGCCCGCCCCGCGATCGCCGCCATCTTTGTAAAGGCTGGCGGCATGGGACTGGGCCGAGCGTAGCCATCGCCGCCATTTTTGTAAAGGCTGGCGGGGCGGGAGGGAGCATAGCGGGAGGTGAGTTGCGGTCACCGCGGGGCTCGGTCTCAGCTGATCGGAGCGCTCATCAGGGGTCGGCCCGCAACACATCGACCAGAGGAGCAGCGGCTCTCTCCTTCCCCCCCCGCGGCTCGGGCGGGGGGCCGGGGCTCAGGCAGGGGGCCGGTGCTCGGGAGGGGGGGCTCGGGAGGCCGGGGCTCAGGCAGGGGGCCGGTGCTCGGGAGGGGGGGCTCGGGAGGCCGGAGCTCGGGAAAGTGGGGAAGGGGGGGGAAGGGTTACCCCGGCAACCGGGCCCGGTCCTCTCTCGCAATCGGCGGTCCTTGAAGCCGGGGCTCGGAGGGGCGGGGGGGCGGGGCTCAGGCTGACCGGGGCGCTGCGCTCGGCTGGGCAATGTCAGTGTGTGGGGTGGCACGGAGCTCCGCGGAGCCATCGCCGGCAGAGGGGGAGAGGGTCTGCTGGCTCCCCCCCTCCCTTTCTCCCCCCCTCCCTTTCTCCCTTCCCCCCTCCCCCCTCCTTCCCCCACCACACCCTTCCCAGCCCCCCTTCCCCCCCTCCCCCTACCCCCCTTCCCCCAGTCGCTCTCTCTCTTCCCCCAGTCGCTCTCTCTCTTCCCCCCAGTCGCTCTCTCTCTTCCCCCCAGCTCGCTCTCTCTCTTCCCCCCAGTCGCTCTCTCTCTTCCCCCCAGTCGCTCTCTCTCTTCCCCCCAGTCGCTCTCTCTCTTCCCCCAGTCGCTCTCTCTCTTCCCCCAGTCGCTCTCTCTCTTCCCCCCAGTCGCTCTCTCTCTTCCCCCAGTCGCTCTCTCTCTTCCCCCCCAGTCGCTCTCTCTCTTCCCCCCAGTCGCTCTCTCTCTTCCCCCCAGTCGCTCTCTCTCTTTCCCCCCCAGTCGCTCTCTCTCTTCCCCCCAGTCGCTCTCTCTCTTCCCCCCAGTCGCTCTCTCTCTTCCCCCCAGTCGCTCTCTCTCTTCCCCCCAGTCGCTCTCTCTCTTCCCCCCAGTCGCTCTCTCTCTTCCCCAGTCGCTCTCTCTCTTCCCCCAGTCGCTCTCTCTCTTCCCCCCAGTCGCTCTCTCTCTTCCCCCAGTCGCTCTCTCTCTTCCCCCAGTCGCTCTCTCTCTTCCCCCCAGTCGCTCTCTCTCTTCCCCCCAGTCGCTCTCTCTCTCTCTTCCCCCCCAGTCGCTCTCTTCTCTTCCCCCCAGTCGCTCTCTCTCTTCCCCCCCAGTCGCTCTCTCTCTTCCCCCCAGTCGCTCTCTCTCTTCCCCCCAGTCGCTCTCTCTCTTCCCCCCAGTCGCTCTCTCTCTTCCCCCCAGTCGCTCTCTCTCTTCCCCCCAGTCGCTCTCTCTCTTCCCCCCAGTCGCTCTCTCTCTTCCCCCCAGTCGCTCTCTCTCTTCCCCCCAGTCGCTCTCTCTCTTCCCCCCAGTCGCTCTCTCTCTTCCCCCCAGTCGCTCTCTCTCTTCCCCCCAGTCGCTCTCTCTCTTCCCCCAGTCGCTCTCTCTCTTCCCCCCAGTCGCTCTCTCTCTTCCCCCCAGTCGCTCTCTCTCTTCCCCCCAGTCGCTCTCTCTCTTCCCCCCAGTCGCTCTCTCTCTTCCCCCCAGTCGCTCTCTCTCTTCCCCCCCAGTCGCTCTCTCTCTTCCCCCCAGTCGCTCTCTCTCTTCCCCCCAGTCGCTCTCTCTCTTCCCCCCAGTCGCTCTCTCTCTTCCCCCCAGTCGCTCTCTCTCTTCCCCCCCAGTCGCTCTCTCTCTTCCCCCCAGTCGCTCTCTCTCTTCCCCCCAGTCGCTCTCTCTCTTCCCCCCAGTCGCTCTCTCTCTTCCCCCCAGTCGCTCTCTCTCTTCCCCCCAGTCGCTCTCTCTCTTCCCCCCAGTCGCTCTCTCTCTTCCCCCCAGTCGCTCTCTCTCTTCCCCCCAGTCGCTCTCTCTCTTCCCCCAGTCGCTCTCTCTCTTCCCCCCAGTCGCTCTCTCTCTTCCCCCCCAGTCGCTCTCTCTCTTCCCCCCAGTCGCTCTCTCTCTTCCCCCCAGTCGCTCTCTCTCTTCCCCCAGTCGCTCTCTCTCTTCCCCCCAGTCGCTCTCTCTCTTCCCCCAGTCGCTCTCTCTCTTCCCCCAGTCGCTCTCTCTCTTCCCCCAGTCGCTCTCTCTCTTCCCCCCAGTCGCTCTCTCTCTTCCCCCCAGTCGCTCTCTCTCTTCCCCCAGTCGCTCTCTCTCTTCCCCCCCAGTCGCTCTCATCTCTTCCCCCCAGTCGCTCTCTCTCTTCCCCCCAGTCGCTCTCTCTCTTCCCCCCAGTCGCTCTCTCTCTTCCCCCCAGTCGCTCTCTCTCTTCCCCCCAGTCGCTCTCTCTCTTCCCCCCAGTCGCTCTCTCTCTTCCCCCCAGTCGCTCTCTCTCTTCCCCCCCAGTCGCTCTCTCTCTTCCCCCCAGTCGCTCTCTCTCTTCCCCCCAGTCGCTCTCTCTCTTCCCCCCAGTCGCTCTCTCTCTTCCCCCCAGTCGCTCTCTCTCTTCCCCCCAGTCGCTCTCTCTCTTCCCCCCAGTCGCTCTCTCTCTTCCCCCCAGTCGCTCTCTCTCTTCCCCCCAGTCGCTCTCTCTCTTCCCCCCAGTCGCTCTCTCTCTTCCCCCCAGTCGCTCTCTCTCTTCCCCCCAGTCGCTCTCTCTCTTCCCCCCCAGTCGCTCTCTCTCTTCCCCCAGTCGCTCTCTCTCTTCCCCCCAGTCGCTCTCTCTCTTCCCCCCAGTCGCTCTCTCTCTTCCCCCCAGTCGCTCTCTCTCTCAGTCTTCCCCCCAGTCGCTCTCTCTCTTCCCCCCAGTCGCTCTCTCTCTTCCCCCCCAGTCGCTCTCTCTCTTCCCCCCCAGTCGCTCTCTCTCTTCCCCCCAGTCGCTCTCTCTCTTCCCCCCAGTCGCTCTCTCTCTTCCCCCCAGTCGCTCTCTCTCTTCCCCCCAGTCGCTCTCTCTCTTCCCCCCAGTCGCTCTCTCTCTTCCCCCCAGTCGCTCTCTCTCTTCCCCCCAGTCGCTCTCTCTCTTCCCCCCAGTCGCTCTCTCTCTTCCCCCCCAGTCGCTCTCTCTCTTCCCCCCAGTCGCTCTCTCTCTTCCCCCCAGTCGCTCTCTCTCTTCCCCCCAGTCGCTCTCTCTCTTCCCCCCAGTCGCTCTCTCTCTTCCCCCCAGTCGCTCTCTCTCTTCCCCCCAGTCGCTCTCTCTCTTCCCCCCAGTCGCTCTCTCTCTTCCCCCCAGTCGCTCTCTCTCTTCCCCCCAGTCGCTCTCTCTCTTCCCCCCAGTCGCTCTCTCTCTTCCCCCCAGTCGCTCTCTCTCTTCCCCCAGTCGCTCTCTCTCTTCCCCCAGTCGCTCTCTCTCTTCCCCCAGTCGCTCTCTCTCTTCCCCCCAGTCGCTCTCTCTCTTCCCCCCAGTCGCTCTCTCTCTTCCCCCCAGTCGCTCTCTCTCTTCCCCCCAGTCGCTCTCTCTCTTCCCCCCAGTCGCTCTCTCTCTTCCCCCCAGTCGCTCTCTCTCTTCCCCCCCAGTCGCTCTCTCTCTTCCCCCCAGTCGCTCTCTCTCTTCCCCCCAGTCGCTCTCTCTCTTCCCCCCAGCGCTCTCTCTCTTCCCCCCAGTCGCTCTCTCTCTTCCCCCCAGTCGCTCTCTCTCTTCCCCCCAGTCGCTCTCTCTCTTCCCCCCAGTCGCTCTCTCTCTTCCCCCCAGTCGCTCTCTCCTCTTCCCCCCCCGAGTCGCTCTCTCTCTTCCCCCCCAGTCGCTCTCTCTCTTCCCCCCCAGTCGCTCTCTCTCTTCCCCCCAGTCGCTCTCTCTCTTCCCCCCAGTCGCTCTCTCTCTTCCCCCCAGTCGCTCTCTCTCTTCCCCCCAGTCGCTCTCTCTCTTCCCCAGTCGCTCTCTCTCTTCCCCCCAGTCGCTCTCTCTCTTCCCCCCAGTCGCTCTCTCTCTTCCCCCCCAGTCGCTCTCTCTCTTCCCCCCAGTCGCTCTCTCTCTTCCCCCCCAGTCGCTCTCTCTCTTCCCCCCCAGTCGCTCTCTCTCTTCCCCCCAGTCGCTCTCTCTCTTCCCCCAGTCGCTCTCTCTCTTCCCCCAGTCGCTCTCTCTCTTCCCCCCAGTCGCTCTCTCTCTTCCCCAGTCGCTCTCTCTCTTCCCCCAGTCGCTCTCTCTCTTCCCCCCAGTCGCTCTCTCTCTTCCCCCCAGTCGCTCTCTCTCTTCCCCCCAGTCGCTCTCTCTCTTCCCCCCAGTCGCTCTCTCTCTTCCCCCAGTCGCTCTCTCTCTTCCCCCCAGTCGCTCTCTCTCTTCCCCCAGTCGCTCTCTCTCTTCCCCCAGTCGCTCTCTCTCTTCCCCCCAGTCGCTCTCTCTCTTCCCCCAGTCCGCTCTCTCTCTTCCCCCAGTCGCTCTCTCTCTTCCCCCAGTCGCTCTCTCTCTTCCCCCCAGTCGCTCTCTCTCTTCCCCCCAGTCGCTCTCTCTCTTCCCCCAGTCGCTCTCTCTCTTCCCCCAGTCGCTCTCTCTCTTCCCCCAGTCGCTCTCTCTCTTACCCCCAGTCGCTCTCTCTCTTCCCCCCAGTCGCTCTCTCTCTTCCCCCCAGTCGCTCTCTCTCTTCCCCCCAGTCGCTCTCTCTCTTCCCCCCAGTCGCTCTCTCTCTTCCCCCAGTCGCTCTCTCTCTTCCCCCCAGTCGCTCTCTCTCTCTCCCCCAGTCGCTCTCTCTCTTCCCCCCAGTCGCTCTCTCTCTTCCCCCCAGTCGCTCTCTCTCTTCCCCCCAGTCGCTCTCTCTCTTCCCCCCAGTCGCTCTCTCTCTTCCCCCCAGTCGCTCTCTCTCTTCCCCCCAGTCGCTCTCTCTCTTCCCCCAGTCGCTCTCTCTCTTCCCCCCAGTCGCTCTCTCTCTTCCCCCCAGTCGCTCTCTCTCTTCCCCCAGTCGCTCTCTCTCTTCCCCCCAGTCGCTCTCTCTCTTCCCCCCAGTCGCTCTCTCTCTTCCCCCCAGTCGCTCTCTCTCTTCCCCCCAGTCGCTCTCTCTCTTCCCCCCAGTCGCTCTCTCTCTTCCCCCAGTCGCTCTCCTCTCTTCCCCCCAGTCGCTCTCTCTCTTCCCCCCAGTCGCTCTCTCTCTTCCCCCAGTCGCTCTCTCTCTTCCCCCCAGTCGCTCTCTCTCTTCCCCCCAGTCGCTCTCTCTCTTCCCCCCAGTCGCTCTCTCTCTTCCCCCAGTCGCTCTCTCTCTTCCCCCAGTCGCTCTCTCTCTTCCCCCAGTCGCTCTCTCTCTTCCCCCCCAGTCGCTCTCTCTCTTCCCCCCAGTCGCTCTCTCTCTTCCCCCCAGTCGCTCTCTCTCTCTTCCCCCCAGTCGCTCTCTCTCTTCCCCCCAGTCGCTCTCTCTCTTCCCCCAGTCGCTCTCTCTCTTCCCCCGGCTCTCTCTTCCCAGGCTCTCTCTCTCCCCAGTCGCTCTCTCTCTTCCCCCCAGTCGCTCTCTCTCTTCCCCCCAGTCGCTCTCTCTCTTCCCCCCAGTCGCTCTCTCTCTTCCCCCCAGTCGCTCTCTCTCTTCCCCCCAGTCGCTCTCTCTCTTCCCCCCAGTCGCTCTCTCTCTCCCCCCAGTCGCTCTCTCTCTTCCCCCCAGTCGCTCTCCTCTCTTCCCCCCAGTCGCTCTCTCTCATCTTCCCCCCCAGTCGCTCTCTCTCTTCCCCCCAGTCGCTCTCTCTCTTCCCTCTTCCCCCCCAGTCGCTCTCATCTCTCTTCCCCCCAGTCGCTCTCGTCTCTTC
>NC_141002.1:109709323-109740340 GCF_052327205.1 Somniosus microcephalus | reverse complement strand
TTCTGTCTGTCTGGTCTCTCTCTCTATTCATTGTGTGGTTCTGTCTCTCTCTCCATTCATTGTGTGGTTCTGTCTCTCTCTCCATTCATTGTGTGGTTCTGTCTCTCTCTCTATTCATTGTGTGGTTCTGTCTCTCTCTCTATTCATTGTGTGGTTCTGTCTCTCTCTCCATTCATTGTGTGGTTCTGTCTCTCTCTCTATTCATTGTGTGGTTCTGTCTCTCTCTCTATTCATTGTGTGGTTCTGTCTCTCTCTCCATTCATTGTGTGGTTCTGTCTCTCTCTCAATTCATTGTGTGGTTCTGTCTCTCTCTCTATTCATTGTGTGGTTCTGTCTCTCTCTCCATTCATTGTGTGGTTCTGTCTCTCTCTCCATTCATTGTGTGGTTCTGTCTCTCTCTCCATTCATTGTGTGGTTCTGTCTCTCTCTCCATTCATTGTGTGGTTCTGTCTCTCTCTCTATTCATTGTGTGGTTCTGTCTCTCTCTCCATTCATTGTGTGGTTCTGTCTCTCTCTCCATTCATTGTGTGGTTCTGTCTCTCTCTCCATTCATTGTGTGGTTCTGTCTCTCTCTCCATTCATTGTGTGGTTCTGTCTCTCTCTCCATTCATTGTGTGGTTCTGTCTCTCTCTCCATTCATTGTGTGGTTCTGTCTCTCTCTCTATTCATTGTGTGGTTCTGTCCCTCTCTCCATTCATTGTGTGGTTCTGTCTCTCTCTCCATTCATTGTGTGGTTCTGTCTCTCTCTCCATTCATTGTGTGGTTCTGTCCTCTCTCTCATTCATTGTGTGGTTCTGTCTCTCTCTCTATTCATTGTGTGGTTCTGTCTCTCTCTCCATTCATTGTGTGGTTCTGTCTCTCTCTCTATTCATTGTGTGGTTCTGTCTCTCTCTCCATTCATTGTGTGGTTCTGTCCTCTCTCTCTATTCATTGTGTGGTTCTGTCTCTCTCTCCATTCATTGTGTGGTTCTGTCTCTCTCTCCATTCATTGTGTGGTTCTGTCTCTCTCTCCATTCATTGTGTGGTTCTGTCTCTCTCTCCATTCATTGTGTGGTTCTGTCTCTCTCTCCATTCATTGTGTGGTTCTGTCTCTCTCTCTATTCATTGTGTGGTTCTGTCTCTCTCTCCATTCATTGTGTGGTTCTGTCCCTCTCTCCATTCATTGTGTGGTTCTGTCTCTCTCTCTATTCATTGTGTGGTTCTGTCTCTCTCTCCATTCATTGTGTGGTTCTGTCCCTCTCTCCATTCATTGTGTGGTTCTCTCTCTCTCCATTCATTGTGTGGTTCTGTCTCTCTCTCCATTCATTGTGTGGTTCTGTCTCTCTCTCTATTCATTATGTGGTTCTGTCTCTCTCTCTATTCATTGTGTGGTTCTGTCCCTCTCTCCATTCATTGTGTGGTTCTGTCCCTCTCTCCATTCATTGTGTGGTTCTGTCCCTCTCTCCATTCATTGTGTGGTTCTGTCCCTCTCTCTATTCATTGTGTGGTTCTGTCCCTCTCTCCATTCATTGTGTGGTTCTGTCTCTCTCTCCATTCATTGTGTGGTTCTGTCTCTCTCTCCATTCATTGTGTGGTTCTCTCTCTCTCTCCATTCATTGCGTGGTTCTGTCTCTCTCTATTCATTGTGTGGTTCTGTCTCTCTCTCCATTCATTGTGTGGTTCTGTCTCTCTCTCCATTCATTGTGTGGTTCTGTCTCTCTCTCCATTCATTGTGTGGTTCTGTCTCTCTCTCCATTCATTGTGTGGTTCTTTCTCTCTCTCCATTCATTGTGTGGTTCTGTCTCTCTCTCACTATTCATTGTGTGGTTCTGTCTCTCTCTCCATTCATTGTGTGGTTCTGTCTCTCTCTCTATTCATTGTGTGGTTCTGTCCCTCTCTCCATTCATTGTGTGGTTCTGTCTCTCTCTCCATTCATTGTGTGGTTCTGTCCCTCTCTCTATTCATTGTGTGGTTCTGTCCCTCTCTCCATTCATTGTGTGGTTCTGTCTCTCTCTCTATTCATTGTGTGGTTCTCTCTCTCTCTCCATTCATTGTGTGGTTCTGTCTCTCTCTCCATTCATTGTGTGGTTCTGTCTCTCTCTCCATTCATTGTGTGGTTCTGTCTCTCTCCATTCATTGTGTGGTTCTGTCCCTCTCTCTCCATTCATTGTGTGGTTCTGTCTCTCTCTCCATTCATTGTGTGGTTCTGTCCCTCTCTCCATTCATTGTGTGGTTCTGTCCCTCTCTCCATTCATTGTGTGGTTCTGTCCCTCTCTCCATTCATTGTATGGTTCTGTCTCTCTCCATTCATTGTGTGGTTCTGTCTCTCTCTCCATTCATTGTGTGGTTCTGTCCCTCTCTCCATTCATTGTGTGGTTCTGTCCCTCTCTCCATTCATTGTGTGGTTCTGTCCCTCTCTCCATTCATTGTGTGATTCTGTCTCTCTCTCCATTCATTGTGTGGTTCTGTCCCTCTCTCCATTCATTGTGTGGTTCTCTCTCTCTCCATTCATTGTGTGGTTCTGTCTCTCTCTCCATTCATTGTGTGGTTCTCTCTCTCTCTCCATTCATTGTGTGGTTCTGTCTCTCTCTCCATTCATTGTGTGGTTCTGTCTCTCTCTCTATTCATTGTGTTGTTCTGTCTCTCTCTCTCCATTCATTGTGTGGTTCTGTCGCTCTCTCCATTCATTGTGTGGTTCTGTCTCTCTCTCCATTCATTGTGTGGTTCTGTCTCTCTCTCTCCATTCATTGTGTGGTTCTCTCTCTCTCTCCATTCATTCTGTGGTTCTCTCTCTCTCTCCATTCATTGTGTGGTTCTGTCTCTCTCTCCATTCATTGTGTGGTTCTGTCTCTCTCTCCATTCATTGTGTGGTTCTGTCTCTCTCTCCATTCATTGTGTGGTTCTGTCTCTCTCTCCATTCATTGTGTGGTTCTGTCTCTCTCTCCATTCATTGTGTGGTTCTGTCTCTCTCTCTCCATTCATTGTGTGGTTCTGTCTCTCTCTCTATTCATTGTGTGGTTCTGTCTCTCTCTCCATTCATTGTGTGGTTCTGTCTCTCTCTCTATTCATTGTGTGGTTCTGTCCCTCTCTCCATTCATTGTGTGGTTCTGTCCCTCTCTCCATTCATTGTGTGGTTCTGTCTCTCTCTCTATTCATTGTGTGGTTCTGTCTCTCTCTCCATTCATTGTGTGGTTCTGTCTCTCTCTCCATTCATTGTGTGGTTCTGTCTCTCTCTCCATTCATTGTGTGGTTCTGTCTCTCTCTCTATTCATTGTGTGGTTCTGTCTCTCTCTCCATTCATTGTGTGGTTCTGTCCCTCTCTCTATTCATTGTGTGGTTCTGTCTCTCTCTCCATTCATTGTGTGGTTCTCTCAGTTCAGTTCAGTTCAAATGCTTTATTGGCATGAAAGTTTACAGAGAACCATATTGCCAAAGCTTACATAGCAAAAAGGTACAGTTTTCCAACATTCTGTAGGTGTCAATCGATTTGACATTTGTTGGGTATATACAATATTACTTTTAAACAATATTAATTTTAAACAGTCTTTCTACTTCATTTGGTACGTTCAATATTAATTTTAAACAGTCTTACTTTTAAACAGTCCTCAGGTTGTGACATGTTGTTACATATTTAGCCCCAAGGTATGGTCTGTCTCCTTCTCCTAGGACTAATCTCAATTTTGACAGATCATCCAATTCCTTGAAATCTGGGGTTGTTTGGCTTAGCTTGTTGAATAATATGTTTCTTGATGTGTTGAATTTTTCGCATTTTAGGAGGAAATGCATTTCTGTTTCAACCTCGCCAGCCAGACATTGATCGCATATTCTATTCTCTCTAGGCTGCCAGGATTTCTTGTATCTGCCTTTTTCAATTTCCAGTTGGTGGTCGCTTAGTCTGTACCTGGTGAGGGTCTGTCTCTGTTTTGTGTCTCTGATGGTCGTGAGGTAGTCTGCCAGTTTATATTCTCTTTTTAGGGCCCGGTAACATTCTAATCTGCTTTGGCTTTCGGTTATTTTGTTCCAATGTTCCAGGTAGGTTTCTTTGCATTTTTTAATGATTTGGTTCACTCGGATTGGTGTTTGGACGGCTGTGTTGGTCTGGGGCTGGTCAGGGTCCGGCTGAGTACTTAGTTTCAGTAGCAGCTGACTCAGGGGACTCTTTTCTGGGTTTAGCTCTTGGGTCTGAAAGGCTTTGAAATGAAGGGTGTCTGGGGAGCTAGATTTGAGGTGATTTAGGAAGTTTAGTGCTCGTTTTTGGATGTTTATTATCAGTGGGTATCTGCCTAGTTCGGCTCTGCATGCATTTGTTGGCGTTTTTCTTTGGGTGCGAAGGATGCTTCGGCAGAATTCTGCATGTAGGGCTTCTATTGTGTGTTTTTCCCATTTAGTGTAGCTTTGGTGATTTAGCGGGCCCCATACTTCACTACCGTACAGTGCAATGGGCAGGATTATGCTGTCAAAAATTTTGAGCCAGATTTTGATTGGGATTTGGATGTTGTAGAATTTTCTTTTTATTGCATATAGGGCTCTTCGGGCTTTTTCTTTTAGTGCATTCACTGCTATGCTGAAGCTCCCTGATGCTGTAATAGTTAGACCAAGGTAGGTGTAGCTCATAGTGTGTCCTATAGTGGTATCACTGAGGGTAAACTGGTATTTGTTTTCCTGACATCTGGGTCTTTTCTGAAAAATCATGATGTTGGTTTTCTTTAGATTTACTGTTAGAGCCCAATTTTGGCAGTATTTGTCGAGTAGGTCTAGTTGTTGCTGTAATCCCTGTTCTGTGGGAGACAGCAGAACCAGGTCGTCTGCATAGAACAAGGACTTCACTTCTCCATCTAGGAGACGGAGACCTGGTGACTCGCTTTGCTCCAGCATGTCTGCTAATTCATTTATGTATATGTTGAACAGGGTCGGGCTCAAATTGCAGCCCTGCCGGACGCCTCTTCTCTGGGTGAAGAAATCGGTGCGTTTGTCTCCAATTTTGACCCCGCATTTGTTTTTCAGATACATTGATTTAATAAGGTCATAGACTTTGCCCCCTATTCCACACTGAAGAAGTTTATAATAGAGCCCTTCGTGCCATATAGAGTCAAAGGCTTTCTTGAAGTCGATGAAACAGGCGAATATTTTCCCATTTTTTGTTTGGTGTTTATGTTTTTCGATGAGGGTGTGAAGGGTATAGATATGGTCGGCGGTGCGGTGTTTTGGAAGAAAGCCTATTTGGTTTTTTCTGAGGATATTATGTTTGTTAAGAAAATCAAGTAATCTACTATTTAGAATACTGCAGAATAACTTCCCTAGACAACTGTTGACACAGATGCCGCGGTAGTTATTTGGGTCTGATTTGTTTCCACTTTTATATATGGGGGAGATTAGTCCTTGGCACCAGATATCGGGAAAACAGCCTGAGCGTAATATGATGTTGAATAGTTTGAGTATCGCACCCTGCATCTCCATATTACTGAACTTTAGCATTTCATTTTTGATGTTGTCTGGGCCACAGGCTTTCTTTAGGTGGAGAGATTTTGTTTTTGTGGCCAGTTCTTTCCATGTGATTGGGGAGTCTAGAGGGTTTTGGTTGTCTTTAATTGTTGCTTCTAATGTGTGGAGTTTTTCTGTGACCTGATGTTGACTTGGGTTTGTTTTGTTTTTTGGGATGTCTTTGTAGAGGTTTTCAAAATGTGTTCTCCAGATGTCGCCATCTTGGATTGGTAATGCTTGCAATTGTGTTGTACTCAGGTTATTCCACATTTCCCAGAATTGTTTTGGATTGGTGGAGTTTTCAATTTCTTCGAGTATTTTGTGGGTATAGTTTTGTGTTTTGTTCCTAATGGTGTGTTTATATCTTTTGAGGGTTTCATTGTATCTAGTACGTAGGTCCGGATTGTTTGGTTGCCGATGCTTTTGGTTTGATATTTTTCTCAGGTCTTTTCTGGCATTTTTGCATTCGTGGTCAAACCATTTCATATTTTTATTTTGTCTTTTTTGATGCTTCCTCTTCTGTTTCACGAGGTCGGCTTTTACAGCTGCCTCATGGAAGATCATGTTTATATCCTCTATGGCCGTGTTTACACCATCTCTGGTGATCTCATATAGATTTTCTTTAAATTTTGAAATTTTACTTGTGAGATCAGGTGAATTTAGTGCTGTGATGAATTTATCTCCACTGTCTGGGGCCCATCTGTATGTCTGGTTTATTTTATGTAGCTTACTGTGTTCCTTTTTTGTGTCTGTAGTTTGGGCAGAAAGTTTAAGGTACACATTTATTTGGTTATGGTCTGAGAGGGGGGATTGCTGCCTGACAGTGAATGCGTTGATATCGCAGGGGTCCAGGTCAGTGATTGTATAGTCCACCACACTAGACCCAAGAGTTGAGGAGTATGTGAGTCTCCCTAGGGAGTCCCCTCTGAACCTACCATTAACTATGTACAGGCCTAAGGCTCGGCAGAGTTGCACTACCTCCTTACCGCTTTTATTTATTTCACGATCAAGGTTGTTCCGATTTGCGATGGCTGGTGTGACATCTAAAGGGGTCTGGCCAAACACATGGTTGTTTCCCTGTGGGTCTATGAAGTCAGGTTCACAACCGGTCCTTGCATTTAGGTCCCCACATATTATCACCTTTCCTTGGGCCTGGAAATGGCTGATTTCCATGTGGAGAGTATCAAATAACTCCTCTTCGAAATATGGCGAATCTATTGGAGGTATGTAGATCGCACATAAGTAAACATCTTGTTTTGCTATTCCTATATTTTTATCTAGTTTTAGCCATACGTGTGATTTCCCCTGTTTTACCGGTGAGATGTGTTTGTCCAGTTCTCCCTTATACCACACCAATATTCCCCCGGAGGTTCTGCCCTTGCGTGTTTTAGTGTTCTTTACTGAGGGCACAATGATTTCATGGTACATTGGAGGACAGTGGGTCGGCATGTCCTTTTGGCACCATGTTTCTGTTAACACAATTATATCAATGTCTTTTATAGCTTTTAGGAATTCAGGGCCTGTACTCTTCATCCCAAAAGTTGAGGAGCGGAGGCCCTGGATATTCCAGCAGCTTATGTGGAAAGAACGCATTTATATAGTTCAATAAAACGAAATAAAATGGACCTATTTTGTGGGATGAGTGCGGAAACACTATTTTCTATAATGCTAAGTGATGATTTAGTATAAATTTCATGAGGCATGCACATATATCTATCTAATAATAGTAATAATACTGGTAAGATAACAATAATGATAATGATAGATAACAATATTAATAATTTCTCCGGCTTTCTATCAGGCTGTTCAGCATCGTCATGATCTTTCTCAGTTCTTGGTCTACAGTCTGTGGTCTAGAGGGGGGTCTTGGGTCAGGTATAAAAGCACGGTTCTGTTGTCGGTTTTGTAAAGGGGGGTGGGGGACATTGGTGGTCCTGTTTGGGCTGCCAATGGTAGGGGGGGTGGGAGGGCTGCGTCTTTTGGCAGTGTTTATGAGGTTTCTTGCGAAGACCCACATCCGCTGTTTGAGTAGATGTATTTCGTCATAGAGGTCCCTTGTGTTGATGTTTGGATGATGGGCCAGGGAGACGTTGGGGAGGACAGAACATCTCGTGTCGATCTCCCTGTTGGTGTTGTGGATTATATAGGCTGGGGTGTCCTTTCTGGGCAGTAGTGTGGAGATCACGATCCGCGCCTCGGGGAATTCCCTGCTGGCCTTTTCTGCCATCCTGCTCACCGCCCAAGCCGTGCCTTCCTGTAGGGTGCGTAGGTCGTTCGTGCCTGTGTGGATCACAATCCATTTGGGGCTTCCAAGGGATTCTTTGTTCAGGATCTTCATTGCTTGGCCTGTGTTGCTGCACCATTTTTTCAGGACTTGATGGTCTGGGAACAGCCTCTGGGGGTCCAGAAACTTTCCGTTGGAGTCGGTCAGCAGGACCGCCTGAGGGGCTGGTTTTTCAGACTGGGTAACAGTAGTCTGGGTAGGACTCGCCTGGTGGCTGGTTGTTGGCTGGGTTTCTGGGATATGTTGTGTGGCAGGAGCGGGGTTTGGGGCTTTCGGTGTGTCCTCGTTTGGGGGGGTATCTGTCGGTTTTTGTGTTCCTGTGTGTGAGGACTGGGTAGCAGTAGTCTGGGCATGACTCGACTGAGGGCTGGTTGGAGCGGGGTTTGTGGCTTTCGGTGTGTCTTCGTGTGGGGTGGCATCCGGTGGGTTCTGTGTCCTTGTGTGTGTTGTTTTTGTGTCCTCAGGTTTTTGGACCTTAAGAGGTTTGTGTTGCCTGCTGAGCCTTTCTACGGTCTCCTTCATTTTGTTTAGTTGAGTACGGAGTTCTTTGATCTCATTTCTTTGCTCCTCTATGGTCTTTCTCAGCTTGTGGATGGTGGACTCGTGTTCCGTTTTTAGCTGTTTGAATTCCTCCTTCAAATTCTTGGCCAGTGTTTCTCTGTATTCGTTGAGATCAAGTTCTAGTTTGGCCAGATTCTCTTTCATCATTTTGTTTTCGTTGAGAGGTGTGGGGGGGGTGGAGATTGACAGGGAGGTGTTTTCCTCTGCTGGTCTCTCTTCTTCTTCCTCCACTTGGCTCTCCTCATCCTCTGTTCGACTCTCTTTTGCTTCCTGTCCATTGGTCCTCTTTGTGTCTGCCTTAGTTTTCAACTGGGGGAATTCCTTTTCGAAGGTGTCCAGATTTTCCACATTCCCCTGTATCATGATCTTTCTATTTTTGTTGTAGTAGCTTATGGTTAGCAGGGGGTCATCTTTATCTAGGTTTCCATCTTTACATATTTTCAGTCTGCCTCCACTGCCAATACCTTCACTGGAGACGTATGTGTAGTGTTTTTGTAAAGTCTCCTTCCAGGAGGTGACGTATTCGGTGTAGAATATGAGGTTGTTCTTCAGCTTAGTCCCTTTGTGTGTGGTATAGTCCACGTAGAGGATTTCTGGGTTATTTTTTAGTGTTGTGTACTTGTATTTTTCCTTTGCTTTATTTTTTGTGCATTGCTCAGGATATATCATTTCCCTGCTCATTGTAGTCGTTTGTTTTTTGTCTCAGATAGATAACTTTTTTTTTTCTCTTTTTTGTGTCGTGTTCCACCTTAGCCCACTTTTAGGTCCAAAATTGGGAGTTTTTCAGGGGTTCATCTTTGATATAGCTGCTCTTAAAGGTTTATCTTTCTCTTTTTCCTCACAGGCTGTTGGTTCGGGTAGTTTATCGTTTCTCTCGGGTTTCTATTACTTTTCCTCGCGGGTTTGTTGTTCTTTTTTCAGGTTTTTTTTTCGAGCTAAATTTAAATAAAATTTAAACTTTTTCCGAACTAACTTTAACTAGAGTTAGGTAAAACTTATTTCTCCGGCTTTTTCTCTCCAGCTGGTGTTTCCTCTCCTCTCTCTCTCTCACGCTCCGTCTCTCTCTCTCTAGGTGCAGTTACCTCTCTTTGCTCCTTTTCTCCTTTCAGCCGTTTCCCTTCGTTCAAATTTCGCGCTCTCAGCTCCCAACGCTCTCTTCGGGCTTCTGCCCTGGCCCCAGCCCCTCGGCTCGGCTGTGCTGTCCCGGCCCGGTGTTTGTCCGAGTTTCTCCGACCCCGGAGTTTCTCGGGTTTCTCCGACCCCGGAGTTTCTCGGGTTTCAGGCCCTGGGCTTGCTCGCTCTCCAGGCCCGACCCGATCCGGCACCCCTACCTCTCCACTCGCCTCTTTGACTGGCTCGGGCCGCTCCTCCCAGTCTGGGTCTACTCCTGTTGCTGCTCGCTCTCCTTCTCTCCGGTGTCTCGCTCGGCCCGGTTCCTCGGGCCTTTCTCCGGCTTCAGGCTCCGTGCTCCGGTTGCTGCTCGGGCTCTGCTCTCTCTCTCTCCCTGTTTTGGAGTTCTCTCTCTCTGTTCCCGGTTTCTCTCTCTCTGTTCCCGGGTTTTCCTGCGCTGTTCTGGCTCCGATCCCCCGGCCGCTGTTTTGCTTTGAACGGTCGGTTGCGCTCTCTCTCTCTCTCTCACACTCCCAATCTCTCTCTCTCACACTCCCAATCTCTCTCTCTCACACTCCCAATCTCTCTCTCTCACACTCCCAATCTCTCTCTCTCACACTCCCAATCTCTCTCTCTCTCACACTCCCAATCTCTCTCTCTCTCACACTCCCAATCTCTCTCTCTCTCCATTCATTGTGTGGTTCTGTCTCTCTCTCCATTCATTGTGTGGTTCTGTCTCTCTCTCCATTCATTGTGTGGTTCTCTCTCTCTCTCCATTCATTGTGTGGTTCTGTCTCTCTCTCCATTCATTGTGTGGTTCTGTCTCTCTCTCCATTCATTGTGTGGTTCTGTCCCTCTCTCTCCATTCATTGTGTGGTTCTGTCCCTCTCTCCATTCATTGTGTGGTTCTGTCCCTCTCTCTCCATTCATTGTGTGGTTCTGTCTCTCTCTATTCATTGTGTGGTTCTGTCTCTCTCTCCATTCATTGTGTGGTTCTCTCTCTCTCTCCATTCATTGTGTGGTTCTGTCTCTCTCTCCATTCATTGTGTGGTTCTGTCTCTCTCTCCATTCATTGTGTGGTTCTGTCCCTCTCTCTCCATTCATTGTGTGGTTCTGTCCCTCTCTCCATTCATTGTGTGGTTCTGTCCCTCTCTCTCCATTCATTGTGTGGTTCTGTCTCTCTCTATTCATTGTGTGGTTCTGTCTCTCTCTCCATTCATTGTGTGGTTCTCTCTCTCTCTCCATTCATTGTGTGGTTCTGTCTCTCTCTCCATTCATTGTGTGGTTCTGTCTCTCTCTCCATTCATTGTGTGGTTCTGTCTCTCTCTATTCATTGTGTGGTTCTGTCTCTCTCTCCATTCATTGTGTGGTTCTCTCTCTCTCTCTATTCATTGTGTGGTTCTGTCTCTCTCTCCATTCATTGTGTGGTTCTGTCTCTCTCTCTATTCATTGTGTGGTTCTGTCTCTCTCTCTATTCATTGTGTGGTTCTGTCTCTCTCTCCATTCATTGTGTGGTTCTGTCCCTCTCTCCATTCATTGTGTGGTTCTGTCTCTCTCTCCATTCATTGTGTGGTTCTGTCTCTCTCTCCATTCATTGTGTGGTTCTGTCTCTCTCTCTATTCATTGTGTGGTTCTGTCTCTCTCTCCATTCATTGTGTGGTTCTGTCTCTCTCTCTATTCATTGTGTGGTTCTGTCTCTCTCTCTATTCATTGTGTGGTTCTGTCTCTCTCTCTATTCATTGTGTGGTTCTGTCTCTCTCTCTATTCATTGTGTGGTTCAGTCCCTCTCTCCATTCATTGTGTGGTTCTGTCTCTCTCTCCATTCATTGTGTGGTTCTGTCTCTCAGTTCAAATGCTTTATTGGCATGAAAGTTTACAGAGAACCATATTGCCAAAGCTTACATAGCAAAAAGGTACAGTTTTCCAACATTCTGTAGGTGTCAATCGATTTGACATTTGTTGGGTATATATAATATTACTTTTAAACAATGTTAATTTTAAACAGTCTTTCTACTTCATTTGGTACGTTCAATATTAATTTTAAACAGTCTTACTTTTAAACAGTCCTCAGGTTGTGACATGTTGTTACATATTTAGCCCCAAGGTATGGTCTGTCTCCTTCTCCTAGGACTAATCTCAATTTTGACAGATCATCCAATTCCTTGAAATCTGGGGTTGTTTGGCTTAGCTTGTTGAATAATATGTTTCTTGATGTGTTGAATTTTTCGCATTTTAGGAGGAAATGCATTTCTGTTTCAACCTCGCCAGCCAGACATTGATCGCATATTCTATTCTCTCTAGGCTGCCAGGATTTCTTGTATCTGCCTTTTTCAATTTCCAGTTGGTGGTCGCTTAGTCTGTACCTGGTGAGGGTCTGTCTCTGTTTTGTGTCTCTGATGGTCGTGAGGTAGTCTGCCAGTTTATATTCTCTTTTTAGGGCCCGGTAACATTCTAATCTGCTTTGGCTTTCGGTTATTTTGTTCCAATGTTCCAGGTAGGTTTCTTTGCATTTTTTAATGATTTGGTTCACTCGGATTGGTGTTTGGACGGCTGTGTTGGTCTGGGGCTGGTCAGGGTCCGGCTGAGTACTTAGTTTCAGTAGCAGCTGACTCAGGGGACTCTTTTCTGGGTTTAGCTCTTGGGTCTGAAAGGCTTTGAAATGAAGGGTGTCTGGGGAGCTAGATTTGAGGTGATTTAGGAAGTTTAGTGCTCGTTTTTGGATGTTTATTATCAGTGGGTATCTGCCTAGTTCGGCTCTGCATGCATTTGTTGGCGTTTTTCTTTGGGTGCGAAGGATGCTTCGGCAGAATTCTGCATGTAGGGCTTCTATTGTGTGTTTTTCCCATTTAGTGTAGCTTTGGTGATTTAGCGGGCCCCATACTTCACTACCGTACAGTGCAATGGGCAGGATTATGCTGTCAAAAATTTTGAGCCAGATTTTGATTGGGATTTGGATGTTGTAGAATTTTCTTTTTATTGCATATAGGGCTCTTCGGGCTTTTTCTTTTAGTGCATTCACTGCTATGCTGAAGCTCCCTGATGCTGTAATAGTTAGACCAAGGTAGGTGTAGCTCATAGTGTGTCCTATAGTGGTATCACTGAGGGTAAACTGGTATTTGTTTTCCTGACATCTGGGTCTTTTCTGAAAAATCATGATGTTGGTTTTCTTTAGATTTACTGTTAGAGCCCAATTTTGGCAGTATTTGTCGAGTAGGTCTAGTTGTTGCTGTAATCCCTGTTCTGTGGGAGACAGCAGAACCAGGTCGTCCGCATAGAACAGGGACTTCACTTCTCCATCCAGGAGACGGAGACCTGGTGACTCGCTTTGCTCCAGCATGTCTGCTAATTCATTTATGTATATGTTGAACAGGGTCGGGCTCAAATTGCAGCCCTGCCGGACGCCTCTTCTCTGGGTGAAGAAATCGGTGCGTTTGTCTCCAATTTTGACCCCGCATTTGTTTTTCAGATACATTGATTTAATAAGGTCATAGACTTTGCCCCCTATTCCACACTGAAGAAGTTTATAATAGAGCCCTTCGTGCCATATAGAGTCAAAGGCTTTCTTGAAGTCGATGAAACAGGCGAATATTTTCCCATTTTTTGTTTGGTGTTTATGTTTTTCAATGAGGGTGTGAAGGGTATAGATATGGTCGGCGGTGCGGTGTTTTGGAAGAAAGCCTATTTGGTTTTTTCTGAGGATATTATGTTTGTTAAGAAAATCAAGTAATCTACTATTTAGAATACTGCAGAATAACTTCCCTAGACAACTGTTGACACAGATGCCGCGGTAGTTATTTGGGTCTGATTTGTTTCCACTTTTATATATGGGGGAGATTAGTCCTTGGCACCAGATATCGGGAAAACAGCCTGAGCGTAATATGATGTTGAATAGTTTGAGTATCGCACCCTGCATCTCCATATTGCTGAACTTTAGCATTTCATTTTTGATGTTGTCTGGGCCACAGGCTTTCTTTAGGTGGAGAGATTTTGTTTTTGTGGCCAGTTCTTTCCATGTGATTGGGGAGTCTAGAGGGTTTTGGTTGTCTTTAATTGTTGCTTCTAATGTGTGGAGTTTTTCTGTGACCTGATGTTGACTTGGGTTTGTTTTGTTTTTTGGGATGTCTTTGTAGAGGTTTTCAAAATGTGTTCTCCAGATGTCGCCATCTTGGATTGGTAATGCTTGCAATTGTGTTGTACTCAGGTTATTCCACATTTCCCAGAATTGTTTTGGATTGGTGGAGTTTTCAATTTCTTCGAGTATTTTGTGGGTGTAGTTTTGTGTTTTGTTCCTAATGGTGTGTTTATATCTTTTGAGGGTTTCATTGTATCTAGTACGTAGGTCCGGATTGTTTGGTTGCCGATGCTTTTGGTTTGATATTTTTCTCAGGTCTTTTCTGGCATTTTTGCATTCGTGGTCAAACCATTTCATATTTTTATTTTGTCTTTTGTGATGCTTCCTCTTCTGTTTCACGAGGTCGGCTTTTACAGCTGCCTCATGGAAGATCATATTTATATCCTCTATGGCCGTGTTTACACCATCTCTGGTGATCTCATATAGATTTTCTTTAAATTTTGAAATTTTACTTGTGAGATCAGGTGAATTTAGTGCTGTGATGAATTTATCTCCACTGTCTGGGGCCCATCTGTATGTCTGGTTTATTTTATGTAGCTTACTGTGTTCCTTTTTTGTGTCTGTAGTTTGGGCAGAAAGTTTAAGGTACACATTTATTTGGTTATGGTCTGAGAGGGGGGATTGCTGCCTGACAGTGAATGCGTTGATATCGCAGGGGTCCAGGTCAGTGATTGTATAGTCCACCACACTAGACCCAAGAGTTGAGGAGTATGTGAGTCTCCCTAGGGAGTCCCCTCTGAACCTACCATTAACTATGTACAGGCCTAAGGCTCGGCAGAGTTGCACTACCTCCCTACAGCTTTTATTTATTTCACGATCAAGGTTGTTCCGATTTGCGATGGCTGGTGTGACATCTAAAGGGGTCTGGCCAAACACATGGTTGTTTCCCTGTGGGTCTATGAAGTCAGGTTCACAACCGGTCCTTGCATTTAGGTCCCCACATATTATCACCTTTCCTTGGGCCTGGAAATGGCTGATTTCCATGTGGAGAGTATCAAATAACTCCTCTTCGAAATATGGCGAATCTATTGGAGGTATGTAGATCGCACATAAGTAAACATCTTTTTTTGCTATTCCTATATTTTTATCTAGTTTTAGCCATACGTGTGATTTCCCCTGTTTTACCGGTGAGATGTGTTTGTCCAGTTCTCCCTTATACCACACCAATATTCCCCCGGAGGTTCTGCCCTTGCGTGTTTTAGTGTTCTTTACTGAGGGCACAATGATTTCATGGTACATTGGAGGACAGTGGGTCGGCATGTCCTTTTGGCACCATGTTTCTGTTAACACAATTATATCAATGTCTTTTATAGCTTTTAGGAATTCAGGGTCTGTACTCTTCATCCCAAAAGTTGAGGAGCGGAGGCCCTGGATATTCCAGCAGCTTATGTGGAAAGAACGCATTTATATAGTTCAATAAAACGAAATAAAATGGACATATTTTGTGGGATGAGTGTGGAAACACTATTCTCTATTCATTGTGTGGTTCTGTCTCTCTCTCCATTCATTGTGTGGTTCTGTCTCTCTCTCCATTCATTGTGTGGTTCTGTCCCTCTCTCTATTCATTGTGTGGTTCTGTCTCTCTCTCTATTCATTGTGTGGTTCTGTCCCTCTCTCCATTCATTGTGTGGTTCTGTCTCTCTCTCCATTCATTGTGTGGTTCTGTCTCTCTCTCCATTCATTGTGTGGTTCTGTCTCTCTCTCCATTCATTGTGTGGTTCTGTCTCTCTCTCCATTCATTGTGTGGTTCTGTCCCTCTCTCTATTCATTGTGTGGTTCTGTCTCTCTCTCTATTCATTGTGTGGTTCTGTCCCTCTCTCCATTCATTGTGTGGTTCTGTCTCTCTCTCCATTCATTGTGTGGTTCTGTCTCTCTCTCTATTCATTGTGTGGTTCTGTCTCTCTCTCTATTCATTGTGTGGTTCTGTCTCTCTCTATTCATTGTGTGGTTCTGTCTCTCTCTCCATTCATTGTGTGGTTCTGCCTCTCTCTCTATTCATTGTGTGGTTCTGTCTCTCTCTCTATTCATTGTGTGGTTCTGTCTCTCTCTCTATTCATTGTGTGGTTCTGTCTCTCTCTCTATTCATTGTGTGGTTCTGTCTCTCTCTCCATTCATTGTGTGGTTCTGTCTCTCTCTCTATTCATTGTGTGGTTCTGTCTCTCTCTCCATTCATTGTGTGGTTCTGTCTCTCTCTCCATTCATTGTGTGGTTCTGTCTCTCTCTCCATTCATTGTGTGGTTCTGTCCCTCTCTCCATTCATTGTGTGGTTCTGTCTCTCTCTCCATTCATTGTGTGGTTCTGTCTCTCTCTCTATTCATTGTGTGGTTCTGTCTCTCTCTCTATTCATTGTGTGGTTCTGTCTCTCTCTCTATTCATTGTGTGGTTCTGTCTCTCTCTATTCATTGTGTGGTTCTGTCTCTCTCTCCATTCATTGTGTGGTTCTGTCTCTCTCTCCATTCATTGTGTGGTTCTGTCTCTCTCTATTCATTGTGTGGTTCTGTCTCTCTCTCTCTATTCATTGTGTGGTTCTGTCTCTCTCTCTATTCATTGCGTGGTTCTGTCTCTCTCTCCATTCATTGTGTGGTTCTGTCTCTCTCACCATTCATTGTGTGGTTCTCTCTCTCTCTCTATTCATTGTGTGGTTCTGTCCCTCTCTCTATTCATTGTGTGGTTCTGTCTCTCTCTCCATTCATTGTGTGGTTCTGTCTCTCTCTCCATTCATTGTGTGGTTCTGTCTCTCTCTCTATTCATTGTGTGGTTCTGTCTCTCTCTCTATTCATTGTGTGGTTCTGTCTCTCTCTCCATTCATTGTGTGGTTCTGTCTCTCTCTCCATTCATTGTGTGGTTCTGTCTCTCTCTCTATTCATTGTGTGGTTCTGTCTCTCTCTCCATTCATTGTGTGGTTCTGTCTCTCTCTCTATTCATTGTGTGGTTCTGTCTCTCTCTCCATTCATTGTCTGGTTCTGTCTCTCTCTCTATTCATTGTGTGGTTCTGTCCCTCTCTCCATTCATTGTGTGGTTCTGTCCCTCTCTCCATTCATTGTGTGGTTCTGTCTCTCTCTCTATTCATTGTGTGGTTCTGTCTCTCTCTCTATTCATTGTGTGGTTCTGTCTCTCTCTCCATTCATTGTGTGGTTCTGTCTCTCTCTCTATTCATTGTGTGTTTCTGTCTCTCTCTCCATTCATTGTGTGGTTCTGTCTCTCTCTCTATTCATTGTGTGGTTCTGTCCCTCTCTCCATTCATTGTGTGGGTCTGTCCCTCTCTCCATTCATTGTGTGGTTCTGTCCCTCTCTCCATTCATTGTGTGGTTCTGTCTCTCTCTCCATTCATTGTGTGGTTCTGTCTCTCTCTCCATTCATTGTGTGGTTCTCTCCCTCTCTCTATTCATTGTGTGGTTCTGTCTCTCTCTCCATTCATTGTGTGGTTCTGTCTCTCTCTCTATTCATTGTGTGGTTCTGTCCCTCTCTCCATTCATTGTGTGGTTCTGTCTCTCTCTCCATTCATTGTGTGGTTCTGTCTCTCTCTCTATTCATTGTGTGGTTCTGTCTCTCTCTCCATTCATTGTGTGGTTCTGTCCCTCTCTCCTTTCATTGTGTGGTTCTGTCTCTCTCTCCATTCATTGTGTGGTTCTGTCTCTCTCTCTATTCATTGTGTGGTTCTGTCTCTCTCTCTATTCATTGTGTGGTTCTGTCTCTCTCTCTATTCATTGTGTGGTTCTGTCTCTCTCTCCATTCATTGTGTGGTTCTGTCTCTCTCTCTATTCATTGTGTGGTTCTGTCCCTCTCTCCATTCATTGTGTGGTTCTGTCTCTCTCTCCATTCATTGTGTGGTTCTGTCTCTCTCTCTATTCATTGTGTGGTTCTGTCTCTCTCTCCATTCATTGTGTGGTTCTGTCCCTCTCTCCATTCATTGTGTGGTTCTGTCCCTCTCTCTATTCATTGTGTGGTTCTGTCCCTCTCTCCATTCATTGTGTGGTTCTGTCTCTCTCTCCATTCATTGTCTGGTTCTGTCTCTCTCTCCATTCATTGTGTGGTTCTGTCTCTCTCTCCATTCATTGTGTGGTTCTGTCTCTCTCTCCATTCATTGTGTGGTTCTGTCTCTCTCTCCATTCATTGTGTGGTTCTGTCTCTCTCTCCATTCATTGTGTGGTTCTGTCTCTCTCTCCATTCATTGTGTGGTTCTGTCTCTCTCTCCATTCATTGTGTGGTTCTGTCTCTCTCTCCATTCATTGTGTGGTTCTGTCCCTCTCTCCATTCATTGTGTGGTTCTGTCTCTCTCTCCATTCATTGTGTGGTTCTGTCTCTCTCTCCATTCATTGTGTGGTTCTGTCTCTCTCTCCATTCATTGTGTGGTTCTGTCCCTCTCTCCATTCATTGTGTGGTTCTGTCTCTCTCTCCATTCATTGTGTGGTTCTGTCTCTCTCTCTCCATTCATTGTGTGGTTCTGTCTCTCTCTCCATTCATTGTGTGGTTCTGTCTCTCTCTCTATTCATTGTGTGGTTCTGTCCCTCTCTCTATTCATTGTGTGGTTCTGTCTCTCTCTCCATTCATTGTGTGGTTCTGTCTCTCTCTCTATTCATTGTGTGGTTCTGTCTCTCTCTCCATTCATTGTGTGGTTCTGTCTCTCTCTCCATTCATTGTGTGGTTCTGTCTCTCTCTCTATTCATTGTGTGGTTCTGTCTCTCTCTCCGTTCATTGTGTGGTTCTGTCTCTCTCTCTCTATTCATTGTGTGGTTCTGTCTCTCTCTCCATTCATTGTGTGGTTCTGTCTCTCTCTCCATTCATTGTGTGGTTCTGTCCCTCTCTCCATTCATTGTGTGGTTCTGTCTCTCTCTCTCTACTCATTGTGTGGTTCTGTCTCTCTCTCCATTCATTGTGTGGTTCTCTCTCTCTCTCCATTCATTGTGTGGTTCTGTCTCTCTCCATTCATTGTGTGGTTCTGTCTCTCTCTCTATTCATTGTGTGGTTCTGTCTCTCTCCATTCATTGTGTGGTTCTGTCTCTCTCTCCATTCATTGTGTGGTTCTGTCTCTCTCTCCATTCATTGTGTGGTTCTGTCTCTCTCTCCATTCATTGTGTGGTTCTGTCTCTCTCTCCATTCATTGTGTGGTTCTGTCTCTCTCTCTATTCATTGTGTGGTTCTGTCTCTCTCTCCATTCATTGTGTGGTTCTGTCTCTCTCTCTATTCATTGTGTGGTTCTGTCTCTCTCTCCGTTCATTGTGTGGTTCTGTCCCTCTCTCCATTCATTGTGTGGTTCTGTCTCTCTCTCCATTCATTGTGTGGTTCTGTCTCTCTCTCTATTCATTGTGTGGTTCTGTCTCTCTCTCCATTCATTGTGTGGTTCTGTCCCTCTCTCCATTCATTGTGTGGTTCTGTCTCTCTCTCCATTCATTGTGTGGTTCTGTCTCTCTCTCCATTCATTGTGTGGTTCTGTCCCTCTCTCTGTTCATTGTGTGGTTCTGTCTCTCTCTCCATTCATTGTGTGGTTCTGTCTCTCTCTCTATTCATTGTGTGGTTCTGTCTCTCTCTCTATTCATTGTGTGGTTCTGTCTCTCTCTCCATTCATTGTGTGGTTCTGTCTCTCTCTCTATTCATTGTGTGGTTCTGTCTCTCTCTCCATTCATTGTGTGGTTCTGTCTCTCTCTCCATTCATTGTGTGGTTCTGTCTCTCTCTCTATTCATTGTGTGGTTCTGTCTCTCTCTCCATTCATTGTGTGGTTCTGTCTCTCTCTCCATTCATTGTGTGGTTCTGTCTCTCTCTCCATTCATTGTGTGGTTCTGTCCCTCTCTCCATTCATTGTGTGGTTCTGTCTCTCTCTCCATTCATTGTGTGGTTCTGTCCCTCTCTCCATTCATTGTGTGGTTCTCTCTCTCTCTCTATTCATTGTGTGTTTCTGTCTCTCTCTCCATTCATTGTGTGGTTCTGTCTCTCTCTCTATTCATTGTGTGGTTCTGTCTCTCTCTCCATTCATTGTGTGGTTCTGTCCCTCTCTCCATTCATTGTGTGGTTCTGTCTCTCTCTCCATTCATTGTGTGGTTCTGTCTCTCTCTCCATTCATTGTGTGGTTCTGTCTCTCTCTCCATTCATTGTGTGGTTCTGTCTCTCTCTCCATTCATTGTGTGGTTCTGTCTCTCTCTCCATTCATTGTGTGGTTCTGTCTCTCTCTCTATTCATTGTGTGGTTCTGTCTCACTCTCCATTCATTGTGTGGTTCTGTCTCTCTCTCCATTCATTGTGTGGTTCTGTCTCTCTCTCCATTCATTGTGTGGATCTGTCTCTCTCTATTCATTGTGTGGTTCTGTCTCTCTCTCTGTTCATTGTGTGGTTCTGTCTCTCTCTCCATTCATTGTGTGGTTCTGTCTCTCTCTCTATTCATTGTGTGGTTCTGTCTCTCTCTCCATTCATTGTGTGGTTCTGTCCCTCTCTCTATTCATTGTGTGGTTCTGTCTCTCTCTCCATTCATTGTGTGGTTCTCTCTCTCTCTCTATTCATTGTGTGGTTCTGTCTCTCTCTCCATTCATTGTATGGTTCTCTCTCTCTCTCCATTCATTGTGTGGTTCTGTCTCTCTCTCCATTCATTGTGTGGTTCTGTCTCTCTCTCCATTCACTGTGTGGTTCTCTCTCTCTCTCCATTCATTGTGTGGTTCTGTCTCTCTCTCCATTCATTGTGTGGTTCTGTCTCTCTCTCCATTCATTGTTTGGTTCTGTCTCTCTCTCCATTCATTGTGTGGTTCTGTCTCTCTCTCCATTCATTGTGTGGTTCTGTCTCTCTCTCCATTCATTGTGTGGTTCTGTCTCTCTCTCCATTCATTGTGTGGTTCTGTCTCTCTCTCCATTCATTGTGTGGTTCTCTCTCTCTCTCCATTCATTGTGTGGTTCTGTCTCTCTCTCCATTCATTGTGTGGTTCTGTCTCTCTCTCCATTCATTGTGTGGTTCTGTCTCTCTCTCCATTCATTGTGTGGTTCTGTCTCTCTCTCCATTCATTGTGTGGTTCTCTCTCTCTCTCCATTCATTGTGTGGTTCTGTCTCTCTCTCCATTCATTGTGTGGTTCTGTCTCTCTCTCTATTCATTGTGTGGTTCTGTCCCTCTCACCATTCATTGTGTGGTTCTGTCTCTCTCTCCATCCATTGTGTGGTTCTGTCTCTCTCTCCATTCATTGTGTGGTTCTGTCTCTCTCTCTATTCATTGTGTGGTTCTGTCCCTCTCTCCATTCATTGTGTGGTTCTGTCTCTCTCTCTATTCATTGTGTGGTTCTGTCTCTCTCTCCATTCATTGTGTGGTTCTGTCTCTCTCTCTATTCATTGTGTGGTTCTGTCTCTCTCTCCATTCATTGTGTGGTTCTGTCTCTCTCTCTATTCATTGTGTGGTTCTGTCTCTCTCTCCATTCATTGTGTGGTTCTGTCTCTCTCTCTATTCATTGTGTGGTTCTGTCTCTCTCTCCATTCATTGTGTGGTTCTCTCTCTCTCCATTCATTGTGTGGTTCTGTCTCTCTCTCTATTCATTGTGTGGTTCTGTCTCTCTCTCTCCATTCATTGTGTGGTTCTGTCTCTCTCTCTATTCATTGTGTGGTTCTGTCTCTCTCTCCATTCATTGTGTGGTTCTGTCTCTCTCTCTCCATTCATTGTGTGGTTCTGTCTCTCTCTCCATTCATTGTGTGGTTCTGTCTCTCTCTCTATTCATTGTGTGGTTCTGTCTCTCTCTCCATTCATTGTGTGGTTCTGTCTCTCTCTCTATTCATTGTGTGGTTCTGTCTCTCTCTCTATTCATTGTGTGGTTCTGTCTCTCTCTCCATTCATTGTGAGGTTCTGTCTCTCTCTCCATTCATTGTGAGGTTCTGTCTCTCTCTCCATTCATTGTGTGGTTCTGTCTCTCTCTCCATTCATTGTGTGGTTCTGTCCCTCTCTCTATTCATTGTGTGGTTCTGTCTCTCTCTCCATTCATTGTGAGGTTCTGTCTCTCTCTCCATTCATTGTGTGGTTCTGTCCCTCTCTCCATTCATTGTGAGGTTCTGTCTCTCTCTCCATTCATTGTGTGGTTCTGTCTCTCTCTTCATTCATTGTGTGGTTCTGTCCCTCTCTCTATTCATTGTGTGGTTCTGTCTCTCTCTCTATTCATTGTGTGGTTCTGTCTCTCTCTCCATTCATTGTGTGGTTCTGTCTCTCTCTCCATTCATTGTGTGGTTCTGTCTCTCTCTCCATTCATTGTGTGGTTCTGTCTCTCTCTCCATTCATTGTGTGGTTCTGTCCCTCTCTCCATTCATTGTGTGGTTCTGTCTCTCTCTCTATTCATTGTGTGGTTCTGTCTCTCTCTCTATTCATTGTGTGGTTCTGTCTCTCTCTCCATTCATTGTGTGGTTCTGTCTCTCTCTCTATTCATTGTGTGGTTCTGTCTCTCTCTCCATTCATTGTGTGGTTCTCTCTCCATTCATTGTGTGGTTCTGTCTCTCTCTCCATTCATTGTGTGGTTCTGTCCCTCTCTCCATTCATTGTGTGGTTCTGTCTCTCTCTCCATTCATTGTGTGGTTCTGTCCCTCTCTCCATTCATTGTGTGGTTCTCTCTCTCTCTCTATTCATTGTGTGTTTCTGTCTCTCTCTCCATTCATTGTGTGGTTCTCTCTCTCTCTCTATTCATTGTGTGGTTCTGTCTCTCTCTCCATTCATTGTGTGGTTCTGTCCCTCTCTCCATTCATTGTGTGGTTCTGTCTCTCTCTCCATTCATTGTGTGGTTCTGTCTCTCTCTCCATTCATTGTGTGGTTCTGTCTCTCTCTCCATTCATTGTGTGGTTCTGTCTCTCTCTCCATTCATTGTGTGGTTCTGTCTCTCTCTCCATTCATTGTGTGGTTCTGTCTCTCTCTCTATTCATTGTGTGGTTCTGTCTCTCTCTCCATTCATTGTGTGGTTCTGTCTCTCTCTCCATTTATTGTGTGGTTCTGTCTCTCTCTCCATTCATTGTGTGGTTCTGTCTCTCTCTATTCATTGTGTGGTTCTGTCTCTCTCTCTATTCATTGTGTGGTTCTGTCTCTCTCTCCATTCATTGTGTGGTTCTGTCTCTCTCTCTATTCATTGTGTGGTTCTGTCTCTCTCTCCATTCATTGTGTGGTTCTGTCCCTCTCTCTATTCATTGTGTGGTTCTGTCTCTCTCTCCATTCATTGTGTGGTTCTCTCTCTCTCTCTATTCATTGTGTGGTTCTGTCTCTCTCTCCATTCATTGTATGGTTCTCTCTCTCTCTCCATTCATTGTGTGGTTCTGTCTCTCTCTCCATTCATTGTGTGGTTCTGTCTCTCTCTCCATTCACTGTGTGGTTCTCTCTCTCTCTCCATTCATTGTGTGGTTCTGTCTCTCTCTCCATTCATTGTGTGGTTCTGTCTCTCTCTCCATTCATTGTTTGGTTCTGTCTCTCTCTCCATTCATTGTGTGGTTCTGTCTCTCTCTCCATTCATTGTGTGGTTCTGTCTCTCTCTCCATTCATTGTGTGGTTCTGTCTCTCTCTCCATTCATTGTGTGGTTCTGTCTCTCTCTCCATTCATTGTGTGGTTCTCTCTCTCTCTCCATTCATTGTGTGGTTCTGTCTCTCTCTCCATTCATTGTGTGGTTCTGTCTCTCTCTCCATTCATTGTGTGGTTCTGTCTCTCTCTCCATTCATTGTGTGGTTCTGTCTCTCTCTCCATTCATTGTGTGGTTCTCTCTCTCTCTCCATTCATTGTGTGGTTCTGTCTCTCTCTCCATTCATTGTGTGGTTCTGTCTCTCTCTCTATTCATTGTGTGGTTCTGTCCCTCTCACCATTCATTGTTTGGTTCTGTCTCTCTCTCCATCCATTGTGTGGTTCTGTCTCTCTCTCCATTCATTGTGTGGTTCTGTCTCTCTCTCTATTCATTGTGTGGTTCTGTCCCTCTCTTCATTCATTGTGTGGTTCTGTCTCTCTCTCTATTCATTGTGTGGTTCTGTCTCTCTCTCCATTCATTGTGTGGTTCTGTCTCTCTCTCTATTCATTGTGTGGTTCTGTCTCTCTCTCCATTCATTGTGTGGTTCTGTCTCTCTCTCTATTCATTGTGTGGTTCTGTCTCTCTCTCCATTCATTGTGTGGTTCTGTCTCTCTCTCTATTCATTGTGTGGTTCTGTCTCTCTCTCCATTCATTGTGTGGTTCTCTCTCTCTCCATTCATTGTGTGGTTCTGTCTCTCTCTCTATTCATTGTGTGGTTCTGTCTCTCTCTCTCCATTCATTGTGTGGTTCTGTCTCTCTCTCTATTCATTGTGTGGTTCTGTCTCTCTCTCCATTCATTGTGTGGTTCTGTCTCTCTCTCTCCATTCATTGTGTGGTTCTGTCTCTCTCTCCATTCATTGTGTGGTTCTGTCTCTCTCTCTATTCATTGTGTGGTTCTGTCTCTCTCTCCATTCATTGTGTGGTTCTGTCTCTCTCTCTATTCATTGTGTGGTTCTGTCTCTCTCTCTATTCATTGTGTGGTTCTGTCTCTCTCTCCATTCATTGTGAGGTTCTGTCTCTCTCTCCATTCATTGTGAGGTTCTGTCTCTCTCTCCATTCATTGTGTGGTTCTGTCTCTCTCTCCATTCATTGTGTGGTTCTGTCCCTCTCTCTATTCATTGTGTGGTTCTGTCTCTCTCTCCATTCATTGTGAGGTTCTGTCTCTCTCTCCATTCATTGTGTGGTTCTGTCCCTCTCTCCATTCATTGTGAGGTTCTGTCTCTCTCTCCATTCATTGTGTGGTTCTGTCTCTCTCTTCATTCATTGTGTGGTTCTGTCCCTCTCTCTATTCATTGTGTGGTTCTGTCTCTCTCTCTATTCATTGTGTGGTTCTGTCTCTCTCTCCATTCATTGTGTGGTTCTGTCTCTCTCTCCATTCATTGTGTGGTTCTGTCTCTCTCTCCATTCATTGTGTGGTTCTGTCTCTCTCTCCATTCATTGTGTGGTTCTGTCCCTCTCTCCATTCATTGTGTGGTTCTGTCTCTCTCTCTATTCATTGTGTGGTTCTGTCTCTCTCTCTATTCATTGTGTGGTTCTGTCTCTCTCTCCATTCATTGTGTGGTTCTGTCTCTCTCTCTATTCATTGTGTGGTTCTGTCTCTCTCTCCATTCATTGTGTGGTTCTCTCTCCATTCATTGTGTGGTTCTGTCTCTCTCTCCATTCATTGTGTGGTTCTGTCTCTCTCTCAATTCATTGTGTGGTTCTGTCTCTCTCTCCATTCATTGTGTGGTTCTGTCTCTCTCTCCATTCATTGTGTGGTTCTCTCTCTCTCCATTCATTGTGTGGTTCTGTCTTTCTCTCCATTCATTGTGTGGTTCTGTCTCTCTCTCAATTCATTGTGTGGTTCTGTCTCTCTCTCCATTCATTGTGTGGTTCTGTCTCTCTCTCCATTCATTGTGTGGTTCTGTCTCTCTCTATTCATTGTGTGGTTCTGTCTCTCTCTCTATTCATTGTGTGGTTCTGTCTCTCTCTCTATTCATTGTGTGGTTCTCTCTCTCTCTCTAATCATTGTGTGGTTCTGTCTCTCTCTCCATTCATTGTGTGGTTCTGTCTCTCTCTCTCCATTCATTGTGTGGTTCTGTCTCTCTCTCTATTCATTGTGTGGTTCTGTCTCTCTCTCCATTCATTGTGTGGTTCTGTCTCTCTCTCTATTCATTGTGTGGTTCTGTCTCTCTCTCCATTCATTGTGTGGTTCTGTCTCTCTCTCCATTCATTGTGTGGTTCTCTCTCTCTCTCCATTCATTGTGTGGTTCTGTCTCTCTCTCCATTCATTGTGTGGTTCTGTCTCTCTCTCCATTCATTGTGTGGTTCTGTCTCTCTCTCCATTCATTGTGTGGTTCTGTCCCTCTCTCTATTCATTGTGTGGTTCTGTCTCTCTCTCCATTCATTGTGTGGTTCTGTCTCTCTCTCCATTCATTGTGTGGTTCTGTCCCTCTCTCCATTCATTGTGTGGTTCTGTCCTTCTCTCTATTCATTGTGTGGTTCTGTCCCTCTCTCCATTCATTGTGTGGTTCTGTCTCTCTCTCCATTCATTGTGTGGTTCTGTCTCTCTCTCCATTCATTGTGTGGTTCTCTCTCTCTCTCCATTCATTGTTTGATTCTGTCCCTCTCTCCATTCATTGTTTGATTCTGTCCCTCTCTCCATTCATTGTGTGGTTCTGTCTCTCTCTCCATCCATTGTGTGGTTCTGTCCCTCTCTCTATTCATTGTGTGGTTCTGTCCCTCTCTCCATTCATTGTGTGGTTCTGTCTCTCTCTCCATTCATTGTGTGGTTCTCTCTCTCTCTCCATTCATTGTGTGAATCTGTCCCTCTCTCTATTCATTGTGTGGTTCTGTCCCTCTCTCTCTCTATTCATTGTTTGATTCTGTCCCTCTCTCTATTCATTGTCTCGTTCTGTCTCTCTCTCCATTCATTGTGTGGTTCTGTCTCTCTCTCCATTCATTGTGAGGTTCTGTCCTTCTCTCTATTCATTGTGTGGTTCTGTCTCTCTCTCCATTCATTGTGAGGTTCTGTCCTTCTCTCTATTCATTGTGTGGTTCTATCTCTCTATTCATTGTGTGATTCTGTCTCTCTCTCTCCATTCATTGTGTGGTTCTGTCCCTCTCACCATTCATTGTGTGGTTCTGTCCCTCTCTCAATTCATTGTGTGGTTCTGTCTCTCTCTCTATTCATTGTGTGGTTCTGTCCTTCTCTGTCAGGAATGACCCAGGTTCTGCCTCGCCTCACCACCAGAGGGCACCATGAACTCTTAATTGTGTCCTTCTTTCTTCCTAATCGTACTCACCTGTGCATGGTTATATGCCTGCTATTTAAGTGGTGCTTAGTTTTATGCCCGGTGCTCAGTCTTGAGTTTCACACTGCCTTGTGATCCTCTTGCCGGCCTGCTAGCCTGTATCTGCTGTTATTTTGTTTGTTTCTAGTAAAGTCTATCTTTGTGTTTGCAACCTATCCTCTGCCTGAGTTTGCCTTCCTGCAGTTGGGTTCACCCAGTGCCATTCGTCACAGCAAGACTGAGCAAAACATGGACCCAACAGAGAGGGACCAATGGCCACAACGAGTCTTTGAACATCTACAACTGATCTTGGATGAACTGCGGTGCTTCGCCATGTCATTCTCCCGAAGCCAGAAACAGCTGGAGGCCCTCGTCATTGCGTTCCATCAGAGCCAGAGTCAGGCGACCCAAGCTACTCCAGCACCGTTACCCGCTCCTTCGGTTTCGCTTCCCCCTCTGAAAGAACCCCGATTACCTGCACCCGAGCGCTATGACGGTAACCCGGGAGGATGTCGAGGCTTTCTAACCCAGTGTTCCCTGGCTTTCGAGCTGCAAGGTTCATTGTTTCCCACTGACTGTTCCCGAGTAGCCTACATCGTTTCGCTACTCACCGGCAAAGCACTTACCTGGGCTACGGCCGTCTGGGAACAGCAAACTCCAGCATGTTCAAACTACCAACTTTTCACTGAGGAAATGAGAGGTCTTTGATCATCCTGTCAGTGGGAGAGAGGCATCTAACAAACTGCTTTGGCTTCGCCAGGGGGCTCGTAGCGTTGCGGACTACGCTATTGAGTTTCGCACTCTCGCTGCAGAGAGCCAATGGAATTCAGAGGCGCTCATCACCACTTTTCGCCACGGTCTCACGGATGAAATCAAGGACGAACTGGCTTCCAGAGATTCGGTGAGTGATTTGGCGTCTCTCTTTGATATGTCCATTCGAGTGGATAATCGTCTCGGTGAGAGGCGAAGAGAACGCCGTTCCTTTTTCACCCCACTTCCGGAAACAAGAGCCTTCCCTGCTTCAAAGCCATCCGAGAGCCTCCGAGCCATCCCAAGTCCATCTTTGACTGCTCCAGAGGAGCCCATGCAGTTGGGAGTAACTCATCTCTCGCAGCCTGAACGTGATCGCCGAATGAGAGAGGGATCTTGCCTCTATTGTGGGGAACCGGGCCACTTTCGCTCTTCTTGCCCAAAGTTGGTGGGAAAAGCCAGGGCTCGTCCAGGACGGAGGGACCTGAGATGAGCGTAACCATCCCTCCCGGCCCCACTGTTTCTAGGGTCCTGCTGGCATCTTCCCTTTTCTGGGGCAATCAACAACATGATCTTAAGGCCCTGGTGGATTCTGGGGCCGATGGTAACTTCATGGATCTGGGTTTAGCTAAACAGCTCAAGATTCCCCTGACCCATCCAGATCACCCCCTCACTGTTGTCGCCCTGGATGGAAGACCCCTGGGCTCCGGAACTATTCACCATCTTACAGCCCCCCTGTGTTTGGGCGTGGAAGGACAACATTTCAAGACCATCCAATTCTCCCTTATCCACTCTCCCGAGTTTCCATTAGTTCTGGGTTACCCTTGGTTGGCCTGCCATAATCCACGCATGGATTGGGCCGCCGGCCGGCTTATGGAATGGGGCTCCGCCTGCCACACCACCTGTCTTCGCTCCAAGCCTCCTTCCCAGCCCCAGGAGCCCCCATCTCACTCTGAATTGTCCCGAGTGCCTCCCGAGTATGAGGATTTAAGAGAGGTTTTTAGTAAGGTTCGAGCCACATCACTTCCCCCTCATAGGCCATATGACTGTGCCATTGACCTCCTGCCTGGGACATGCCCACCTAGGGGTAGGATCTTCTCTCTTTCTGCTCCAGAGACCGCCGCCATGGAGGATTACGTCCGTGACGCCCTCGCCGCTGGCTTCATCTGTCCGTCCACCTCTCCTGCTGGTGCCGTTTTTTTCTTCGTGAGTAAGAAAGATGGAGGTCTCCGCCCCTGCATCGACTACCGTGGCCTTAACAAGATTACTATAAAGAACCATTATCCTCTTCCGCTCATGTCGACGGCCTTCGAGCTACTACAGGGAGCCACAGTCTTCACAAAATTTGATCTCCGCAACGCCTACACCCTCATCCGTGTCCGCGAAGGGGACGAGTGGAAGACGGCATTCAACACACCTACTGGGCACTGAGAACCTGGTCATGCCCTTTGGATTGACCAATGCCCCTGCTGTGTTCCAGGCGCTCATCAACGACGTCCTCCGAGACATGCTGAATCGCTTTGTCTTTGTCTACCTGGATGACATTCTCATTTTCTCCAAAACTCTTCACGATCATGTCCAGCATGTAAGGCAAGTCCTGCAACGTCTGCTTAACAACCTCTTGTTTGTCAAGGCTGAGAAGTGTGAGTTTCACGTTTCCATGGTTTCATTCCTGGGCTTCACCATCTCCAGCGGCAACATCCAAATGGACCCTGGCAAGACCCAAGCTGTCCGAGATTGGCCACCACCCACCTCTCTCAAACAGTTGCAACGTTTCTTGGGGTTTCCTAATTTCTATCGGAGATTCATCAGGAACTTCGGCACCATTGCTGCCCCTCTCAACGCCCTCACCAAAACCGCTTCCACCCGGTTCAGTTGGTCCGCTGAGGCTGCGCAGGCTTTCGAGGATCTCAAGCGGCGCTTCACGTCTGCTCCTGTCCTCATGATTCCGGATCCCTCACTCCCCTTCATTGTCGAGGTGGATGCCTCGGATATAGGAGTGGGTGCCGTTTTGTCCCAGCGGTCTAATGACAACAAACTGCACCCTTGCGCCTTCTTTTCTCGCCAACTCACTCCTGCAGAGCGAAACTATGATATTGGAAACGGGGAACTACTTGCAGTTAAGTTGGCACTGGAGGAGTGGAGACATTGGTTGGCGGGGTCTAAACACCCGTTCATTGTCTGGACAGACCATAAGAATCTGGCCTATATCCAGGAGGCCAAACGGCTTAACTCCCGTCAAGCTCGCTGGGCACTGTTTTTCAATCATTTCGACTTTGTCCTGTCATATCGTCCAGGATCCAAGAATCTCAAGCCTGATGCTCTCTCCAGGCAATTTGATCCACCCGAGCGGGAGAGACAACCAGAACCTATTCTTCCAACTTCTCGAATTGTAGCACCGGTTCGCTGGGGGATCGAGACGCTGGTCAGAAAGGCGCAACAGAGGGAGGCAGACCCTGGCAACGGCCCACCAGGTCGCCTTTTTGTTCCCAACATGGCATGCTCACAAGTTCTGCAGTGGGGGCATTCGTCTCGACTCACCGGTCATCCAGGCACATCCAGGACGCTGGAGTTTCTTCGCAGAAGGTTCTGGTGGCCCACCATGGAGAGGGACGTAAAGGCGTTCGTGGCAGCTTGTGCTACTTGTGCACGAAACAAGAACCCTTGATCCCGCCCCCAGGGTTTGCTGCATCCTCTCCCCATTCCCACCTGCCCCTGGTCACACCTCTCTGTGGATTTCATCACAGGCCTTCCACCATCTCAAGGCAACACTGTCATTCTGGTCATCATGGATCGCTTCTCCAAAGCCTGTCGCTTTCTGCCCTTGCCCAAGCTTCCCTCAGCCCAAGAGACATCCGAGCTCATGGTCCAGCATGTTTTCAGGTTGTTCGGTTTGCCTCTTGACATCGTCTCTGACCGTGGTCCACAATTCGCCTCCCGGTTTTGGAGAGCTTTCTATAAGCTCATTGGAGCTACTGTCAGCCTTTCCTCGGGTTTCCACCCTCAGTCTAACGGTCAAACGGAACGGATCAATCAAGACCTGGAGACAACCGAGGTGTCTCGTGTCCGCTAACCCTGCAACCTGGAGCCGTCACATCATCTGGGCTGAGTACGCGCACAACACCTTGCGCTGCTCCTCCACAGGAATATCGCCATTCGAGTGCCAGTTCGGTTTTCAGCCTCCACTGTTCCAGGAGCAGGAGCTCGAGGTGGGGGTTCCCTCCACGGAGAAGTTTGTCCAGCGCTGTCAACGGACCTGGAGGAGAGCGCGGCTGGCTTTACAACGAGCTTCTCGGCAACGATGGATCCAGGCCAACAAGCGGCGCAGACCGGCTCCTTCATTCCGTCCTGATCAGAGGGTCTGGCTTTCTACTCCGAATCTCCCGCTGCGGGTGGAGTCCCACAAGCTGGCGCCCCGTTTCATCGGTCCCTTCACGGTGTTGAGGAAGGTCAACCCGGTGTCCTACCGTCTCCGGCTGCCTTGCTCCATGCGGATTCATCCCACCTTCCACGTCTCCCGGCTCCGGCCAGTGGCCATCAGTTCCCTGGCGCCCACCATGAGGCCTCCCCCTGCTCCCCGCATCATCGACGGCCAGCCTGCCTACACGATCCGTCGCCTGATGGACTCTCGCCGGGTTTGCGGGGGCCTCCAGTTCCTGGTGGACTGGGAGGGATATGGTCCGGAGGAACGCTCCTGGGTCCCGGACCGGAACATCCTGGATCGCGACTTGGTGCAGGACTTTCTTCGTCGTCGCCATGGACCTTCTGGGGGCACGTCGGGGGCCGTTCCTAGGTGGGGGGGTCCTGTCAGGAATGACCCAGGTTCTGCCTCACCTCGCCACCAGAGGGCACCATGAACTCTTAATTGTTTCCTTCTTTCTTCCTAATCGTACTCACCTGTGCATGGTTATATGCCTGCTATTTAAGTGGTGCTTAGTTTTATGTCTGGTGCTCAGTCTTG
>NC_141002.1:109667877-109708823 GCF_052327205.1 Somniosus microcephalus | reverse complement strand
CCGATCTCTGAAACACTCCCCGTCCCTCTTGGTCATGGCCTCGATCTCTGAAGCACTCTCCGTCCCTCCCGATCATGGCCCCGTTCTCTGAAACACTCCCCGTCCCTCTTGATCATGGCCCCGATCTCTGAAACACTCCCCGTTCCTCTCGATCACGGCCCGATCTCTGAAACAATTCCTGTCCGTCCCGATCGTGGCCCCGATCTCTGAAACAATTCCCGTCCCTCCCGATCTCGGCCCTGATCTCTGAAACGCTCCCCGTCCCTCCTGATCATGGCCCCGATCTCTGAAACACTGCCCGTCCCTCCCGATCATGGCCTTGATCACTAAAACACTCCCCGTCACTCCCGATCGTGGCCCCGATCTCTGAAGCACTGCCCGTCCCTCCCGATCATGGCCCCGATCTCTGAAACACTCCCCGTCCCTCCCGATCATGGCCCCAATCTCTCAAACACTCCCCGTCCCTCTCAATTGTGGCCCCGATCTCTGAAACATTCCCCGAACTCTCCCGATCGCGGCCCCGATCTCCCAAACACTCCCCGTCCCTCCCGATCGTGGCCGTGATCTCTGAAACACTCCCCGTCCCTCCCGATCGCGGCCCCGATCTCTGAAACACTCCCCGTCCCACCCGATCGCGGCCCTGATCTCTGAAACACTCTCCGTCCCTCTCGATCGTGGCCCCGATCTCTGAAACACTCCCCGTCCCTCCTGATCATGGCCCCGATCTCTGAAACACTCCCCGTCCCTCCCGATCACGGCCCCGATCTCTGAAACACTGCCCGTCCCTCCCGATCTCGGCCCCGATCTCTGAAAGACTCCCCGTCCCTCCCGATGACGGCCCTGATCACTGAAACACTCCCCGTCCCTCCCGATCGTGGCCCCGATCTCTGAAGCACTCTCCGTCCATCCCGATCACGGCCCCGATCTCTGAAACACTCCCCGTCCCTCTTGGTCATGGCCTCGATCTCTGAAGCACTCTCCGTCCCTCCCGATCACGGCCCCGATCTCTGAAACACTCCCCGTCCCTCTTGATCATGGCCCCGATCTCTGAAACACTCCCCGTTCCTCTCGATCGCGGCCCGATCTCTGAAACAATTCCTGTCCGTCCCGATCGTGGCCCCGATCTCTGAAACAATTCCCGTCCCTCCCGATCTCGGCCCTGATCTCTGAAACGCTCCCCGTCCCTCCCGATCATGGCCCCGATCTCTGAAACAATTCCCGTCCCTCCCGATCGTGGCCACAATCTCTGAAACACTGCCCGTCCCTCCCGATCATGGCCTTGATCACTAAAACACTCCCCGTCCCTCCCGATCGTGGCCCCGATCTCTGAAGCACTGCCCATCCCTCTCGATCATGGCCCCGATCTCTGAAACACTCCCCGTCCCTCCCGATCATGGCCCCAATCTCTCAAACCCTCCCCGTCCCTCTCAATCGTGGCCCCGATCTCTGAAACACTCCCCGAACCCTCCCGATCGCGGCCCCGATCTCCCAAACACTCCCCGTCCCTCCCGATCATGGCCGTGATCTCTGAAACACTCCCCGTCCCTTCCGATCGCGGCCCCGATCTCTGAAACACTCCCCGTCCCACCCGATCGCGGCCCTGATCTCTGAAACACTCTCCGTCCCTCTCGATCGTGGCCCCGATCTCTGAAACACTCCCTGTCACTCCTGAGCATGGCCCCGATCTCTGAAACACCCTCCGTCCCTCCCGGTCGCGGCCCCGATCTCTAAAACGTTCCCCGTCCCACCCGATCGTGGCCCCAATCTGTGAAACACTCCCCGTCCCTCCCGATCATGGCCCCAATCTCTGAAACACTCCCCGTCCCTCTTGATTGTGGCCCCGATCTCTGAAACATGTGCCGTCCAACCCGATCGCGGCCCCGATCTCTGAAACACGCCCCGTCCCTCCCGATCTTGGCCCCGATCTCTGAAACACTCCCCGTCCCTCCTGATCATGGCCCCGATCTCTGAAACACTTCCCGTCCCTCTCGATCGTGGCCCCGATCTCTGAAATACTCCCCGTCCCTCCCGATCGTGGCCCTGATCTCTGAAACACTCTCCGTCCCTCCCGATCACGGCCCCGATCTCTGAAACACTCCCCGTCCCTCCCGATCGTGGCCTCGATCTCTGAAACACACCCCGTCCCTCTCGATCATGGCCCCGATCTCTGAAACACTCCCCGTCCCTCTTGATCATGGCCCCGATCTCTGAAACACTCCCCGTTCATCTCGATCGCGGCCCGATCTCTGAAACAATTCCTGTCCGTCCCGATCGTGGCCCCGATCTCTGAAACAATTCCCGTCCCTCCCGATCTCGGCCCTGATCTCTGAAACGCTCCCCGTCCCTCCCGATCATGGCCCCGATCTTTGAAACAATTCCCGTCCCTCCCGATCGTGGCCACGATCTCTGAAACACTGCCCGTCCCTCCCGATCATGGCCCTAATCACTGAAACACTCCCCGTCCCTCCCGATCGTAGCCCCGATCTCTGAAGCAATGCCCGTCCCTCCCGATCGTGGCCCCGATCTCTGAAACACTCCACGTCCCTCCCAATCGTGGCCCCTATCTCTGAAACACTCCCCGTCCCTCTCGATCGTGGCCCCGATCTCTGAAACACTCCCCGAACCCTCCCGATCGCGGCCCCGATCTCTGAAACACTGCCTGTCCCTCCCAATCGCGGCCCCGATCTCTGAAACACCCTCCGTCCCTCCCGATCATGGCCTCGATCTCTGAAACACTCCCCGTCCATCCCGATCGTGGCCACGATCTCTGAAACACTCCCCGTCCATCCCGATCGTGGCCACGATCTCTGAAACACTCCCCGTCCCTCCCGATTGTGGCCCCAATCTCTGAAACACTCCCCGTGACTCTCGATCGTGGCCCCGATCTCCGAAACACTCCCCGTCCCTCCCGATCTCGGCCCCGAACTCTGAAACAATTCCCGTCTCTCCCGATCATGGCCCCGATCTCTGAAACACTCCCCGTCCCTCCCGATCGCGGCTCCGATCGCTGAAACAAACCCCGTCCCTCCCGATCGCGGCCCTGATATCTGAAACACTCCCCGTCCCTCCCGATCGCGGCCCTGATCTCTGAAACACTCCCCATCCCTCCTGATCGTGGCCCCGATCTCTGAAACACTCCCCATCACTCCCGATCGAGGCCCCGATCTCTGAAACACTCCCTGCCCCTCCCGATCGTGGCCCATATCTCTGAAACACTCCCCGTCCTTCCGGATCTCGGCCCTGATCTCTGAAACACTCCCCGTCCCTCCCGATCATGGCCCCGATCTCTGAAACACTCCCCGTCCCTCCTGATCATGGCCCCGATCTCTGAAACACTCCCCGTGCCTCTCGATCGTGGCCCCGATCTCTGAAATACTCCCCGTCCCTCCTGATCATGGCCCCGATCTCTGAAACACTCCCCGTCCCTCCCGATCACGGCCCCGATCTCTGAAACACTGCCCGTCCCTCCCGATCTCGGCCCCGATCTCTGAAAGACTCCCCGTCCCTCCCGATCACGGCCCTGATCACTGAAACACTCCCCGTCCCTCCCGATCGTGGCCCCGAGCTCTGAAGCACTCTCCGTCCCTCCCGATCACGGCCCCGATCTCTGAAACACTCCCCGTCCCTCTTGGTCATGGCCTCGATCTCTGAAGCACTCTCCGTCCCTCCCGATCATGGCCCCGATCTCTGAAACACTCCCCGTCCCTCTTGATCATGGCCCCGATCTCTGAAACACTCCCCGTTCCTCTCGATCACGGCCCGATCTCTGAAACAATTCCTGTCCGTCCCGATCGTGGCCCCGATCTCTGAAACAATTCCCGTCCCTCCCGATCTCGGCCCTGATCTCTGAAACGCTCCCCGTCCCTCCTGATCATGGCCCCGATCTCTGAAACACTGCCCGTCCCTCCCGATCATGGCCTTGATCACTAAAACACTCCCCGTCACTCCCGATCGTGGCCCCGATCTCTGAAGCACTGCCCGTCCCTCCCGATCATGGCCCCGATCTCTGAAACACTCCCCGTCCCTCCCGATCATGGCCCCAATCTCTCAAACACTCCCCGTCCCTCTCAATTGTGGCCCCGATCTCTGAAACATTCCCCGAACTCTCCCGATCGCGGCCCCGATCTCCCAAACACTCCCCGTCCCTCCCGATCGTGGCCGTGATCTCTGAAACACTCCCCGTCCCTCCCGATCGCGGCCCCGATCTCTGAAACACTCCCCGTCCCACCCGATCGCGGCCCTGATCTCTGAAACACTCTCCGTCCCTCTCGATCGTGGCCCCGATCTCTGAAACACTCCCCGTCCCTCCTGATCATGGCCCCGATCTCTGAAACACTCCCCGTCCCTCCCGATCACGGCCCCGATCTCTGAAACACTGCCCGTCCCTCCCGATCTCGGCCCCGATCTCTGAAAGACTCCCCGTCCCTCCCGATGACGGCCCTGATCACTGAAACACTCCCCGTCCCTCCCGATCGTGGCCCCGATCTCTGAAGCACTCTCCGTCCCTCCCGATCACGGCCCCGATCTCTGAAACACTCCCCGTCCCTCTTGGTCATGGCCTCGATCTCTGAAGCACTCTCCGTCCCTCCCGATCACGGCCCCGATCTCTGAAACACTCCCCGTCCCTCTTGATCATGGCCCCGATCTCTGAAACACTCCCCGTTCCTCTCGATCGCGGCCCCGATCTCTGAAACAATTCCTGTCCGTCCCGATCGTGGCCCCGATCTCTGAAACAATTCCCGTCCCTCCCGATCTCGGCCCTGATCTCTGAAACGCTCCCCGTCCCTCCCGATCATGGCCCCGATCTCTGAAACAATTCCCGTCCCTCCCGATCGTGGCCACAATCTCTGAAACACTGCCCGTCCCTCCCGATCATGGCCTTGATCACTAAAACACTCCCCGTCCCTCCCGATCGTGGCCCCGATCTCTGAAGCACTGCCCATCCCTCTCGATCATGGGCCCGATCTCTGAAACACTCCCCGTCCCTCCCGATCATGGCCCCAATCTCTCAAACCCTCCCCGTCCCTCTCAATTGTGGCCCCGATCTCTGAAACACTCCCCGAACCCTCCCGATCGCGGCCCCGATCTCCCAAACACTCCCCGTCCCTCCCGATCATGGCCGTGATCTCTGAAACACTCCCCGTCCCTCCCGATCGCGGCCCCGATCTCTGAAACACTCCCCGTCCCACCCGATCGCGGCCCTGATCTCTGAAACACTCTCCGTCCCTCTCGATCGTGGCCCCGATCTCTGAAACACTCCCTGTCACTCCTGAGCATGGCCCCGATCTCTGAAACACCCTCCGTCCCTCCCGATCATGGCCTCGATCTCTGAAACACTCCCCGTCCATCCCGATCGTGGCCACGATCTCTGAAACACTCCCCGTCCATCCCGATCGTGGCCACGATCTCTGAAACACTCCCCGTCCCTCCCGATTGTGGCCCCAATCTCTGAAACACTCCCCGTGACTCTCGATCGTGGCCCCGATCTCCGAAACACTCCCCGTCCCTCCCGATCTCGGCCCCGAACTCTGAAACAATTCCCGTCTCTCCCGATCATGGCCCCGATCTCTGAAACACTCCCCGTCCCTCCCGATCGCGGCTCCGATCGCTGAAACAAACCCCGTCCCTCCCGATCGCGGCCCTGATATCTGAAACACTCCCCGTCCCTCCCGATCGCGGCCCTGATCTCTGAAACACTCCCCATCCCTCCTGATCGTGGCCCCGATCTCTGAAACACTCCCCATCACTCCCGATCGAGGCCCCGATCTCTGAAACACTCCCTGCCCCTCCCGATCGTGGCCCATATCTCTGAAACACTCCCCGTCCTTCCGGATCTCGGCCCTGATCTCTGAAACACTCCCCGTCCCTCCCGATCATGGCCCCGATCTCTGAAGCACTCCCCGTCCCTCCTGATCATGGCCCCGATCTCTGAAACACTCCCCGTGCCTCTCGATAGTGGCCCCGATCTCTGAAATACTCCCCGTCCCTCCTGATCATGGCCCCGATCTCTGAAACACTCCCCGTCCCTCCCGATCACGGCCCCGATCTCTGAAACACTGCCCGTCCCTCCCGATCTCGGCCCCGATCTCTGAAAGACTCCCCGTCCCTCCCGATCACGGCCCTGATCACTGAAACACTCCCCGTCCCTCCCGATCGCGGCCCGAGCTCTGAAGCACTCTCCGTCCCTCCCGATCACGGCCCCGATCTCTGAAACACTCCCCGTCCCTCTTGGTCATGGCCTCGATCTCTGAAGCACTCTCCGTCCCTCCCGATCATGGCCCCGATCTCTGAAACACTCCCCGTCCCTCTTGATCATGGCCCCGATCTCTGAAACACTCCCCGTTCCTCTCGATCACGGCCCGATCTCTGAAACAATTCCTGTCCGTCCCGATCGTGGCCCCGATCTCTGAAACAATTCCCGTCCCTCCCGATCTCGGCCCTGATCTCTGAAACGCTCCCCGTCCCTCCTGATCATGGCCCCGATCTCTGAAACACTGCCCGTCCCTCCCGATCATGGCCTTGATCACTAAAACACTCCCCGTCACTCCCGATCGTGGCCCCGATCTCTGAAGCACTGCCCGTCCCTCCCGATCATGGCCCCGATCTCTGAAACACTCCCCGTCCCTCCCGATCATGGCCCCAATCTCTCAAACACTCCCCGTCCCTCTCAATTGTGGCCCCGATCTCTGAAACATTCCCCGAACTCTCCCGATCGCGGCCCCGATCTCCCAAACACTCCCCGTCCCTCCCGATCGTGGCCGTGATCTCTGAAACACTCCCCGTCCCTCCCGATCGCGGCCCCGATCTCTGAAACACTCCCCGTCCCACCCGATCGCGGCCCTGATCTCTGAAACACTCTCCGTCCCTCTCGATCGTGGCCCCGATCTCTGAAACACTCCCCGTCCCTCCTGATCATGGCCCCGATCTCTGAAACACTCCCCGTCCCTCCCGATCACGGCCCCGATCTCTGAAACACTGCCCGTCCCTCCCGATCTCGGCCCCGATCTCTGAAAGACTCCCCGTCCCTCCCGATGACGGCCCTGATCACTGAAACACTCCCCGTCCCTCCCGATCGTGGCCCCGATCTCTGAAGCACTCTCCGTCCCTCCCGATCACGGCCCCGATCTCTGAAACACTCCCCGTCCCTCTTGGTCATGGCCTCGATCTCTGAAGCACTCTCCGTCCCTCCCGATCACGGCCCCGATCTCTGAAACACTCCCCGTCCCTCTTGATCATGGCCCCGATCTCTGAAACACTCCCCGTTCCTCTCGATCGCGGCCCGATCTCTGAAACAATTCCTGTCCGTCCCGATCGTGGCCCCGATCTCTGAAACAATTCCGTCCCTCCCGATCTCGGCCCTGATCTCTGAAACGCTCCCCGTCCCTCCCGATCATGGCCCCGATCTCTGAAACAATTCCCGTCCCTCCCGATCGTGGCCACAATCTCTGAAACACTGCCCGTCCCTCCCGATCATGGCCTTGATCACTAAAACACTCCCCGTCCCTCCCGATCGTGGCCCCGATCTCTGAAGCACTGCCCATCCCTCTCGATCATGGCCCCGATCTCTGAAACACTCCCCGTCCCTCCCGATCATGGCCCCAATCTCTCAAACCCTCCCCGTCCCTCTCAATTGTGGCCCCGATCTCTGAAACACTCCCCGAACCCTCCCGATCGCGGCCCCGATCTCCCAAACACTCCCCGTCCCTCCCGATCATGGCCGTGATCTCTGAAACACTCCCCGTCCCTCCCGATCGCGGCCCCGATCTCCCAAACACTCCCCGTCCCTCTCGATCGTGGCCCCGATCTCTGAAACACTCCCTGTCACTCCTGAGCATGGCCCCGATCTCTGAAACACTCCCCGTCCCTCCCGATCGCGGCCCCGATCTCTGAAACACTCCCCGTCCCTCCCGATCGTGGCCCCGATTTCTGAAACAATTCCCGTCCCTCCCGATCGCGGCCCCGACCTCTGAAACACTCCCCGTGACTCTCGATCGTGGCCCCGATCTCTGAAACATGCCCCGTCCATCCCGATCGCGGCCCCGATCTCTGAAACACTCCCCGTCCCTCCCGAGCTTGGCCCCGATCTCTGAAACATTCCCCGTCCCTCCTAATCGTGGCCCCAATCTCTGAAACACTCCCCGTCCCTCCCAATCGCGGCCCCGATCTCTGAAACAATCCCCGTCCCTCCCGTTCGCGGCCCTGATCTCTGAAACACTTCCCGTCCCTCCCGATCGTGGCCCCATCTCTGAAACACTCCCCCACACTCCCGATCGCAGCCCCGATCTCTGAACCACTCCCCGTCCCTCCCGATAGTGGCCGCGATTTCTGAAACACTCCCCGTCCCTCCCGATCGCGGCCCCGATCTCTGAAACACTCCCCGTTTTCCCGATCGCGCCCCCCATCTCTGAAACACTCCCCGTCCCTGCCGATCACGACCGTGATCTCTGAAACACTCCCCGTCCCTCCCGATCATGGCCCCGATCTCTGAAACACTCCCCGTCCCTCCCGATCACAGCCCCGATCTCTGAAACACTCCCCGTCCCTCCCGATCGTGGCCCCGATCTCTGAAACACTCCCCGTCCCTCCCGATCGCGGCCCTGATCTCTGAAACAATCCCCGTACATCCCGATCGTGGCCCCGATCTCTAAAACACTCCCCGTCCCTCCCGATAATGGCCCCGATCTCTGAAACACTCCCCGTCCCTCCTGATCATGGCCCCGATCTCTGAAACACTCCCCGTCCCTCCTGATCACGGCCCCGATCTCTGAAACACTCGCCATCCCTCTCGATCGCGGCCCCGATCTCTGACACACGACCCGTCCCTCCCGATCGCGGCCCTGATCTCTAAAACACTCCCCGTCCCTCCTGATCGCGGCCCCGATCTCTGAAACACTCCCCGTCCCTCCCGATCATGGCCCCGATCTCTGAAACACTCGCCATCCCTCTCGATCGTGGCCCCAATCTCTGAAACACTCCCCGTCCCTCCCAATCACGGCCCCGATCTCTGAAACACTCGCCATCCCTCTCGATCGCGGCCCCGATCTCTGAAACACTCCCCGAACCCTCCCGATCGCGGCCCCGATCTCTGAAGCAATTCCCGTCCCTCCCGATCACGGCCCCGATCTCTGAAACAATCGCCATCCCTCTCGATCGCGGCCCCGATCTCTGAAAAACTCCCCGAACCCTCCCCGATCGCGGCCCCGATCTCTGAAGCAATTCCCGTCCCTCCCGATCACGGCCCCGACCTCTGAAACACTCCCCGTGACGTCCGACCATGGCCCCGATTTCTGAGACACCCCCTGTCCCTCCCGATCGTGGCCCCGATCACTGAATCAATCCCCGTCCCTCCCGATCCTGGCCCCGATCTCTGAAACACTCCCAGTCCCTCCTGATTGTGGCCCCGATCTCTGAAACACTCCCCGTCCCTCCCGGTCGCGGCCCCGATCTCTAAAACGTTCCCCGTCCCTCCCGATTGTGGCCCCAATCTCTGAAACACTCCCCGTCCCTCCCGATCATGGCCCCAATCTCTGAAACACTCCCCGTCCCTCTTGATTGTGGCCCCGATCTCTGAAGCATGTGCCGTCCAACCCGATCGCGGCCCCGATCTCTGAAACACGCCCCGTCCCTCCCGATCTTGGCCCCGATCTCTGAAACACTCCCCGTCCCTCCTGATCATGGCCCCGATCTCTGAAACACTCCCCGTCCCTCTCGATCGTGGCCCCGATCTCTGAAATACTCCCCGTCCCTCCCGATCGCGGCCCTGATCTCTGAAACACTCTCCGTCCCTCCCGATCACGGCCCCGATCTCTGAAACACTCCCCGTCCCTCCCGATCGTGGCCTCGATCTCTGAAACACACCCCGTCCCTCTCGATCGTGGCCCCGATCTCTGAAACACTCCCCGTCCCTCTTGATCATGGCCCCGATCTCTGAAACACTCCCCGTTCCTCTCGATCGCGGCCCGATCTCTGAAACAATTCCTGTCCGTCCCGATCGTGGCCCCGATCTCTGAAACAATTCCCGTCCCACCCGATCGCGGCCCTGATCTCTGAAACACTCTCCGTCCCTCTCGATCGTGGCCCCGATCTCTGAAACACTCCCTGTCACTCCTGAGCATGGCCCCGATCTCTGAAACACTCCCCGTCCCTCCCGATCGTGGCCTCGATCTCTGAAACACACCCCGTCCCTCTCGATCATGGCCCCGATCTCTGAAACACTCCCCGTCCCTCTTGATCATGGCCCCGATCTCTGAAACACTCCCCGTTCCTCTCGATCGCGGCCCGATCTCTGAAACAATTCCTGTCCGTCCCGATCGTGGCCCCGATCTCTGAAACAATTCCCGTCCCTCCCGATCTCGGCCCTGATCTCTGAAACGCTCCCCGTCCCACCCGATCATGGCCCCGATCTTTGAAACAATTCCCGTCCCTCCCGATCGTGGCCACGTTCTCTGAAACACTGCCCGTCCCTCCCGATCATGGCCCTAATCACTGAAACACTCCCCGTCCCTCCCGATCGTAGCCCCGATCTCTGAAGCAATGCCCGTCCCTCCCGATCGTGGCCCCGATCTCTGAAACACTCCCCGTCCCTCCCAATCGTGGCCCCTATCTCTGAAACACTCCCCGTCCCTCTCGATCATGGTCCCGATCTCTGAAACACTCCCCGAACCCTCCCGATCGCGGCCCCGATCTCTGAAACACTGCCTGTCCCTCCCAATCGCGGCCCCGATCTCTGAAACACCCTCCGTCCCTCCCGATCATGGCCTCGATCTCTGAAACACTCCCCGTCCATCCCGATCGTGGCCACGATCTCTGAAACACTCCCCGTCCATCCCGATCGTGGCCACGATCTCTGAAACACTCCCCGTCCCTCCCGATTGTGGCCCCAATCTCTGAAACACTCCCCGTGACACTCGATCGTGGCCCCGATCTCCGAAACACTCCCCGTCCCTCCCGATCTCGGCCCCGAACTCTGAAACAATTCCCGTTCCTCCCGATCATGGCCCCGATCTCTGAAACACTCCCCGTCCCTCCCGATCGCGGCTCCGATCGCTGAAACAAACCCCGTCCCTCCCGATCGCGGCCCTGATATCTGAAACACTCCCCGTCCCTCCCGATCGCGGCCCTGATCTCTGAAACACTCCCCATCCCTCCTGATCGTGGCCCCGATCTCTGAAACACTCCCCATCACTCCCGATCGAGGCCCCGATCTCTGAAACACTCCCTGCCCCTCCCGATCGTGGCCCATATCTCTGAAACACTCCCCGTCCTTCCGGATCTCGGCCCTGATCTCTGAAACACTCCCCGTCCCTCCCGATCATGGCCCCGATCTCTGAAACACTCCCCGTCCCTCCTGATCATGGCCCCGATCTCTGAAACACTCCCCGTGCCTCTCGATCGTGGCCCCGATCTCTGAAATACTCCCCGTCCCTCCTGATCATGGCCCCGATCTCTGAAACACTCCCCGTCCCTCCCGATCACGGCCCCGATCTCTGAAACACTGCCCGTCCCTCCCGATCTCGGCCCCGATCTCTGAAAGACTCCCCGTCCCTCCCGATCACGGCCCTGATCACTGAAACACTCCCCGTCCCTCCCGATCGCGGCCCCGAGCTCTGAAGCACTCTCCGTCCCTCCCGATCATGGCCCCGATCTCTGAAACACTCCCCGTCCCTCCTGATCATGGCCCCGATCTCTGAAACACTCCCCGTGCCTCTCGATCGTGGCCCCGATCTCTGATATACTCCCCGTCCCTCCTGATCATGGCCCCGATCTCTGAAACACTCCCCGTCCCTCCCGATCACGGCCCCGATCTCTGAAACACTGCCCGTCCCTCCCGATCTCGGCCCCGATCTCTGAAAGACTCCCCGTCCCTCCCGATCACGGCCCTGATCACTGAAACACTCCCCGTCCCTCCCGATCGCGGCCCCGAGCTCTGAAGCACTCTCCGTCCCTCCCGATCACGGCCCCGATCTCTGAAACACTCCCCGTCCCTCTTGGTCATGGCCTCAATCTCTGAAGCACTCTCCGTCCCTCCCGATCATGGCTCCGATCTCTGAAACACTCCCCATCCCTCTTGATCATGGCCCCGATCTCTGAAACACTCCCCGTTCCTCTCGATCGCGGCCCGATCTCTGAAACAATTCCTGTCCGTCCCGATCGTGGCCCCGATCTCTGAAACAATTCCCGTCCCTCCCGATCTCGGCCCTGATCTCTGAAACGCTCCCCGTCCCTCCCGATCATGGCCCCGATCTCTGAAACAATTCCCGTCCCTCCCGATCGTGGCCACGATCTCTGAAACACTGCCCGTCCCTCCCGATCATGGCCTTGATCACTAAAACACTCCCCGTCACTCCCGATCGTGGCCCCGATCTCTGAAGCACTGCCCGTCCCTCCCGATCATGGCCCCGATCTCTGAAACACTCCCCGTCCCTCCCGATCATGGCCCCAATCTCTCAAACACTCCCCGTCCCTCTCAATTGTGGCCCCGATCTCTGAAACACTCCCCGAACCCTCCCGATCGCGGCCCCGATCTCCCAAACACTCCCCGTCCCTCCCGATTGTGGCCGTGATCTCTGAAACACTCCCCGTCCCTCCCGATCGCGGCCCCGATCTCTGAAACACTCCCTGTCCCACCCGATCGTGGCCCTGATCTCTGAAACACTCTCCGTCCCTCTCGATCGTGGCCCCGATCTCTGAAACACTCCCCGTCCCTCCTGATCATGGCCCCGATCTCTGAAACACTCCCCGTCCCTCCCGATCACGGCCCCGATCTCTGAAACACTGCCCGTCCCTCCCGATCTCGGCCCCGATCTCTGAAAGACTCCCCGTCCCTCCCGATCACGGCCCTGATCACTGAAACACTCCCCGTCCCTCCCGATCGCGGCCCCGATCTCTGAAGCACTCTCCGTCCCTCCCGATCACGGCCCCGATCTCTGAAACACTCCCCGTCCCTCTTGGTCATGGCCTCGATCTCTGAAGCACTCTCCGTCCCTCCCGATCACGGCCCCGATCTCTGAAACACTCCCCGTCCCTCTTGATCATGGCCCCGATCTCTGAAACACTCCCCGTTCCTCTCGATCGCGGCCCGATCTCTGAAACAATTCCTGTCCGTCCCGATCGTGGCCCCGATCTCTGAAACAATTCCCGTCCCTCCCGATCTCGGCCCTGATCTCTGAAACGCTCCCCGTCCCTCCCGATCATGGCCCCGATCTCTGAAACAATTCCCGTCCCTCCCGATCGTGGCCACGATCTCTGAAACACTGCCCGTCCCTCCCGATCATGGCCTTGATCACTAAAACACTCCCCGTCCCTCCCGATCGTGGCCCCGATCTCTGAAGCACTGCCCGTCCCTCCCGATCATGGCCCCGATCTCTGAAACACTCCCCGTCCCTCCCGATCATGGCCCCAATCTCTCAAACCCTCCCCGTCCCTCTCAATTGTGGCCCCGATCTCTGAAACACTCCCCGAACCCTCCCGATCGCGGCCCCGATCTCCCAAACACTCCCCGTCCCTCCCGATCGTGGCCGTGATCTCTGAAACACTCCCCGTCCCTCCCGATCGCGGCCCCGATCTCTGAAACACTCCCCGTCCCACCCGATCGCGGCCCTGATCTCTGAAACACTCTCCGTCCCTCTCGATCGTGGCCCCGATCTCTGAAACACTCCCTGTCACTCCTGAGCATGGCCCCGATCTCTGAAACACTCCCCGTCCCTCCCGATCGCGGCCCCGATCTCTGAAACACTCCCCGTCCCTCCCGATCGCGGCCCCGATTTCTGAAACAATTCCCGTCCCTCCCGATCGCGGCCCCGACCTCTGAAACACTCCCCGTGACTCTCGCTCGTGGCCCCGATCTCTGAAACATGCCCCGTCCATCCCGATCGCGGCCCCGATCTCTGAAACACTCCCCGTCCCTCTTGGTCATGGCCTCAATCTCTGAAGCACTCTCCGTCCCTCCCGATCATGGCTCCGATCTCTGAAACACTCCCCATCCCTCTTGATCATGGCCCCGATCTCTGAAACACTCCCCGTTCCTCTCGATCGCGGCCCGATCTCTGAAACAATTCCTGTCCGTCCCGATCGTGGCCCCGATCTCTGAAACAATTCCCGTCCCTCCCGATCTCGGCCCTGATCTCTGAAACGCTCCCCGTCCCTCCCGATCATGGCCCCGATCTCTGAAACAATTCCCGTCCCTCCCGATCGTGGCCACGATCTCTGAAACACTGCCCGTCCCTCCCGATCATGGCCTTGATCACTAAAACACTCCCCGTCACTCCCGATCGTGGCCCCGATCTCTGAAGCACTGCCCGTCCCTCCCGATCATGGCCCCGATCTCTGAAACACTCCCCGTCCCTCCCGATCATGGCCCCAATCTCTCAAACACTCCCCGTCCCTCTCAATTGTGGCCCCGATCTCTGAAACACTCCCCGAACCCTCCCGATCGCGGCCCCGATCTCCCAAACACTCCCCGTCCCTCCCGATTGTGGCCGTGATCTCTGAAACACTCCCCGTCCCTCCCGATCGCGGCCCCGATCTCTGAAACACTCCCTGTCCCACCCGATCGTGGCCCTGATCTCTGAAACACTCTCCGTCCCTCTCGATCGTGGCCCCGATCTCTGAAACACTCCCCGTCCCTCCTGATCATGGCCCCGATCTCTGAAACACTCCCCGTCCCTCCCGATCACGGCCCCGATCTCTGAAACACTGCCCGTCCCTCCCGATCTCGGCCCCGATCTCTGAAAGACTCCCCGTCCCTCCCGATCACGGCCCTGATCACTGAAACACTCCCCGTCCCTCCCGATCGCGGCCCCGATCTCTGAAGCACTCTCCGTCCCTCCCGATCACGGCCCCGATCTCTGAAACACTCCCCGTCCCTCTTGGTCATGGCCTCGATCTCTGAAGCACTCTCCGTCCCTCCCGATCACGGCCCCGATCTCTGAAACACTCCCCGTCCCTCTTGATCATGGCCCCGATCTCTGAAACACTCCCCGTTCCTCTCGATCGCGGCCCGATCTCTGAAACAATTCCTGTCCGTCCCGATCGTGGCCCCGATCTCTGAAACAATTCCCGTCCCTCCCGATCTCGGCCCTGATCTCTGAAACGCTCCCCGTCCCTCCCGATCATGGCCCCGATCTCTGAAACAATTCCCGTCCCTCCCGATCGTGGCCACGATCTCTGAAACACTGCCCGTCCCTCCCGATCATGGCCTTGATCACTAAAACACTCCCCGTCCCTCCCGATCGTGGCCCCGATCTCTGAAGCACTGCCCGTCCCTCCCGATCATGGCCCCGATCTCTGAAACACTCCCCGTCCCTCCCGATCATGGCCCCAATCTCTCAAACCCTCCCCGTCCCTCTCAATTGTGGCCCCGATCTCTGAAACACTCCCCGAACCCTCCCGATCGCGGCCCCGATCTCCCAAACACTCCCCGTCCCTCCCGATCGTGGCCGTGATCTCTGAAACACTCCCCGTCCCTCCCGATCGCGGCCCCGATCTCTGAAACACTCCCCGTCCCACCCGATCGCGGCCCTGATCTCTGAAACACTCTCCGTCCCTCTCGATCGTGGCCCCGATCTCTGAAACACTCCCTGTCACTCCTGAGCATGGCCCCGATCTCTGAAACACTCCCCGTCCCTCCCGATCGCGGCCCCGATCTCTGAAACACTCCCCGTCCCTCCCGATCGCGGCCCCGATTTCTGAAACAATTCCCGTCCCTCCCGATCGCGGCCCCGACCTCTGAAACACTCCCCGTGACTCTCGCTCGTGGCCCCGATCTCTGAAACATGCCCCGTCCATCCCGATCGCGGCCCCGATCTCTGAAACACTCCCCGTCCCTCCCGAGCTTGGCCCCGATCTCTGAAACACTCCCCGTCCCTCCTGATCGTGGCCCCAATCTCTGAAACACTCCCCGTCCCTCCCAATCGCGGCCCCGATCTCTGAAACAATCCCCGTCCCTCCCGTTCGCGGCCCTGATCTCTGAAACACTTCCCGTCCCTCCCGATCGTGGCCCCATCTCTGAAACACTCCCCCACACTCCCGATCGCAGCCCCGATCTCTGAACCACTCCCCGTCCCTCCCGATAGTGGCCGCGATTTCTGAAACACTCCCCGTCCCTCCCGATCGCGGCCCCGATCTCTGAAACACTCCCCGTTTTCCCGATCGCGCCACCCATCTCTGAAACACTCCCCGTCCCTGCCGATCACGACCGTGATCTCTGAAACACTCCCCGTCCCTCCCGATCATGGCCCCGATCTCTGAAACACTCCCCGTCCCTCCCGATCACAGCCCCGATCTCTGAAACACTCCCCGTCCCTCCCGATCGTGGCCCCGATCTCTGAAACACTCCCCGTCCCTCCCGATCGCGGCCCTGATCTCTGAAACAATCCCCGTACATTCCGATCGTGGCCCCGATCTCTAAAACACTCCCCGTCCCTCCCGATAATGGCCCCGATCTCTGAAACACTCCCCGTCCCTCCTGATCACGGCCCCGATCTCTGAAACACTCCCCGTCCCTCCTGATCACGGCCCCGATCTCTGAAACACTCGCCATCCCTCTCGATCGCGGCCCCGATCTCTGACACACGACCCGTCCCTCCCGATCGCGGCCCTGATCTCTGAAACACTCGCCGTCCGTCTCGATCATGGCCCCGATCTCTGAAACACTCCCCGTCACTCCTGAGCATGGACCCGATCTCTGAAACACTCCCCGTCCCTCCCGATCGCGGCCCCGATCTCTGAAACACTCCCCGTCCCTCCCGATCGCGGCCCCGATTTCTGAAACAATTCCCGTCCCTCCCGATCGCGGCCCCGACCTCTGAAACACTCCCCGTGACTCTCGATCGTGGCCCCGATCTCTGAAACATGCCCCGTCCATCCCGATCGCGGCCCCGATCTCTGAAACACTCCCCGTCCCTCCCGAGCTTGGCCCCGATCTCTGAAACACTCCCCGTCCCTCCTGATCGTGGCCCCAATCTCTGAAACAATCCCCGTCCCTCCCGTTCGCGGCCCTGATCTCTGAAACACTTCCCGTCCCTCCCGATCGTGGCCCCATCTCTGAAACACTCCCCCACACTCCCGATCGCTGCCCCGATCTCTGAACCACTCCCCGTCCCTCCCGATAGTGGCCGCGATTTCTGAAACACTCCCCGTCCCTCCCGATCGCGGCCCCGATCTCTGAAACACTCCCCGTTTTCCCGATCGCGCCCCCCATCTCTGAAACACTCCCCGTCCCTGCCGATCACGACCGTGATCTCTGAAACACTCCCCGTCCCTCCCGATCATGGCCCCGATCTCTGAAACACTCCCCGTCCCTCCCGATCACAGCCCCGATCTCTGAAACACTCCCCGTCCCTCCCGATCGTGGCCCCGATCTCTGAAACACTCCCCGTCCCTCCCGATCACGGCCCCGATCTCTGAAGCAATTCCCGTCCCTCTCGATCGCGGCCCCGACGTCTGAAACACTCCCCGTGACGTCCGACCATGGCCCCGATTTCTAAGACACCCCCTGTCCCTCCCGATCGTGGCCCCGATCACTGAATCAATCCCCAACCCTCCCGATCCTGGCCCCGATCTCTGAAACACTCCCAGTCCCTCCTGATTGTGGCCCCGATCTCTGAAACACTCCCCGTCCCTCCCGGTCGCGGCACCGATCTCTAAAACGTTCCCCGTCCCTCCCGATCGTGGCCCCAATCTCTGAAACACTCCCCGTCCCTCCCGATCATGGCCCCAATCTCTGAAACACTCCCCGTCCCTCTTGATTGTGGCCCCGATCTCTGAAACATGTGCCGTCCAACCCGATCGCGGCCCCGATCTCTGAAACACTCCCCGTCCCTCCCGGTCGCGGCACCGATCTCTAAAACGTTCCCCGTCCCTCCCGATCGTGGCCCCAATCTCTGAAACACTCCCCGTCCCTCCCGATCATGGCCCCAATCTCTGAAACACTCCCCGTCCCTCTTGATTGTGGCCCCGATCTCTGAAACATGTGCCGTCCAACCCGATCGCGGCCCCGATCTCTGAAACACTCCCCGTCCCTCCTGATCATGGCCCCGATCTCTGAAACACTCCCCGTCCCTCTCGATCGTGGCCCCGATCTCTGAAATACTCCCCGTCCCTCCCGATCGCGGCCCTGATCTCTGAAACACTCTCCGTCCCTCCCGATCACGGCCCCGATCTCTGAAACACTCCCCGTCCCTCCCGATCGTGGACTCGATCTCTGAAACACACCCCGTCCCTCTCGATCATGGCCCCGATCTCTGAAACACTCCCCGTCCCTCTTGATCATGGCCCCGATCTCTGAAACACTCCCCGTTCCTCTCGATCGCGGCCCGATCTCTGAAACAATTCCTGTCCGTCCCGATCGTGGCCCCGATCTCTGAAACAATTCCCGTCCCTCCCGATCTCGGCCCTGATCTCTGAAACGCTCCCCGTCCCTCCCGATCATGGCCCCGATCTTTGAAACAATTCCCGTCCCTCCCGATCGTGGCCACGATCTCTGAAACACTGCCCGTCCCTCCCGATCATGGCCCTAATCACTGAAACACTCCCCGTCCCTCCCGATCGTGGCCCCGATCTCTGAAGCACTGCCCGTCCCTCCCGATCGTGGCCCCGATCTCTGAAACACTCCCCGTCCCTCCTAATCGTGGCCCCTATCTCTGAAACACTCCCCGTCCCTCTCGATCGTGGCCCCGATCTCTGAAACACTCCCCGAAGCCTCCCGATCGCGGCCCCGATCTCCCAAACACTCCCCGTCCCTCCCGATCGTGGCCGTGATCTCTGAAACATTCCCCGTCCCTCCCGATCGCGGCCCCGATCTCTAAAACACTCCCCGTCCCACCCGATTGCGGCCCCGATCTCTGAAACACTCTCCGTCCCTCTCGATCGTGGCCCCGATTTCTGAAACACTCCCCGTCACTCCTGATCATGGCCCCAATCTCTGAAACACTCCCCGTCCCTCCCGATCGCGGCCCCGATCTCCGAAACACTCCCCGTCCCTCCCGATCGCGGCCCCGATTTCTGAAACAATTCCCGTCCCTCCCGATCGCGGCCCCGACCTCTGAAACACTCCCCGTGACTCTCGATCGTGGCCCCCATCTCTGAAACATGCCCCGTCCATCCCAATCGCGGCCCCGATCTCTGAAACACTCCCCGTCCCTCCCGAGCTTGGCCCCGATCTCTGAAACACTCCCCGTCCCTCCTGATCGTGGCCCCGATCTCTGAAACACTCCCCGTCCCTCCCAATCGCGGCCCCGATCTCTGAAACAATCCCCGTCCCTCCCGTTCGCGGCCCTGATCTCTGAAACACTTCCCGTCCCTCCCGATCGTCGCCCCATCTCTGAAACACTCCCCCACCCTCCCGATCATGGCCCCGATCTCTGAACCACTCCCCGTCCCTCTCGATCGTGGCTCCGATCTCTGAAATACTCCCCGTCCCTCCCGATCGCGGCCCCGATCTCTGAAACACTCTCCGTCCCTCCCGATCAGTGCCCCGATCTCTGAAACACTCCCCGTCCCTCCCGATCGTGGCCCCGATCTCTGAAACACACCCCGTCCCTCTCGATCGTGGCCCTGATCTCTGAAACACTCCCCGTCCCTCTCGATCGTGGCCCCGATCTCTGAAACACTCCCCGTTCCTCTCGATCGCGGCCCGATCTCTGAAGCAATTCCCGTCCGTCCCAATCGTGGCCCCGATCTCTGAAACAATTCCCGTCCCTCCCGATTTCGGCCCTGATCTCTGAAACACTCCCCGTCCCTCCTGATCATGGCCCCGATCTCTGAAACAATTCCCGTCCCTCCCGATCGTGGCCCCAATCTCTGAAACACACCCCGTCCCTCTCGATCGTGGCCCCGATCTCTGAAACACTCCCCGTCCCTCTCGATCGTGGCCCCGATCTCTGAAACACTCCCCGTTCCCCTCGATCGCGGCCCGATCTCTGAAGCAATTCCCGTCCGTCCCGATCGTGGCCCCGATCTCTGAAACAATTCCCGTCCCTCCCGATTTCGGCCCTGATCTCTGAAGCACTCCCCGTTCCTCCTGATCATGGCCCCGTTTTCTGAAACAATTCCCGTCCCTCCCGATCGCGGCCCCGATCTCTGAAACACTCCCCGTCCCACCCGATCGAGGCCCCAATCTCTGAAACATTCCCCATCCCTCCCGATCTCGGCCCCGATCACTGAAACAATTCCCGTCCCTCCCGATCACGGCCCCGATCTCTGAAACACTCCCCGTCCCTCCTGATTGTGGCCCCGATCTCTGAAACACTCCCCGTCCCTCCCGATCGCGGCCCCGATCTCTAAAACACTCCCCGTCCATCCCGATCGTGGCCCCGATCTCTGAAACACTCCCCGTCCCTCCCGATCGCGGCCCCGATCTCTAAAACACACCCCGTCCCTCCTGATTGTGGCCCTGATCTCTGAAACACTCCCCGTCCCTCCCAATCGTGGCCCCGATCTCTGAAACACTCTCCGTCCCTCCCGATCGCGGCCCTGATCTCTGAAACACTCCCCGTCCCTCCCGATCGTGGCCCCATCTCTGAAACACACCCCCACCCTCCCGATCTTGGGCCCGATCTCTGAAACACTCCCCGTCCCTCCCGAGCTTGGCCCCGATCTCTGAAACACTCCCCGTCCCTCCTGATCGTGGCCCCAATCTCTGAAACAATCCCCGTCCCTCCCGTTCGCGGCCCTGATCTCTGAAACACTTCCCGTCCCTCCCGATCGTGGCCCCATCTCTGAAACACTCCCCCACACTCCCGATCGCTGCCCCGATCTCTGAACCACTCCCCGTCCCTCCCGATAGTGGCCGCGATTTCTGAAACACTCCCCGTCCCTCCCGATCGCGGCCCCGATCTCTGAAACACTCCCCGTTTTCCCGATCGCGCCCCCCATCTCTGAAACACTCCCCGTCCCTGCCGATCACGACCGTGATCTCTGAAACACTCCCCGTCCCTCCCGATCATGGCCCCGATCTCTGAAACACTCCCCGTCCCTCCCGATCACAGCCCCGATCTCTGAAACACTCCCCGTCCCTCCCGATCGTGGCCCCGATCTCTGAAACACTCCCCGTCCCTCCCGATCACGGCCCCGATCTCTGAAGCAATTCCCGTCCCTCTCGATCGCGGCCCCGACGTCTGAAACACTCCCCGTGACGTCCGATCATGGCCCCGATTTCTAAGACACCCCCTGTCCCTCCCGATCGTGGCCCCGATCACTGAATCAATCCCCAACCCTCCCGATCCTGGCCCCGATCTCTGAAACACTCCCAGTCCCTCCTGATTGTGGCCCCGATCTCTGAAACACTCCCCGTCCCTCCCGGTCGCGGCACCGATCTCTAAAACGTTCCCCGTCCCTCCCGATCGTGGCCCCAATCTCTGAAACACTCCCCGTCCCTCCCGATCATGGCCCCAATCTCTGAAACACTCCCCGTCCCTCTTGATTGTGGCCCCGATCTCTGAAACATGTGCCGTCCAACCCGATCGCGGCCCCGATCTCTGAAACACTCCCCGTCCCTCCCGGTCGCGGCACCGATCTCTAAAACGTTCCCCGTCCCTCCCGATCGTGGCCCCAATCTCTGAAACACTCCCCGTCCCTCCCGATCATGGCCCCAATCTCTGAAACACTCCCGTCCCTCTTGATTGTGGCCCCGATCTCTGAAACATGTGCCGTCCAACCCGATCGCGGCCCCGATCTCTGAAACACTCCCCGTCCCTCCTGATCATGGCCCCGATCTCTGAAACACTCCCCGTCCCTCTCGATCGTGGCCCGATCTCTGAAATACTCCCCGTCCCTCCCGATCGCGGCCCTGATCTCTGAAACACTCTCCGTCCCTCCCGATCACGGCCCCGATCTCTGAAACACTCCCCGTCCCTCCCGATCGTGGACTCGATCTCTGAAACACACCCCGTCCCTCTCGATCATGGCCCCGATCTCTGAAACACTCCCCGTCCCTCTTGATCATGGCCCCGATCTCTGAAACACTCCCCGTTCCTCTCGATCGCGGCCCGATCTCTGAAACAATTCCTGTCCGTCCCGATCGTGGCCCCGATCTCTGAAACAATTCCCGTCCCTCCCGATCTCGGCCCTGATCTCTGAAACGCTCCCCGTCCCTCCCGATCATGGCCCCGATCTTTGAAACAATTCCCGTCCCTCCCGATCGTGGCCACGATCTCTGAAACACTCCCCGTCCCTCCCGATCATGGCCCTAATCACTGAAACACTCCCCGTCCCTCCCGATCGTGGCCCCGATCTCTGAAGCACTGCCCGTCCCTCCCGATCGTGGCCCCGATCTCTGAAACACTCCCCGTCCCTCCTAATCGTGGCCCCTATCTCTGAAACACTCCCCGTCCCTCTCGATCGTGGCCCCGATCTCTGAAACACTCCCCGAAGCCTCCCGATCGCGGCCCCGATCTCCCAAACACTCCCCGTCCCTCCCGATCGTGGCCGTGATCTCTGAAACATTCCCCGTCCCTCCCGATCGCGGCCCCGATCTCTAAAACACTCCCCGTCCCACCCGATTGCGGCCCCGATCTCTGAAACACTCTCCGTCCCTCTCGATCGTGGCCCCGATTTCTGAAACACTCCCCGTCACTCCTGATCATGGCCCCAATCTCTGAAACACTCCCCGTCCCTCCCGATCGCGGCCCCGATCTCCGAAACACTCCCCGTCCCTCCCGATCGCGGCCCCGATTTCTGAAACAATTCCGTCCCTCCCGATCGCGGCCCCGACCTCTGAAACACTCCCCGTGACTCTCGATCGTGGCCCCCATCTCTGAAACATGCCCCGTCCATCCCAATCGCGGCCCCGATCTCTGAAACACTCCCCGTCCCTCCCGAGCTTGGCCCCGATCTCTGAAACACTCCCCGTCCCTCCTGATCGTGGCCCCGATCTCTGAAACACTCCCCGTCCCTCCCAATCGCGGCCCCGATCTCTGAAACAATCCCCGTCCCTCCCGTTCGCGGCCCTGATCTCTGAAACACTTCCCGTCCCTCCCGATCGTCGCCCCATCTCTGAAACACTCCCCCACCCTCCCGATCATGGCCCCGATCTCTGAACCACTCCCCGTCCCTCTCGATCGTGGCTCCGATCTCTGAAATACTCCCCGTCCCTCCCGATCGCGGCCCCGATCTCTGAAACACTCTCCGTCCCTCCCGATCACTGCCCCGATCTCTGAAACACTCCCCGTCCCTCCCGATCGTGGCCCCGATCTCTGAAACACACCCCGTCCCTCTCGATCGTGGCCCTGATCTCTGAAACACTCCCCGTCCCTCTCGATCGTGGCCCCGATCTCTGAAACACTCCCCGTTCCTCTCGATCGCGGCCCGATCTCTGAAGCAATTCCCGTCCGTCCCGATCGTGGCCCCGATCTCTGAAACAATTCCCGTCCCTCCCGATTTCGGCCCTGATCTCTGAAACACTCCCGTCCCTCCTGATCATGGCCCCGATCTCTGAAACAATTCCCGTCCCTCCCGATCGTGGCCCCAATCTCTGAAACACACCCCGTCCCTCTCGATCGTGGCCCCGATCTCTGAAACACTCCCCGTCCCTCTCGATCGTGGCCCCGATCTCTGAAACACTCCCCGTTCCCCTCGATCGCGGCCCGATCTCTGAAGCAATTCCCGTCCGTCCCGATCGTGGCCCCGATCTCTGAAACAATTCCCGTCCCTCCCGATTTCGGCCCTGATCTCTGAAGCACTCCCCGTTCCTCCTGATCATGGCCCCGTTTTCTGAAACAATTCCCGTCCCTCCCGATCGCGGCCCCGATCTCTGAAACACTCCCCGTCCCACCCGATCGAGGCCCCAATCTCTGAAACATTCCCCATCCCTCCCGATCTCGGCCCCGATCACTGAAACAATTCCCGTCCCTCCCGATCACGGCCCCGATCTCTGAAACACTCCCCGTCCCTCCTGATTGTGGCCCCGATCTCTGAAACACTCCCCGTCCCTCCCGATCGCGGCCCCGATCTCTAAAACACTCCCCGTCCATCCCGATCGTGGCCCCGATCTCTGAAACACTCCCCGTCCCTCCCGATCGCGGCCCCGATCTCTAAAACACACCCCGTCCCTCCTGATTGTGGCCCTGATCTCTGAAACACTCCCCGTCCCTCCCAATCGTGGCCCCGATCTCTGAAACACTCTCCGTCCCTCCCGATCGCGGCCCTGATCTCTGAAACACTCCCCGTCCCTCCCGATCGTGGCCCCATCTCTGAAACACACCCCCACCCTCCCGATCTTGGGCCCGATCTCTGAAACACTCGCCATCCCTCCCGATCGCGGCCCTGATCTCTGAAACAATCCCCGTACCTCCCGATCGTGGCCCCGATCTCTAAAACACTCCCCGTCCCTCCCGATAATGGCCCTGATCTCTGAAACACTCCCCGTCCCTACTGATCGCGGACCCGATCTCTGAAACACTCCCCGTCTCTCCTGATCACGGCCCCGATCTCTGAAACACTCGCCATCCCTCTCGATCGCGGCCCCGATCTCTGACACACGACCCGTCCCTCCCGATCGCGGCCCCGATCTCTAAAACAATCCCCGTCCCTCCTGATCGCGGCCCCGATCTCTGAAACACTCCCCGTCCCTCCCGATCACGGCCCCGATCTCTGAAACACTCGCCATCCCTCTCGATCGTGGCCCCGATCTCTGAAACACTCCCCGTCCCTCCCGATCACGGCCCCGATCTCTGAAACACTCGCCATCCCTCTCGATCACGGCACCGATCTCTGAAACACTCCCCGAACCTTCCCGATTGCGGCCCCGATCTCTGAAGCAATTCCCGTCACTCCCGATCACGGCCCCGACCTCTGAAACACTCCCCGTGACGTCCGACCATGGCCCCGATTTCTGAGACACCCCCTGTCCCTCCCGATCGTGGCCCCGATCACTGAAACAATCCCCGTCCCTCCCGATCCTGGCCCCGATCTCTGAAACACTCCCAGCCCCTCCTGATTGTGGGCCCGATCTCTGAAACACTCCCCGTCCCTCCCGGTCGCGGCCCCGATCTCTAAAACATTCCCCGTCCCTCCCGATCGTGGCCCCAATCTCTGAAACACTCCCCGTCCCTCCCGATCATGGCCCCAATCTCTGAAACAGTCCCCATCCCTCTTGATTGTGGCCCCAAACTCTGAAACATGCGCCGCTCAACCCGATCGCGGCGCCGGTCTCTGAAACACGCCCCGCCCCTCCCGATCTTGGCCCCTATCTCTGAAACACTCCCCGTCCCTCTCGATCGTGGCTCCGATCTCTGAAATACTCCCCGTCCCTCCCGATCGCGGCCCCGATCTCTGAAACACTCTCCGTCCCTCCCGATCACAGCCCCGATCTCTGAAACACTCCCCGTCCCTCCCGATCATGGCCCCGATCTCTGAAACACTCCCCGTCCCTCTTGATCGTGGCCCCGATCTCTGAAACACTCCCCGTTCCTCTCGATCGCGGCCCGATCTCTGAAGCAATTCCCGTCCGTCCCGATCGTGGCCCCGATCTCTGAAACAATTCCCGTCCCTCCCGATTTCGGCCCTGATCTCTGAAACACTCCCCGTCCCTCCTGATCATGGCCCCGATCTCTGAAACAATTCCCGTCCCTCCCGATCGTGGCCCCGATCTCTGAAACACACCCCGTCCCTCTCGATCGTGGCCCCGATCTCTGAAACACTCCCCGTCCCTCTCGATCGTGGCCCCGATCTATGAAACACTCCCCGTTCCTCTCGATCGCGGCCCGATCTCTGAAGCAATTCCCGTCCGTCCCGATCGTGGCCCCGATCTCTGAAACAATTCCTGTCCCTCCCGATTTCGGCCCTGATCTCTGAAGCACTCCCCGTCCCTCCTGATCATGGCCCCGATCTCTGAAACAATTCCCGTCCCTCCCGATCGCGGCCCCGATCTCTGAAACATTCCCCGTCCCATCCGATCATGGCCCCAATCTCTCAAACACTCCCCGTCCCTCTCAATTGTGGCCCCGATCTCTGAAACACTCCCCGAACCCTCCCGATCGCGGCCCCGATCTCCCAAACACTCCCCGTCCCTCCCGATCGTGGCCGTGATCTCTGAAACACTCCCCGTCCCTCCCGATCGCGGCCCCGATCTCTGAAACACTCCCCGTCCCACCCGATCGCGGCCCTGATCTCTGAAACACTCGCCGTCCCTCTCGATCGTGGCCCCGATCTCTGAAACACTCCCCGTCACTCCTGAGCAGGGCCCCGATCTCTGAAACACTCCCCGTCCCTCCCGATCGCGGCCCCGATCTCTGAAACACTCCCCGTCCCTCCCGATCGCGGCCCCGATTTCTGAAACAATTCCCGTCCCTCCCGATCGCGGCCCCGACCTCTGAAACACTCCCCGTGACTCTTGATCGTGGCCCCGATCTCTGAAACATGCCCCGTCCATCCTGATCGCGGCCCCGATCTCTGAAACACTCCCCGTCCCTCCCGAGCTTGGCCCCGATCTCTGAAACACTCCCCGTCCCTCCTGATCGTGGCCCCAATCTCTGAAACACTCCCCGTCCCTCCCAATCGCGGCCCCGATCTCTGAAACAATCCCCGTCCCTCCCGTTCGCGGCCCTGATCTCTGAAACACTTCCCGTCCCTCCCGATCGTGGCCCCATCTCTGAAACACTCCCCCACACTCCCGATCGCTGCCCCGATCTCTGAACCACTCCCCGTCCCTCCCGATAGTGGCCGCGATTTCTGAAACACTCCCCGTCCCTCCCGATCGCGGCCCCGATCTCTGAAACACTCCCCGTTTTCCCGATCGCGCCCCCCATCTCTGAAACACTCCCCGTCCCTGCCGATCACGACCGTGATCTCTGAAACACTCCCCGTCGCTCCCGATCATGGCCCCGATCTCTGAAACACTCCCCGTCCCTCCCGATCACAGCTCCGATCTCTGAAACACTCCCCGTCCCTCCCGATCGTGGCCCCGATCTCTGAAACACTCCCCGTCCCTCCCGATCGCGGCCCTGATCTCTGAAACAATCCCCGTACATCCCGATCATGGCCCCGATCTCTAAAACACTCCCCGTCCCTCCCGATAATGGCCCCGATCTCTGAAACACTCCCCGTCCCTCCTGATCATGGCCCCGATCTCTGAAACACTCCCCGTCCCTCCTGATCACGGCCCCGATCTCTGAAACACTCGCCATCCCTCTCGATCGCTGCCCCGATCTCTGACTCACGACCCGTCCCTCCCGATCGCGGCCCTGATCTCTAAAATACTCCCCGTCCCTCCTGATCGCGGCCCCGATCTCTGAAACACTCCCCGTCCCTCCCGATCACGGCCCCGATCTCTGAAACACTCGCCATCCCTCTCGATCGTGGCCCCAATCTCTGAAACACTCCCCGTCCCTCCCGATCACGGCCCCGATCTCTGAAACACTCGCCATCCCTCTCGATCGCGGCCCCGATCTTTGAAACACTCCCCGAACCCTCCCGATCGCGGCCCCGATCTCTGAAGCAATTCCTGTCCGTCCCGATCGTGGCCCCGATCTCTGAAACAATTCCCGTCCCTCCCGATCTCAGCCCTGATCTCTGAAATGCTCCCCGTCCCTCCCGATCAAGGCCCCGATCTCTGAAACAATTCCTGTCCCTCCCGATCGTGGCCACGATCTCTGAAACACTGCCCGTCCCTCCCGATCATGGCCTTGATCACTAAAACACTCCCCGTCCCTCCCGATCGCGCCCCCCATCTCTGAAACACTCCCCGTCCCTGCCGATCACGACCGTGATCTCTGAAACACTCCCCGTCGCTCCCGATCATGGCCCCGATCTCTGAAACACTCCCCGTCCCTCCCGATCACAGCTCCGATCTCTGAAACACTCCCCGTCCCTCCCGATCGTGGCCCCGATCTCTGAAACACTCCCCGTCCCTCCCGATCGCGGCCCTGATCTCTGAAACAATCCCCGTACATCCCGATCATGGCCCCGATCTCTAAAACACTCCCCGTCCCTCCCGATAATGGCCCCGATCTCTGAAACACTCCCCGTCCCTCCTGATCATGGCCCCGATCTCTGAAACACTCCCCGTCCCTCCTGATCACGGCCCCGATCTCTGAAACACTCGCCATCCCTCTCGATCGCGGCCCCGATCTCTGACTCACGACCCGTCCCTCCCGATCGCGGCCCTGATCTCTAAAATACTCCCCGTCCCTCCTGATCGCGGCCCCGATCTCTGAAACACTCCCCGTCCCTCCCGATCACGGCCCCGATCTCTGAAACACTCGCCATCCCTCTCGATCGTGGCCCCAATCTCTGAAACACTCCCCGTCCCTCCCGATCACGGCCCCGATCTCTGAAACACTCGCCATCCCTCTCGATCGCGGCCCCGATCTTTGAAACACTCCCCGAACCCTCCCGATCGCGGCCCCGATCTCTGAAGCAATTCCTGTCCGTCCCGATCGTGGCCCCGATCTCTGAAACAATTCCCGTCCCTCCCGATCTCAGCCCTGATCTCTGAAATGCTCCCCGTCCCTCCCGATCAAGGCCCCGATCTCTGAAACAATTCCCGTCCCTCCCGATCGTGGCCACGATCTCTGAAACACTGCCCGTCCCTCCCGATCATGGCCTTGATCACTAAAACACTCCCCGTCCCTCCCGATCGTGGCCCCGATCTCTGAAGCACTGCCCGTCCCTCCCGATCATGGCCCCGATCTCTGAAACACTCCCCGTCCCTCCCGATCATGGCCCCAATCTCTCAAACACTCCCCGTCCCTCTCAATTGTGGCCCCGATCTCTGAAACACTCCCCGAACCCTCCCGATCGCGGCCCCGATCTCCCAAACACTCCCCGTCCCTCCCGATCGTGGCCGTGATCTCTGAAACACTCCCCGTCCCTCCCGATCGCGGCCCCGATCTCTGAAACACTCCCCGTCCCACCCGATCGCGGCCCTGATCTCTGAAACACTCGCCGTCCCTCTCGATCGTGGCCCCGATCTCTGAAACACTCCCCGTCACTCCTGAGCATGGCCCCGATCTCTGAAACAATCCCCGTCCCTCCCGATCGCGGCCCCGATCTCTGAAACACTCCCCGTCCCTCCCGATCGCGGCCCCGATTTCTGAAACAATTCCCGTCCCTCCCGATCGCGGCCCCGACCTCTGAAACACTCCCCGTGACTCTCGATCGTGGCCCCGATCTCTGAAACATGCCCCGTCCATCCCGATCGCGGCCCTGATCTCTTAAACACTCCCCGTCCCTCCCGAGCTTGGCCCCGATCTCTGAAACACTCCCCGTCCCTCCTGATCGTGGCCCCAATCTCTGAAACACTCCCCGTCCCTCCCAATCGCGGCCCCGATCTCTGAAACAATCCCCGTCCCTCCCGTTCGCGGCCCTGATCTCTGAAACACTTCCCGTCCCTCCCGATCGTGGCCCCATCTCTGAAACACTCCCCCACACTCCCGATCGCTGCCCCGATCTCTGAACCACTCCCCGTCCCTCCCGATAGTGGCCGCGATTTCTGAAACACTCCCCGTCCCTCCCGATCGCGGCCCCGATCTCTGAAACACTCCCCGTTTTCCCGATCGCGCCCCCCATCTCTGAAACACTCCCCGTCCCTGCTGATCACGACCGTGATCTCTGAAACACTCCCCGTCCCTCCCGATCATGGCCCCGATCTCTGAAACACTCCCCGTCCCTCCCGATCACAGCCCCGATCTCTGAAACACTCCCCGTCCCTCCCGATCGTGGCCCCGATCTCTGAAACACTCCCCGTCCCTCCCGATCGCGGCCCTGATCTCTGAAACAATCCCCGTACATCCCGATCGTGGCCCCGATCTCTAAAACACTCCCCGTCCCTCCCGATAATGGCCCCGATCTCTGAAACACTCCCCGTCCCTCCTGATCATGGCCCCGATCTCTGAAACACTCGCCATCCCTCTCGATCGCGGCCCCGATCTCTGACACAGGACCCGTCCCTCCCGATCGCGGCCCTGATCTCTAAAATACTCCCCGTCCCTCCTGATCGCGGCCCCGATCTCTGAAACACTCCCCGTCCCTCCCGATCACGGCCCCGATCTCTGAAACACTCGCCATCCCTCTCGATCGCGGCCCCGATCTTTGAAACACTCCCCGAACCCTCCCGATCGCGGCCCCGATCTCTGAAGCAATTCCCGTCCCTCCCGATCACGGCCCCGACGTCTGAAACACTCCCCGTGACGTCCGACCATGGCCCCGATTTCTGAGACACCACCTGTCCCTCCCGATCGTGGCCCCGATCACTGAATCAATCCCCGTCCCTCCCGATCCTGGCCCTGATCTCTGAAACACTCCCAGTCCCTCCTGATTGTGGCCCCGATCTCTGAAACACTCCCCGTCCCTCCCGGTCGCGGCACCGATCTCTAAAACGTTCCCCGTCCCTCCCGATCGTGGCCCCAATCTCTGAAACACTCCCCGTCCCTCCCGATCATGGCCCCAATCTCTGAAACACTCCCCGTCCCTCTTGATTGTGGCCCCGATCTCTGAAACATGTGCCGTCCAACCCGATCGCGGCCCCGATCTCTGAAACACGCCCCGTCCCTCCCGATCTTGGCCCCGATCTCTGAAACACTCCCCGTCCCTCCTGATCATGGCCCCGATCTCTGAAACACTCCCCGTCCCTCTCGATCGTGGCCCCGATCTCTGAAATACTCCCCGTCCCTCCCGATCGCGGCCCTGATCTCTGAAACACTCTCCGTCCCTCCCGATCATGGCCCCGATCTCTGAAACACTCCCCGCCCCTCCCGATCGTGGCCTCGATCTCTGGAACACACCCCGTCCCTCTCGATCATGGCCCCGATCTCTGAAACACTCCCCGTCCCTCTTGATCATGGCCCCGATCTCTGAAACACTCCCCGTTCCTCTCGATCGCGGCCCGATCTCTGAAACACTCCCCGTCCCTCCCGATCGTGGCCCCGATCTCTGAAGCACTGCCCATCCCTCCCGATCGTGGCCCCGATCTCTGAAACACTCCCCGTCCCTCCTAATCGTGGCCCCTATCTCTGAAACACTCCCCGTCCCTCTCGATCGTGGCCCCGATCTCTGAAACACTCCCCGAAGCCTCCCGATCGCGGCCCCGATCTCCCAAACACTCCCCGTCCCTCCCGATCGTGGCCGTGATCTCTGAAACATTTCCCGTCCCTCCCGATCGCGGCACCGATCTCTGAAACACTCCCCGTCCCACCCGATTGCGGCCCCGATCTCTGAAACACTCTCCGTCTCTTTCGATCGTGGCCCCGATTTCTGAAACACTCCCCGTCACTCCTGATCATGGCCCCAATCTCTGAAACACTCCCCGTCCCTCCCGATCGCGGCCCCGATCTCCGAAACACTCCCCGTCCCTCCCGATCGCGGCCCCGATTTCTGAAACAATTCCCGTCCCTCCCGATCGCGGCCCTGACCTCTGAAACACTCCCCGTGACTCTCGATCGTGGCCCCCATCTCTGAAACATGCCCCGTCCATCCCAATCGCGGCCCCGATCTCTGAAACACTCCCCGTCCCTCCCGAGCTTGGCCCCGATCTCTGAAACACTCCCCGTCCCTCCTGATCGTGGCCCCGATCTCTGAAACACTCCCCGTCCCTCCCAATCGCGGCCCCGATCTCTGAAACAATCCCCGTCCCTCCCGTTCGCGGCCCTGATCTCTGAAACACTTCCCGTCCCTCCCGATCGTCGCCCCATCTCTGAAACACTCCCCCACCCTCCCGATCATGGCCCCGATCTCTGAACCACTCCCCGTCCCTCTCGATCGTGGCTCCGATCTCTGAAATACTCCCCGTCCCTCCCGATCGCGGCCCCGATCTCTGAAACACTCTCCGTCCCTCCCGATCACAGCCCCGATCTCTGAAACACTCCCCGTCCCTCCCGATCGTGGCCCCGATCTCTGAAACACACCCCGTCCCTCTCGATCGCGGCCCTGATCTCTGAAACACTCCCCGTCCCTCTCGATCGTGGCCCCGATCTCTGAAACACTCCCCGTTCCTCTCGATCGCGGCCCGATCTCTGAAGCAATTCCCGTCCGTCCCGATCATGGCCCCGATCTCTGAAACAATTCCCGTCCCTCCCGATTTCGGCCCTGATCTCTGAAACACTCCCCGTCCCTCCTGATCATGGCCCCGATCTCTGAAACAATTCCCGTCCCTCCCGATCGTGGCCCCGATCTCTGAAACACACCCCGTCCCTCTCGATCGTGGCCCCGATCTCTGAAACACTCCCCGTCCCTCTCGATCGTGGCCCCGATCTCTGAAACACTCCCCGTTCCCCTCGATCGCGGCCCGATCTCTGAAGCAATTCCCCTCCGTCCCGATCGTGGCCCCGATCTCTGAAACAGTTCCCGTCCCTCCCGATTTCGGCCCTGATCTCTGAAGCACTCCCCGTCCCTCCTGATCATGGCCCCGTTTTCTGAAACAATTCCCGTCCCTCCCGATCGCGGCCCCGATCTCTGAAACACTCCCCGTCCCACCCGATCGAGGCCCCAATCTCTGAAACATTCCCCATCCCTCCCGATCTCGGCCCCGATCACTGAAACAATTCCCGTCCCTCCCGATCACGGCCCCGATCTCTGAAACACTCCCCGTCCCTCCTGATTGTGGCCCCGATCTTTGAAACACTCCCCGAACCCTCCCGATCGCGGCCCCGATCTCTGAAGCAATTCCCGTCCCTCCCGATCACGGCCCCGACGTCTGAAACACTCCCCGTGACGTCCGACCATGGCCCCGATTTCTGAGACACCACCTGTCCCTCCCGATCGTGGCCCCGATCACTGAATCAATCCCCGTCCCTCCCGATCCTGGCCCTGATCTCTGAAACACTCCCAGTCCCTCCTGATTGTGGCCCCGATCTCTGAAACACTCCCCGTCCCTCCCGGTCGCGGCACCGATCTCTAAAACGTTCCCCGTCCCTCCCGATCGTGGCCCCAATCTCTGAAACACTCCCCGTCCCTCCCGATCATGGCCCCAATCTCTGAAACACTCCCCGTCCCTCTTGATTGTGGCCCCGATCTCTGAAACATGTGCCGTCCAACCCGATCGCGGCCCCGATCTCTGAAACACGCCCCGTCCCTCCCGATCTTGGCCCCGATCTCTGAAACACTCCCCGTCCCTCCTGATCATGGCCCCGATCTCTGAAACACTCCCCGTCCCTCTCGATCGTGGCCCCGATCTCTGAAATACTCCCCGTCCCTCCCGATCGCGGCCCTGATCTCTGAAACACTCTCCGTCCCTCCCGATCATGGCCCCGATCTCTGAAACACTCCCCGCCCCTCCGATCGTGGCCTCGATCTCTGGAACACACCCCGTCCCTCTCGATCATGGCCCCGATCTCTGAAACACTCCCCGTCCCTCTTGATCATGGCCCCGATCTCTGAAACACTCCCCGTTCCTCTCGATCGCGGCCCGATCTCTGAAACACTCCCCGTCCCTCCCGATCGTGGCCCCGATCTCTGAAGCACTGCCCATCCCTCCCGATCGTGGCCCCGATCTCTGAAACACTCCCCGTCCCTCCTAATCGTGGCCCCTATCTCTGAAACACTCCCCGTCCCTCTCGATCGTGGCCCCGATCTCTGAAACACTCCCCGAAGCCTCCCGATCGCGGCCCCGATCTCCCAAACACTCCCCGTCCCTCCCGATCGTGGCCGTGATCTCTGAAACATTTCCCGTCCCTCCCGATCGCGGCACCGATCTCTGAAACACTCCCCGTCCCACCCGATTGCGGCCCCGATCTCTGAAACACTCTCCGTCTCTTTCGATCGTGGCCCCGATTTCTGAAACACTCCCCGTCACTCCTGATCATGGCCCCAATCTCTGAAACACTCCCCGTCCCTCCCGATCGCGGCCCCGATCTCCGAAACACTCCCCGTCCCTCCCGATCGCGGCCCCGATTTCTGAAACAATTCCCGTCCCTCCCGATCGCGGCCCTGACCTCTGAAACACTCCCCGTGACTCTCGATCGTGGCCCCCATCTCTGAAACATGCCCCGTCCATCCCAATCGCGGCCCCGATCTCTGAAACACTCCCCGTCCCTCCCGAGCTTGGCCCCGATCTCTGAAACACTCCCCGTCCCTCCTGATCGTGGCCCCGATCTCTGAAACACTCCCCGTCCCTCCCAATCGCGGCCCCGATCTCTGAAACAATCCCCGTCCCTCCCGTTCGCGGCCCTGATCTCTGAAACACTTCCCGTCCCTCCCGATCGTCGCCCCATCTCTGAAACACTCCCCCACCCTCCCGATCATGGCCCCGATCTCTGAACCACTCCCCGTCCCCCTCGATCGTGGCTCCGATCTCTGAAATACTCCCCGTCCCTCCCGATCGCGGCCCCGATCTCTGAAACACTCTCCGTCCCTCCCGATCACAGCCCCGATCTCTGAAACACTCCCCGTCCCTCCCGATCGTGGCCCCGATCTCTGAAACACACCCCGTCCCTCTCGATCGCGGCCCCTGATCTCTGAAACACTCCCCGTCCCTCTCGATCGTGGCCCCGATCTCTGAAACACTCCCGTTCCTCTCGATCGCGGCCCACGATCTCTGAAGCAATTCCCGTCCGTCCCGATCGTGGGCCCCGATCTCTGAAACAATTCCCCGTCCCTCCCGATTTCGGCCCTGATCTCTGAAACACTCCCCGTCCCTCCTGATCATTGGCCCCGATCTCTGAAACAATTCCCGTCCCTCCCGATCGTGGGCCCCGATCTCTGAAACACACCCCGTCCCTCTCGATCGTAGGCCCCCGATCTCTGAAACACTCCCCGTCCCTCTCGATCGTGGCCCCGATCTCTGAAACACTCCCCGTTCCCCTCGATCGCGGCCCGATCTCTGAAGCAATTCCCCTCACGTCCCCGATCGTGGCCCCGATCTCTGAAACAGTTCCCCGTCCCTCCCGATTTCGGCCCTGATCTCTGAAGCACTCCCCGTCCCTCCTGATCATGGCCCCGTTTTCTGAAACAATTCCCGTCCCTCCCCGATCGCCGGCCCCCGATCTCTGAAACACTCCCCGTCCCACCCGATCGATGCCCCAATCTCTGAAACATTCCCCATCCCTCCCGATCTCGGCCCACCCGATCACTGAAACAATTCCCGTCCCTACCCCGATCACGGCCCCGATCTCTGAAAACACTCCCCGTCCCTCCTGATTGTGGCCCCGATCTCTGAAACACTCCCCGTCCCCTCCCGATCGCCGGCCCCGATCTCTAAAACACTCCCCGTCCAATCCCGATCGTGGCCCCGATCTCTGAAACACTCCCCGTCCCTCCCCGATCGCGGCCTCCGATCTCTAAAACACTCCCCCGTCCCCTCCTGATTGTGGCCCCGATCTCTGAAACACTCCCCGTCCCTCCCAATCGTGGCCCCGATCTCTGAAACACTCTCCGGTCCCTCCCGATCGCGGGCCCCTGATCTCTGAAACAATCCCCGTCCCTCCCGATCGTCGGCCCCATCTCTGAAACACAACCCCCCACCCCTCCCGATCTTGAGCCCGATCTACTGAAACACTCCCCCACACTCCCCGATCGCGGTCCTGATCTCTGAAACACTCCCCGTGACTCTCGATCGTGGCCCCGATCTCTGAAACATGACCCCGTCCATCCCGATCGCGGCCCCCGATCTCTGAAACACTCCCCGTCCTTACCGAGCTTGGCCCCCGATCTCTGAAACACTCCCCCGTCCCTCCTGATCATGGCCCCGATCTCTGAAACACTCCCCGTCCCTCCCAATCGCGGCCCCGATCTCTGAAACAATCCCCCGTCCATCCCGTTCGCAGGCCCTGATCTCTGAAACACTTCCCGTTCCTCCCGATCGTCGCCCCATCTCTGAAACACTCCCCACCCTCCCGATCGCGGCCCCGATCTCTGAACCACTCCCCGTCCCTCCCGATAGTGGCCGCGATTTCTGAAACGCTCCCCGTCCCGCCTGATCGCGGCCCCGATCTCTGAAACACTCCCCGTTTTCCCGATCGCGCCCCCCATCTCTGAAACACTCCCCGTCCCTCCCGATCGCGACCGTGATCTCTGAAACACTCCCCGTCCCTCCCGATCATGGCCCCGATCTCTGAAACACTCCCAGTCCCTCCCGATCACAGCCCCGATCTCTGAAACACTCCCCGTCCCTCCCGATCGTGGCCCCGATCTCTGAAACACTCCCCGACCCTCCCGATCGCGGCCCTGGTCTCTGAAACAATCCCCGTACCTCCCGATCGTGGCCCCGATCTCTAAAACACTCCCCATCCCTCCCGATAATGGCCCCGATCTCTGAAACTCTCCCCGTCCCTCCTGATCGCGGCCCCGATCTCTGAAACACTCCCCCGTCCCTCCTGATCACGACCCCGATCTCTGAAACACTCGCCATCCCTCTCGATCGCGGCCCCGATCTCCTGAAACACTCCCCCACCCTTCCGATCGCGGCCCCGATCTCTGAACCACTCCCCGTCCCTCCCGATAATGGCCGCGATTTCTGAAACGCTCCCCTTCCCTCCTGATCGCGGCCCCGATCTCTGAAACACTCCCCGTTTTCCCGATCGCGCCCCCCATCTCTGAAACACTCCCCGTCCCTCCCGATCGTGACCGGTGATCTCTGAAACACTCCCCGTCCCTTCCGATCATGGCCCCGATCTCTGAAACACTCCCCGTCCCTTCCGATCACAGACCCGATCTCTGAAACAACTCCCCGTCCCTCCCGATCGTGGCCCCGATCTCTGAAACACTCCCCGTCCCTCCCGATCGCGGCCCTGATCTCTGAAACAATCCCGTACCTCCCGATCGCGGCCCCGATCTCTAAAACACTCCCCGTCCCTCCCGATAATGGCCCCGATCTCTGAAACACTCCCCGTCCCTCCTGATCGCGGCCCCGATCTCTGAAACACTCCCCGTCTCTCCTGATCACGGCCCCGATCTCTGAAACACTCGCCATCCCTCTCGATCGCGGCCCCGATCTCTGACACACGACCCGTCCCTCCCGATCGCGGCCCCGATCTCTAAAACAATCCCCGTCCCTCCTGATCGCGGCCCCGATCTCTGAAACACTCCCCGTCCCTCCCGATCACGGCCCCGATCTCTGAAACACTCGCCATCCCTCTCGATCGTGGCCCCGATCTCTGAAACACTCCCCGAACCTTCCCGATTGCGGCCCCGATCTCTGAAGCAATTCCCGTCACTCCCGATCACGGCCCCGACCTCTGAAACACTCCCCGTGACGTCCGACCATGGCCCCCGATTTCTGAGACACCCCTGTCCCTCCCGATCGTGGCCCCGATCACTGAAACAATCCCCGTCCCTCCCGATCCTGGCCCCGATCTCTGAAACACTCCCAGCCCCTCCTGATTGTGGGCCCGATCTCTGAAACAACTCCCCCGTCCCTCCGGTCGCGGCCACCGATCTCTAAAACATTCCCCCGTCCCTCCCGATCGTGGCCCCAATCTCTGAAACACTCCCCGTCCCTCCCGATCATGGCCCCAATCTCTGAAACAGTCCCCATCCCTCTTGATTGTGGCCCCAAACTCTGAAACATGCGCCGCTCAACCCGATCGCGGCGCCGATCTCTGACACACGCCCCGCCCCTCCCGATCTTGGCCCCTATCTCTGAAACACTCCCCGTCCCTCTCGATCGTGGCTCCGATCTCTGAAATACTCCCCGTCCCTCCCGATCGCGGCCCCGATCTCTGAAACACTCTCCGTCCCTCCCGATCGCGGCCCCGATCTCTGAAACACTCTCCGTCCCTCCCGATCACAGCCCCGATCTCTGAAACACTCCCCGTCCCTCCCGATCGTGGCCCCGATCTCTGAAACACTCCCCGTCCCTCTTGATCGTGGCCCCCGATCTCTGAAACACTCCCCGTTCCTCTCGATCGCGGCCCAATCTCTGAAGCAATTCCCGTCCGTCCCGATCGTGGCCCCGATCTCTGAAACAATTCCCGTCCCTCCCGATTTCGGCCCTGATCTCTGAAACACTCCCCGTCCCTCCTGATCATGGCCCCGATCTCTGAAACAATTCCCGTCCCTCCCGATCGTGGCCCCGATCTCTGAAACACACCCCGTCCCTCTCGATCGTGGCCCCGATCTCTGAAACACTCCCCGTCACTCTCGATCGTGGCCCCGATCTCTGAAACAACTCCTGTTCCTCTCGATCGCGGCCCGATCTCTGAAGCAATTCCCGTCCGTCCCGATCGTGGCCCCGATCTCTGAACAATTCCCCGTCCATCCCGATTTCGGCCCTGATCTCTGAAGCACTCCCCGTCCCTCCTGATCATGGCCCCGATCTCTGAAACAATTCCCGTCCCTCCCCGATCGCAGGCCGCCGATCTCTGAAACATTCCCCGTCCCCATCCGATCGAGGCCCCAATCGCTGAAACACTCCCCATCCCTCCCGATCTCGGCCCCAATCTCTGAAACAGTCCCCATCCCTCTTGATTGTGGCCCCGAACTCTGAAACATGCGCCGTCCAACCCGATCGCGGCCCCGATCTCTGAAACACGCCCCGTCCCTCCCGATCTTGGCCCCGATCTCTGAAACACACCCCGTCCCTCTCGATCGTGGCCCCGATCTCTGAAACACTCCCCGTCCCTCTCGATCGTGGCCCCGATCTCTGAAACACTCCCCGTTCCTCTCGATCGCGGGCCCGATCTCTGAAGCAATTCCCGTCCGTCCCGATCGTGGCCCCGATCTCTGAAACAATTCCCGTCCCTCCCGATTTCGGCCCTGATCTCTGAAACACTCCCCGTCCCTCCTGATCATGGCCCCGATCTCTGAAACAATTCCCGTCCCTCCCGATCGTGGCCCCGATCTCTGAAACACACCCCCGTCCCTCTCGATCGTGACCCTGATCTCTGAAGCACTCCCTGTCCCTCCTGATCATGGCCCCCGATCTCTGAAACAATTCCCGTCCTTCCCGATCGCGGCCCCGATCTCTGAAACACTCCCCGTCCCACCCGATCGAGGCCCCAACCTCTGAAACACTCCCATCCCTCCCGATCTCGGCCCCGATCACTGAAACAATTCCCGTCCCTCCCGATCACGGCCCCGATCTCTGAAACACTCCCCGTCCCTCCCGATCGCGGCCCCGATCTCTAAAACACTCCCCATCCCTCCTGATTGTGGCCCCGATCTCTGAAACACTCCCCGTCCCTCCCAATCGTGGCCCCGATCTCTGAAACACTCTCCGTCCCTCCCGATCGCGGCCCTGATCTCTGAAACACTCCCCGTCCCTCCCGATCGTGGCCCCATCTCTGAAACACTCCCCCACCCTCCCGATCTTGGGCCCGATCTCTGAAACACTCCCCCACCCTCCCGATCGCAGCCACGATCTCTGAAACACTCCCCCACACTCCCGATCGCGGCCCTGATCTCTGAAACACTCCCCGTGACTCTCGATCGTGGCCCCGATCTCTGAAACATGCCCCGTCCATCCCGATCGTGGCCCCGATCTCTGAAACACTCCCCGTCCCTCCCAATCGCGGCCCCGATCTCTGAAACAATCCCCGTCCCTCCCGTTCGCGGCCCTGATCTCTGAAACACTTCCCGTCCCTCCCGATCGTCGCCCCATCTCTGAAACACTCCCCCACCCTCCCGATCGCGGCCCCGATCTCTGAACCACTCCCCGTCCCTCCCGATAGTGCCGCGATTTCTGAAACACTCCCCGTCCCTTCCGATCACAGACCCGATCTCTGAAACACTCCCCGTCCCTCCGATCGTGGCCCCGATCTCTGAAACACTCCCCGTCCCTCCCGATCGCGGCCCTGATCTCTGAAACAATCCCGTACCTCCCGATCGTGGCCCCGATCTCTAAAACACTCCCCGTCCCTCCCGATAATGGCCCCCGATCTCTGAAACACTCCCCGTCCCTCCTGATCGCGGCCCCGATCTCTGAAACACTCCCCGTCTCTCCTGATCACGGCCCCGATCTCTGAAACACTCGCCATCCCTCTCGATCGCGGCCCCGATCTCTGACACACGACCCGTCCCTCCCGATCGCGGCCCCGATCTCTAAAACAATCCCCGTCCCTCCTGATCGCGGCCCCGATCTCTGAAACACTCCCCGTCCCTCCCGATCACGGCCCCGATCTCTGAAACACTCGCCATCCCTCTCGATCGTGGCCCCGATCTCTGAAACACTCCCCCGAACCTTCCCGATTGCGGCCCCGATCTCTGAAGCAATTCCCGTCACTTCCCGATCACGGCCACCCCCTGTCCCTCCCGATCGTGGCCCCGATCACTGAAACAATCCCCGTCCCTCCCGATCCTGGCCCCGATCTCTGAAACACTCCCAGCCCCTCCTGATTGTGGGCCCGATCTCTGAAACACTCCCCGTCCCTCCCGGTCGCGGCCCCGATCTCTAAAACATTCCCCGTCCCTCCCGATCGTGGCCCCAATCTCTGAAACACTCCCCGTCCCTCCCGATCATGGCCCCAATCTCTGAAACAGTCCCCATCCCTCTTGATTGTGGCCCCAAACTCTGAAACATGCGCCGCTCAACCCGATCGCGGCGCCGATCTCTGACACACGCCCCGCCCCTCCCGATCTTGGCCCCTATCTCTGAAACACTCCCCGTCCCTCTCGATCGTGGCTCCGATCTCTGAAACACTCCCCGTCCCTCCCGATCGCGGCCCCGATCTCTGAAACACTCTCCGTCATTCCCGATCACAGCCCCGATCTCTGAAACACTCCCCGTCCCTCCCGATCGTGGCCCCGATCTCTGAAACACTCCCCGTCCCTCTTGATCGTGGCCCCGATCTCTGAAACACTCCCCGTTCCTCTCGATCGCGGCCCAATCTCTGAAGCAATTCCCGTCCGTCCCGATCGTGGCCCCGATCTCTGAAACAATTCCCGTCCCTCCCGATTTCGGCCCTGATCTCTGAAACACTCCCCGTCCCTCCTGATCATGGCCCCGATCTCTGAAACAATTCCCGTCCCTCCCGATCGTGGCCCCGATCTCTGAAACACACCCCGTCCCTCTCGATCGTGGCCCCGATCTCTGAAACACTCCCCGTCACTCTCGATCGTGGCCCCGATCTCTGAAACACTCC